>NW_027184615.1:1544571-1853485 GCF_032405125.1 Capricornis sumatraensis | reverse complement strand
GCTGCAACTCAAGAATTTCACCGCCATACCCGTCTCCACTCGAGAGGAAGCCCGATGGTGCTGCCCACATCCAGAGGAGCCCCGTTTCCTCCTCGTAGCTCGAGATGAGGGATCCTTTCCCTGCTTTCAACGGGAAAGAATTCCCGGCGTTCCCGTCGCATCTCAAGAGGAGGCACTCTCAACAAGAAAGGCGAGAGGAACTCCATGGTCGTACCACCATTCCAAGAGTCCCCCAGATGTCTCAGTCCAATCCAGAGGAACCTCTTTGCCCTGCACTGGCTCATCTTTCACGCCGAGAATCGACTCACACCACGGTGGCACGTGGGACAGCCCTGTGGGAAAGCCTGGAGGGAAAGCCTCGAGGGAAAACCACAGATCCTTTGATCCACGCCACGGGAAGCGTGACATTGCTGCTACAGCCTGGAAGGAAAGCACACGTGCATGCCCCCACTCGAGACGAGGCCTGACTCCCCTGGGGAGACTCCAGAAGTACCCAAAGATCCATGTCAGCCCCTGAGAGGAATGCTCGATTCCGGCCCTGACTCCACACAAGGTTTTTGGCCCCGGTATCGACGGGAGAGGAGTCCCGAGAGGCCCCCTAGTAAATCGCATGGGGACTGGCCTCTCCTGAGGCCACCAGGGCGGGTCCCTGAGGTCCCCGTCTTAACTCGAGAACACCTGCTGCAACTCGAGAAAATCCAGGAAGTTCTCCCTTCCAGGCGAGATGAGGCCTATTTCCGATGAGGCGTCTTGAGACTAATGACACCTAACTTCTGGAACTTCGAAAGGGTCTTTCACACCCTTGCTGCAACTCAAGAAGTTCACCGCCATACCCGTCTCCACTCGAGAGGAAGCACGATCGTCCCACCCACAACCAGAGGAGCCCCGTTTCCCCCTCGTAGCTCGAGATGAGGGATCCTTTCCCTGCTTTCAATGGGAAATAATTCCCGGTGTTCCCGTAGCATCTCAAGAGGAGGCACTCTCAACAGGAAAGGCGAAAGGAACTCCATGGTAGTACCACCATTCCAAGAGTCCCCCAGATGTCTCAGTCCATTCCAGAGCAACCTCTTTGCCCTGCACAGGCTCATCTTTCACGCCGAGGACCGACTCACACCACGGTGGCACGTGGGACAGCCCTGTGGGAAAGCCTAGAGGGAAAACCACAGATCCTTTGATCCACACGACGGGAAGCGTGACATTGCTGCTACAGCCTGGATGGAAAGCGCACGTGCATGCCCCCACTCGAGACGAGGCCTGACTCCCCTCGGGAGACTCCAGAAAGACCCAAAGATCCATGTCAGCCCCTGAGAGGAATCCTCGGTTCCGGCCCTGACTCCACACAAGGATTTTGGTTCTGGTATCGACGGGAGAGAAATAACGAGAGGCACCCTAGCAACTCGAATGGGGACTGGCCTTTCCTGATGCCACCATGGCGGGTCCCTGAGGTCCCCGTCGTAACTCGAGAACACCTGCTGCAACTCGAGAAAATCCAGGAAGTTCTCCCTTCCAGGCGAGATGAGGCCTATTTCCGATGAGGCGTCTGGAGACTAATGACACCTAACCTCTGGAACTTCGAAAGGGTCTTTCACACCCTTGCTGCAACTCAAGTAGTTCACCGCCATACCCGTCTCCACTCGAGAGGAAGCACGATCGTCCCACCCACAACCAGAGGAGCCCCGTTTCCCCCTCGTAGCTCGAGATGAGGGATCCTTTCCCTGCTTTCAACGGGAAAGAATTCCCGGTGTTCCTGTCGCATCTCAAGAGGAGGCACTCTCAACAGGAAAGGCGAGAGGAACTCCATGGTCGTACCACCATTTCAAGAGTCCCCCAGATGTCTCAGTCCATTCCAGAGGAACCTGTTTGCCCTGCACTGGCTCATCTATCACGCCGAGGATCGACTCACACCACGGTGGCACGTGGGACAGCCCTGTGGGAAAGCCTCGAGGGAAAGCCTCGAGGGAAAACCACAGATCCTTTGATCCACGCGACGGGAAGCGTGACATTGCTGCTACAGCCTTAAAGGAAAGCGCACGTGCATGCCCCCACTCGAGACGAGGCCTGACTCCCCTCAGGAGACTCCAGAAGTACCCAAATATCCATGTCAGCCCCTGAGAGAAATCCTCGGTTCCGGCCCTGACTCCAAACAAGGATTTTGGACCCGGTATCGACGGGAGAGGAATCCCGAGAGGCCCCGTAGCACCTCGCATGGGGACTGGCCTCTCCTGAGGCCACCAGGGCGGGTCCCTGAGGTCCCCGTCGTAACTCGAGAACACCTGCCACAACTCGAGAAAATCCAGGAAGTTCTCCCTTCCAGGCGAGATGAGGCCTATTTCCCATGAGGCGTCTGGAGACTAATGACACCTAACCTCTGGAACTTCGAAAGGGTCTTTCACACCCTTGCTGCAACTCAAAAAGTTCACCGCCATACCCGTCTCCACTCGAGAGGAAGCACGATGGTCCCGCCCACATCCCGAGGAGCCCCGTTTCCCCCTCGTAGCTCGAGATGAGGGATCCTTTCCCTGCTTTCAACGGGAAAGAATTCCCGGCGTTCCCGTCGCATCCCAAGAGGAGACACTCTCAACAGGAACGGCGAGAGGAATTCCATGGTCGTACCACCATTCCAAGAGTCCCCCAGATGTCTCAGTCCATTCCAGAGGAACCTCTTTGCCCTGCACTGGCTCATCTTTCACGCCGAGGATCGACTCATACCACGGTGGCACGTGGGACAGCCCTGTGGGAAAGCCTCAAGGGAAAGCCTCGAGGGAAAACCACAGATCCTTTGATCCACGCCACAGGAAGCTTGACATTGCTGCTACAGCCTGGAAGGAAAGCGCACGTGCATGCCCCCACTCGAGACGAGGACTGACTCCCCTGGGGAGACTCCAGAAGTAACCCAAGATCCATGTCAGCCCCTGAGAGGAATCCTCGGTTCCGGCCCTGTCTCCACACAAGGTTTTTGGCCCCGGTATCGACGGGAGAGGAATCCCGAGAGGCCCCCTAGCACTTCGCATGGGGACTGGCCTTTCCTGAGGCCACCAGGCCGGTCCCTGAGGTCCCCGTCGTAACTGGAGAACACCTCCCGCAACTCGAGAAAATCCAGGAAGTTCTCCCTTCCAGGCGAGATGAGGCCTATTTCCGATGAGGCGTCTGGACACTAATGACACCTAACCTCTGGAACTTCGAAAGGGTCTTTCACACCCTTGCTGCAACACAAGAAGTTCACCGCCATACCCGTGTCGACTCGAGAGGAAGCATGATGGTCCCGCCCACATCCAGAGGAGCCCCGTTTCCCCCTCGTAGCTCGAGATGAGGGATCCTTTCCCTGCTTTCAACGGGAAAGAATTCCCGGCGTTCCCGTCACATCTCAAGAGGAGGCACTCTTAACAGGAAAGGCGAGAGGAACTCCATGGTCGTACCACCATTCCAAGAGTCCCCCAGATGTCTCAGTCCATTCCAGAGGAACCTCTTTGCCCTGCACTGGCTCATCTTTCACGCCGAGGATCGAATCACACCACGGTGGCACGTGGGACAGCCCTGTGGGAAAGCCTCAAGGGAAAGCCTCGATTGAAAACCACAGATCCTTTGATCCACGCGACGGGAAGCGTGACATTGCTGCTACAGCCTGGAAGGAAAGCGCACGTGCATGCCCCCACTCGAGACGAGGCCTGACTCCCCTGGGGAGACTCCAGAAGTACCCCAAGATCCATGTCAGCCCTGAGAGGAATCCTCGGTTCCGGCCCTGACTCCACACAAGATTTTTGGCCCCGGTATCGACGGGAGAGGAATCCCGAGAGGCCCCCTAGCAACTCGCATAGGGACTGGCCTCTCCTGAGGCCACCAGGGCGGGTCCCTGAGGTCCCCGTCGTAACTCGAGAACACCTGCCACAACTCGAGAAAATCCAGGAAGTTCTCCCTTCCAGGCGAGATGAGGCCTATTTCCGATGAGGCGTCTGGAGACTAATGACACCTTACCTCTGGAACTTCGAAAGGGTCTTTCACAGCCTTGCTGCAACTCAAGAAGTTCACCACCATACCCATCTCCACTAGAGAGGAAGCACGATGGTCCCGCACACATCCAGAGGAGCCCCGTTTCCCCCTCGTAGCTCGAGATGAGGGATCCTTTCCCTGCTTTCAACGGGAAAGAATTCCCGGCGTTCCCGTCGCATCTCAAGAGGAGGCACTCTCAACAGGAAAGGCGAGAGGATCTCCATGGTCGTACCACCATTCCAAGAGTCCCCCAGATGTCTCAGTCCATTGGAGAGGAAGCTCTTTGCCCTGCACTGGCTCATCTTTCACGCCGAGGATCGACTCACACCACGGTGGCACGTGGGACAGCCCTGTGGGAAAGCCTCGAGGGAAAGCCTCGAGGGAAAACCACAGATCCTTTGATCCACGCGACGGGAAGCGTGACATTGCTGCTACAGCCTGGAAGGAAAGCGCACGTGCAGGCCCCCACTCGAGACGAGGCCTGACTCCACTGGGGAGACTCCAGAAGTACCCAAAGATCCATGTCAGCCCCTGAGAGGAATCCCCGGTTCCGGCCCTGACTCCACACAAGGTTTTTGGCCCCGGTATCGACGGGAGAGGAATCCCGAGAGGCCCCGTAGCAACTCGCATGGGGACTGGCCTCTCCTGAGGCCACCAGGGCGGGTCCCTGAGGTCCCCGTCGTAACTCGAGAACACCTGCCGCAACTCGAGAAAATCCAGGAAGTTCTCCCTTCCAGGCGAGATGAGGCCTATTTCCGATGAGGCGTCTGGAGACTAATGACACCTAACCTCTGGAACTTCGAAAGGGTCTTTCACACCCTTGCTGCAACTCAAGAAGTTCACCGCCATACCCGTCTCCACTCGAGAGGAAGCACGATGGTCCCGCCCACATCCAGAGGAGCCCCGTTTCCCCCTCGGAGCTCGAGATGAGGGATCCTTTCCCTGCTTTCAACAGGAAAGAATTCCCGGCATTCCCGTCGCATCTCAAGAGGAGGCACTCTCAACAGGAAAGGCGAGAGGAACTCCATGGTCGTACCACCATTCCAAGAGTCCCCCAGATGTCTCAGTCCATTCCAGAGGAACCTCTTTGGCCTGCACTGGCTCATCTTTCACGCCGAGGATCGACTCACACCACGGTGGCACGTGGGACAGCCCTGTGGGAAAGCCTCGAGGGAAAGCCTCGAGGGAAAACCACAGATCCTTTGATCCACGCGACGGGAAGCGTGACATTGCTCCTAAAGCCTGGAAGGAAAGCGCACGTGCATGCCCCCACTCGAGACGAGGCCTGACTCCCCTGGGGAGACTCCAGAAGTACCCAAAGATCCATGTCAGCCCCTGAGAGGAATCCTCGGTTCCGGCCCTGACTCCACACAAGGTTTTTGGCCCCGGTATCGACGGGAGAGGAATCCCGAGTGGCCCCCTAACAACTCGCATGGGGACTGGCCTCTCCTGAGGCCACCAGGGCGGGTCCCTGAGGTCCCCGTCGTAACTCGAGAACACCTGCCGCAACTCGAGAAAATCCAGGAAGTTCTCCCTTCCAGGCGAGATGAGGCCTATTTCCGATGAGGCGTCTGGAGACTAATGACACCTAACCTCGGGAACTTCCAAAGGGTCTTTCACACCCTTGCTGCAACTCAAGAAGTTCACCGCCATACCCGTCTCCACTCGAGAGGAAGCACGATGGTCCCGCCCACATCCAGAGGAGCCCCGTTTCCCCCTCGTAGCTCGAGATGAGGGATCCTTTCCCTGCTTTCAACGGGAAAGAATTCCCGGCGTTCCCGTCGCATCTCAAGAGGAGGCACTCTCAACAGGAAAGGCGAGAGGAACTCCATGGTCGTACCACCATTCCAAGAGTCCCCCAGATGTCTCAGTCCATTCCAGAGGAACCTCTTTGCCCTGCACTGGCTCATTTTTCACGCCGAGAATCGACTCACACCACGGTGTCACATGGGACAGCCCTGTGGGAAAGCCTCGAGGGAAAGCCTCGAGGGAAAACCGCAGATCATTTGATCCACGCGACGGGAAGCGTGACATTGCTGCTACAGCCTGGAAGGAAAGTGCACGTGCATGCCCCCACTCGAGACGAGGCCTGACTCCCCTGGGGAGACTCCAGAAGTACTCAAAGATCCATGTCAGCCCCTGAGAGGAATCCTCGGTTCCGGCCCTGACTCCACACAAGGTTTTTGGCCCCGGTATCGACGGGAGAGGAATCCCGAGAGGCCCCCTAGCAACTCGCATAGGGACTGGCCTCTCCTGAGGCCACCAGGGCGGGTCCCTGAGGTCCCCGTCGTAACTCGAGAACACCTGCCGCAACTCGAGAAAATCCAGGAAGTTCTCCCTTCCAGGCGAGATGAGGCCTATTTCCGATGAGGCGTCTGGAGACTAATGACACCTTACCTCTGGAACTTCGAAAGGGTCTTTCACAGCCTTGCTGCAACTCAAGAAGTTCACCACCATACCCTGCCGGAAGCCAGTGTGAGGAATCCCGCCCGTGACAAGGTCATGAGGAAGGAAGCTGACATACGCAAGGCGTGCTCAGACTTCAGGGACCCCTCTGGATATTCCTAAGCATGTACCCCAGCAAAAATCTGCTGGCTTTTGTGCTCTGCTTTTCCACTTTTCTGATATTCTCTGGAAAAAAGTCAATTCAGGGTTTTAGTCTTCTGCATTTGAAAGGGATGTTTCAGTTAAACCCCTCTGATAGCTCTCTAGTCTGCCTAACAGGTTCCCCAGACCTCTTACAGCTTGTGAATTGCTTACAGCCCCCCAACCGCGAGAGGCACAAAGCTTACAGCTTGTGAATTGCTTACAGCCCCCCAACCGCGGGAGGCACAAAGCTTAAAAGCATCTTAAAGATACAGAGCCTTTTCTAAAGAGTTAAAAATTATATTGGTAGAGGGTTTTCACTGTTGACTCAAGGATTGCTGCCAGACCTCCTTATTCTTTATCTTTTAGGCACCTGGAAGGATGTTAATGTAAGCAGGATGTAGAAAAAGATACATAGTAGTTTTGATGTTAGCAACACTAGACTTTTGAGTTAATTGCTTCTCTTTTGCTATAAATCACTGCACTCCCTCTACTTGTTATAAGTTGCTGTATCCTTGCTGTCTAAGAATGTAACTTTCTTTAGTGCTTTCCGAGAGTGGCACCAGACCTTGGGAAGATCAACACAAATAAGTCTTGTGGTTGACAAACCCTTATCAGAAAAAAGGCTGTAAAATGTTAATTGGCCCTTTTGGTTGGAAGATGATGTAAATTACCTAAGACTTGTGTATACAATTAGGTATGCAGAGAGAAAAGCCTGGTTTTGATAAGAGTCTGGACTGCTAACGCTGCATAACTTTGTGTTACCCATTGATCTCCATGTTTTATCAAAAGTATAAAAGGCCTTCTGAACAATAAAGGACGGGACCAGATTCTCAGACCAGTTTCTCGGACTAGTCTCGGCCTGGTTTCTTGGGAATTTGGCTCCCCCACTGTCTCTCTCTCTCTCTCTTTTTCTCTCCCTTTTCTTCCCTCTGCTCTTTACTTTAATTTCAGGCTGAATTTCCATCTGGGGCGCGGAGGCTCGCCAGGTCTACTTATTTGCCCTGGTTATTAAGATCCGCGAGAAAGGGAGCTTAAGGCGAGGCACCCTTAGATATTCAAGCGGGCACCGGTGGCCCAACGTAGATGGTGCAAATTCCTTGTCTGGAATTTTATTGGTCTTCCGCGTAAACCAAGCTATTCAGCCCTCTTTCTCCACTTAATCTTCCTACTGCACTACAGTTTCTTAATCTAATCTTATATTAATAAATAAACAAGTCTTTCCACGCCAACGCCGTCCACCCTTCGAATTCCCTGGATCCACCGGGGCTGGACCCCGGCAAGTGGCGCCCGGAACAGGCTATTCTAAGGTAGGTTCCTCGGAGCAAAAGCTCCCCCCGGAGCACTCTCTGTAGCTCCCCCCGGAGCACTCTCTGTTGCTCCCCCCGGAGCACTCTCTGTTGCTCCCCCCCGGAGTGACTTAATCACTCCCCCCGGAGTACTTTCGGGTACTCCCCCAGTGTTGAGTGTTCGGGACGGCTAGGACCCCACTCAGGGTGCCGCGGACCCCCCTGTAGGATAGACAGGGTGAGGAGGAGTGGGAAGTGTTCAAGGGTTTAAGAGAAACCTGGTGCTCTAGAGGTTGAAAAGAAACCTGCTATCTTAGGGTTGAAAACAAAACCCCCCTCACCAAAGGTAAAACCTTTTTGTTGAGGTAGACTTTTCTATAAGACTTAATTTTCTGACATGGGTAACAGTGAATCAAAAGAAAGACAGCTTTTTACAGGAGTAATCTTGCAGTTACTAACTAAACGAGGAATTAAAGTTAAAAAATCCAATATTCATTCATTTTTTCCTTTGTACAAGAACAGTGTCCTGGTTTCCAGAAGAAGGCACTGTTAACTTAGACACCTGGGAGAGAGTAGGAAAACAACTAAAAACTTACCATGCTGAACATGGCTCACAAAAGGTGCCTACTGACGCCTTTTCCTTATGGAATATAATTAGGGACGCTCTAGACCCTGCCCCTGAATCTGAAAAGGTACATCTTAAAGAGGAAAGTGCAGAGAAAAAGGTATCTATCGAAGAGGAGAGTGATGAAAAGGAGGCTACACCTAACTATCGGCAGTTGAGTCAAATGATAGCTGCAATGACTGCCCAAGAAAAGGTAATAGATAGAGATGACAAAAAAGAGCAGCTTTCAGATGAGGAAGATTTGGAAGAGGAAGTAAGTCAAGATCATTCTGATGAGGACTGGTCTTTATTAAATAAAGATGCTCCAAGGAGTTTAAGAGAAACTTCTCCAATTAGATTATCTGCTCCAAAGAGCTTAATAAAAACTTCCCCAACCAGACCACCTGCTTCCACAAATTCAAGAGAAATTTCCTTAATTAAGCCTTCTGCTTCCAGAGGCTCAAGACAAATGTCCCCCATCAGATTATATGCACCTGAGAGTTTAAGGCCAGATTCCCCAGATAAAACATCCGTAAGACCTAAACACAGAACGGATAAAAAATTCCCAAAGTACGAAGAAAGTGACATAGGACACCCCTTGCCCCCCCCTCCCTATAAGGGTGAGGGGCCTCCACTAGAAGCTCCCCGAAGAAGAGTTTTCTCTAGCCCAGATGATGAACTTGATCCCCACCTTGAGGCTTGTTTCCCCATAATATTTGGTGGAAGTGGTGGGAGAACAGCCCCCCACTGGGAACCCATTCCAATGAAAATGATTAAAGAACTCAAACAGGCTTGTGCTTTGTATGGGCCTAAAGCCCCGTACACTGTATCATTGGTGGAAGCTTTAGCGGGCAGATGGATGACACCCCATGACTGGAAGACAGTCGCTAAAGCTTGTCTGTCTGGAGGTCAATATGTACTTTGGAGAACTGAATATGAAGATCTAGCCCAAAAACAGGCTGATGCTAACCAAAAATATGGCCCAAGATATATTATAAAAAATATGTTGGCAGGGACTAATGATTTTGGAACACTTAGAGATCAAATGGGATTAGATAAAACCACTTTAGATCAAGTAACCGCCTGCGCCCTTGGGGCTTGGCGTTTGTTGCCTGAAGGGAAAGAATCTACCTCTTCCTTCTCAAATGTTAAACAAAAACCAGAAGAGCCATATGAAGACTTTATATCAAGACTTGCAGAGGCAGTCAACAGAGTAATTTCCAACACTGAGGCAGCTAGTATATTGATAAAACAACTGGCATTTGAAAATGCTAATTCTACCTGCCAGGCCATTTTACGTCCTATTAAAAAAACTGGGGAAATAATAGATTATATCAGGCAATGTGCAGATGTAGGACCAGCGATGATGCAGGGCGTTGCCATAGCTGCAGCCATAAAGGGAAATTCTTACCAGCAGGCAGTACAGTCCTTTTTTACAAATAGAAATAACCCGTCAAAGAGTCATTCCAGTAGTCCAGGCCAGAATATTGGTTTATCCAAGGCCTGCTTCTCTTGCGGACGGGAAGGGCACCTTATGCGAGCTTGTCCCCAAAAAGCAGCCGGTTCTTCTCTGCCGAATTCTCCCTCCCCGGCTGTGCCTACTAATCTCCCTAGATCTCTCTGCCCTCGTTGTCAAAAAGGATATCACTGGGCAAAAGAATGTAGGTCACAATTCCATAGAAATGGAGCCTTTTTGGGCCCCGACCAGCAGTCGGGAAACGGATTGAGGGGCCAGCCTCAGGCCCCGACAACAATTGGGGCAGCCTCACTGAACCCATTCATTCCCTTCGTCCCATCGCAGAACTCATCAGAGCAACCCCAGGCAGCGCAGGACTGGACCTCAGTTCCACCACCTCAGCAATATTAACACCAGATAGCCCCACTGTAAAAATACCTACAGGAGTTAAAGGCCCATTACCAACAGGTTTAGTAGGAATTATACTAGGCAGAAGTTCCTTAGCTATGCAAGGTCTCACAATCATCCCTGGAGTAATTGACTCAGATTATACAGGAGAAATCCAGATAATGATTTCACCCCCAACTAAAACTTTCCAAATACATCAGGGACAAAGAATAGCCCAACTTTTGCTTTTGCCTTACCACACTGCAATTGGGCGCACAGCTACTCAAAATGAAAGGCAGGATAAAGGATTTGGGTCTAGTGATATGGTTTTTTGGATAACAGAAATTACTCAGAAACGTCCTATGAAGACTATCCTGATTAATGGCAAGTCTATTGTGGGGTTATTAGACACAGGAGCAGATGTTTCTTGCATTTCAGGAAAAGACTGGCCCAGCTCCTGGCCCACACATACTACTGAAAATAACTTGGTGGGGATAGGAAGAGCCCCCACAATAGCCAAAAGTGCAAAAATTTTAGATTGGCAATTTGAGGATACCCGTGGAACTTTCCAACCTTATGTCGTTCCTTCGCTCCCCCTTACCCTGTGGGGGAGGGACGTGCTATCTCAAATGGGAGTGTTACTTTTTAGCCCTGATGATAAAGTGACCTCTCAGATGTTGCAGATGGGCTATGATCCATCAAAAGGATTGGGTAAACAACAGACAGGAATAATTGAGCCAATTTGCCCAACTCCTCGCAAGCTACGTGCTGGATTGGGATATCCAAATTTATAATTGAGGCCATTGTTTTTGCTGCCGACCCCATCACATGGAAATCTCAAGATCCGGTGTGGGTAGAACAGTGGCCTCTGCATAAGGAAAAATTATTGGCAGCTAAAGCATTAATCTTTGAACAATTAGAATTGGGACATATTGAGCCCTCCAATAGCCCCTGGAACACTCCTATTTTTGTCATTAAGAAAAAATCTGGTAAATGGCGACTTTTACAGGATTTGAGAGCTATTAATGCCACCATGGAGGACATGGGGGCCTTACAGCCTGGGCTCCCTTCCCCAGTAGCCGTTCCAGAGGGATATAATATAATTGTTATTGATTTACAAGATTGTTTTTTCACTATTCCCTTAAATCCTGAGGATAAAAAGCGATTTGCCTTTAGTCTGCCATCAGAAAATCTTAAACAGCCTTATTTACGGTTTCAGTGGAAGGTTCTGCCTCAGGGAATGAAAAATAGCCCTACTTTATGCCAAAAATTTGTTAATGCCGCTCTAGAAGATACTAGGGCTAAATATGAACACGTGTATATGATTCACTATATGGATGATATTTTAATAGCTCATCCTGATAGAGTTCACCTGCAGACTGTGCTCCAGGACCTGACCCAGGCATTGACAGACAGAGGCCTAAAAATTGCCCCAGAAAAAATTCAAATCAATCCGCCCATAACTTACTTAGGAAGAGTCATAAATTCGGAAACGGTGACTCATACCCCGCTGCAATTGAGAAAAGACCATCTTATTACTTTAAATGATTATCAAAAACTCTTAGGTGATATTAATTGGATTAGACCATATTTAAAATTAACCACTGCCGAATTAAAACCTCTTTTTAACACTTTACGCGGGGATCCTGATCCAACCTCAAAAAGACAATTAACAGCTGAGGCTCAAGAAGCCCTAGGCAAAGTAGAAGCAGCCTTATCAAATAGCTATGTAAAAAGAATTGATTTGACGATGACGTGGCAGTTCCTTTGCCTAGCTACTCCAACGGCGCCTACGGGAGTTCTGTGGCAACGCGGCCCTTTAGAATGGATCCATCTTCCTACCCAAGCTAAAAAAGTCGTGGCTTCTTATCCTGGTTTAATTGCCACATTAATGCTAAAAGGAAGGAAGCGGAGCATTGAATTGTTTGGTAAAGAGCCATCAGAGATTGTAATTCCATATAATAAGGAGCAGCTTGATGCTCTTTTAATGTTTGATGAAGACTGGCAGATTGCCATAGGGAATTACTGTGGTCAAATTTTGCATCATTTACCCTCGCATGTTTTACTAAATTTTATGTCTAACCATCCAGTTATTTTTCCTGTCCGGTGTAAACAGTTCCCTATTTCAGATGCTCAGGTAGTCTTTACTGATGGATCGGCTAACGGTAGAGCCTCTATAGTCACAAGAGATCATCAAAAACTTTTGGAAACACAAGAAACTTCAGCTCAAAGGGCTGAAATCACAGCTGTTATTGAGGCCTTTGTTATGTTTGCGGAGAAAGAATTTAACCTTTATTCTGACTCTCAGTATGTGGTCAGGCTGTTTCCACACATTGAGACTGCAGTTTTGCCTGAAAACAAAACTGCTATCTTCCATTTGTTAACTAAACTGCAGCAGCAAATATGGAAAAGAAATCGGGCGTTCTTTATCGGCCACATTCGGGCTCATTCCGGCCTGCCTGGCCCTTTAAATGCTCTCAATGAATTGGCAGATTCGTTAACCAGGATTTCAGTGGCTTCTGTTTTTGAAGAAGCTCGAGCTTCTCACTCACTTCATCACCAAAATGCCACTGCCTTACGATACCAGTTTCAAATTCCTCGAGAATCTGCCCGAGAGATTGTTCGTTCTTGTTCACATTGTCCTACTACCGTGAATGCTTTGCCTCTGGGAGTTAACCCTCGCGGTCTCAAACCTAATGCACTCTGGCAAATGGATGTAACCCATGTCTCTTCATTTGGAAAACTGTCTTTTGTTCATGTAACTGTAGATACCTTCTCTCATGTTATTATTGCCACTGCTCGTACAGGGGAAGCAGTTAAAGATGTAATACAACATCTTTTTACATGCTTTTCCTATCTGGGCTTGCCAAAAGCTTTAAAAACTGATAATGCTCCTGCTTACACTTCTAAATCTTTTCAGCAATTCTGTACAAGATTTCAAATTAAACATAACACCGGCATCCCTTATAACCCACAAGGACAAGCCATTGTGGAAAGAGCACATCAAACACTGAAAATCCATATTCAAAAACTAAAAGAAGGGGAATTTAAATATAGTTCCCCCCATCAGATTTTGCAACATGCTCTTTTCGTAATAAATAACTTAAATGCTGATTCATCCGGAAACACTGCAATGCTTCGCCATTGGTGCCCAGAGCAATTGAATGCAAAACCATTAGTAAAATGGAGGGACCTTCTTTCCGGACAATGGAAAGGTCCTGACCCCTTATTAACCAATGGGCGAGGGTATGCTTGTGTTTTTCCACAGGACGCGGACGCTCCGATTTGGGTTCCAGACAGACTAATTCGCCATGTCTCAGCTCCCCGGATACCAGAATCCCCCGCCACCGCGATCTCTAAAAAGGAAGAAACTCCCTCTTCCCCCGCTCCCTCCGCCAGCACGGGAAACGCCGCTGACCCCAGGACAGCTGACATTGGAGATCCCGGATAGGCGCGGATCGGAGCCACCCACTGGACAGATGTCACGACTTCAGATACAGGATATTGCACCCCCTGATTTTTTGCCTCGCAGGAATCCATTAGGACGCCCAGCTCAGTCAACCCAACAAGCCTCCTTGCCCACCTGGGGACAGATTAAAGCTCTCTGTCGCCAGGCACAGGGGATAGCTACCCTACAGGGATCGTCAGTCTCTCCTGAAAAGGTGTTTATTGCCATGCTTGCCTTGCTCTCTTGCCAGGTAAGCGCTGCTCCCATTCCAACCAAATATTGGGCGTTTCTCCCGGATCCTCCAACTTTCCAAGTTGTTACTTGGAACAGTGACCCCATACGAGTTAGTACAGACCAGCCTCGCCTTTTGGGAGGATCTTATACTTCCTATACAAAAGACCAATACCCTATTAATTTCAATTATACCTTTAAAGGACTAGCAGATGATTTTCCTGTCTGCTTTAATTTTCCTCCTGGCCTTACAGGAGACTTCTTTACCAAGACAGGATGCGTTGGAGCCTCCACAAAAGCAGTTATGACAGATTCCCCAACCTCTAAATTTGCATCTATAGGGGATCGGTCTGCTTGGATATTACGAGCCCGTATGCCTGGGGTCCTTGGCCCCTATAAGTCTTTGTCTCTCAAAACTCCATCAGAATATCCAAATTGTGATGATGTTGCTCCCTCAGATGTTATTTGGAAAACTATAGATGATCATTCAGGATATCCGATTTGGAAATCTTGTATTTATAATTCGAGAGTAGATTACAATATGCCGGGAGGAAGAAATTGTGCGATTCAGGACTGGAGCAACCCAAATCCAGGTCAAGACCCTGAGTCTGACGATGACTTTATCAATAGATTGGATAATTGGAAAGAATATTCAATTTCTTGGCCGTTAGTTGCCACCAGACGGCATCATAACCAATTTGTTCCCCCTATGCTGTCTTATATAACTAGAGGTAAAACCTTTTGGCAGCCAGAAATTTGGAGAGCCCTTGCGGCTACCGCCCCTATTATTTTAATCCGACCAAAAAATACCTCTATTTACTCTATTTTAGCTTGTCTACCCTCTCCTTATGTTTTTCTTTTCACTAATGATTCTGAAAGACTTAACATACAATTGAATTATACAGGTGGACCCCATGTAGTGTCTTGTGAACAATGTATGCTTTCATCCTGTTTAACTCCTCAATATAAAGTTTGCTCTTTCATGGTTTTAAAACGTCCGCCCTATCTCATGGTACCTGTAACTGTAGCCACGTATTGGTATGATAACCATGGCCTAGCTGTACTGCAACAGCTACAAGATTTAATGCGAACACGACGGTTTGTGGGCTTACTTGTTTTGGGAATATCAGCTTTGATAACCGCAATTACTTCTGTTACTGTGGCGGCATTATCATTGTCTCAACAAGTGTATACTGCCCAATATGTTGACACCGTATCCAAAAATGTTTCTCTAACGCTGGCAACCCAGGAAATTATAGATAGGAAGCTAGAAATAAGGATTGATGCCTTAGAAGAAGCAGTAATGCATATTGGGAATGAATTACAGAGTCTGAAAATGAAATTGGCTCTTTCATGTCATGCCGATTACCGGTGGATATGTGTTACATCCCTGAAAGTAAATGAGACAGATTTTAAATGGGAGAGGGTCAAAAATCATATTTTAGGTGTCTGGAACAGCTCAGATATTAGTTTAGATTTAGGGAAACTTCATAATCAGATTCAGACCTTGGAACACTCCCGATTAGATTTTACCGCCGCAGGAGAAGCCAATGACTTTTTCCACACCTTCTCTGACTTCATTTCTGGAAAAACTCTTCTGACTACTGTCTCTAGCTATGCTGCTGTGGGTGCCATAATCCTGCTCCTTGTAATCGTGCTTCCTTGTGTTGTCAGGACTCTTCGGCAGAGCATTCGGAATCTCGCGACTGAACTGCACCTAATTTTTTTAAAAAACTAATAAAGAAGGGGGAGTTGCCGGAAGCCAGTGTGAGGAATCCCGCCCGTGACAAGGTCATGAGGAAGGAAGCTGACATACGCAAGGCGTGCTCAGACTTCAGGGACCCCTCTGGATATTCCTAAGCATGTACCCCAGCAAAAATCTGCCGGCTTTTGTGCTCTGCTTTTCCACTTTTCTGATATTCTCTGGAAAAAAGTCAATTCAGGGTTTTAGTCTTCTGCATTTGAAAGGGATGTTTCAGTTAAACCCCTCTGATAGCTCTCTAGTCTGCCTAACAGGTTCCCCAGACCTCTTACAGCTTGTGAATTGCTTACAGCCCCCCAACCGCGAGAGGCACAAAGCTTACAGCTTGTGAATTGCTTACAGCCCCCCAACCGCGGGAGGCACAAAGCTTAAAAGCATCTTAAAGATACAGAGCCTTTTCTAAAGAGTTAAAAATTATATTGGTAGAGGGTTTTCACTGTTGACTCAAGGATTGCTGCCAGACCTCCTTATTCTTTATCTTTTAGGCACCTGGAAGGATGTTAATGTAAGCAGGATGTAGAAAAAGATACATAGTAGTTTTGATGTTAGCAACACTAGACTTTTGAGTTAATTGCTTCTCTTTTGCTATAAATCACTGCACTCCCTCTACTTGTTATAAGTTGCTGTATCCTTGCTGTCTAAGAATGTAACTTTCTTTAGTGCTTTCCGAGAGTGGCACCAGACCTTGGGAAGATCAACACAAATAAGTCTTGTGGTTGACAAACCCTTATCAGAAAAAAGGCTGTAAAATGTTAATTGGCCCTTTTGGTTGGAAGATGATGTAAATTACCTAAGACTTGTGTATACAATTAGGTATGCAGAGAGAAAAGCCTGGTTTTGATAAGAGTCTGGACTGCTAACGCTGCATAACTTTGTGTTACCCATTGATCTCCATGTTTTATCAAAAGTATAAAAGGCCTTCTGAACAATAAAGGACGGGACCAGATTCTCAGACCAGTTTCTCGGACTAGTCTCGGCCTGGTTTCTTGGGAATTTGGCTCCCCCCGTGTCTCTCTCTCTCTCTCTTTTTCTCTCCCTTTTCTTCCCTCTGCTCTTTACTTTAATTTCAGGCTGAATTTCCATCTGGGGCGCGGAGGCTCGCCAGGTCTACTTATTTGCCCTGGTTATTAAGATCCGCGAGAAAGGGAGCTTTAGGCGAGGCACCCTTAGATATTCAAGCGGGCACCGGTGGCCCAACGTAGATGGTGCAAATTCCTTGTCTGGAATTTTATTGGTCTTCCGCGTAAACCAAGCTATTCAGCCCTCTTTCTCCACTTAATCTTCCTACTGCACTACAGTTTGTTAATCTAATCTTATATTAATAAAAAAACAAGTCTTTCCACGCCAACGCCGTCCACCCTTCGAATTCCCTGGATCCACCGGGGCTGGACCCCGGCAATACCCGTCTCCACTAGAGAGGAAGCACGATGGTCCCGCCCACATCCAGAGGAGCCCCGTTTCCCCCTCGTAGCTCGAGATGAGGGATCCTTTCCCTGCTTTCAACGGGAAAGAATTCCCGGCGTTCCCGTCGCATCTCAAGAGGAGGCACTCTCAACAGGAAAGGCGAGAGGAACTCCATGGTCGTACCACCATTCCAAGAGTCCCCCAGATGTCTCAGTCCATTCCAGAGGAAGCTCTTTGCCCTGCACTGGCTCATCTTTCACGCCGAGGATCGACTCACACCACGGTGGCACGTGGGACAGCCCTGTGGGAAAGCCTCGAGGGAAAGCCTCGAGGGAAAACCACAGATCCTATGATCCACGCTACGAGAAGCGTGACATTGCTGCTACAGCCTGGAAGGAAAGCGCACGTGCATGCCCCCACTCGAGACGAGGCCTGACTCCCCTGGGGAGACTCCAGAAGTACCCAAAGATCCATGTCAGCCCCTGAGAGGAATCCTCGGTTCCGGCCCTGACTCCACACAAGGTTTTTGGCCCCGGTATCGACGGGAGAGGAATCCCGAGAGGCCCCCTAGCAACTCGCATAGGGACTGGCCTCTCCTGAGGCCACCAGGGCGGGTCCCAGAGGTCCCCGTCGTAACTCGAGAACACCTGCCGCAACTCGAGAAAATCCAGGAAGTTCTCCCTTCCAGGCGAGATGAGGCCTATTTCTGATGAGGCGTCTGGAGACTAATGACACCTAACCTCTGGAACTTCGAAAGGGTCTTTCACACCCTTGCTGCAACTCAAGAAGTTCACCGCCATACCCGTCTCCACTCGAGAGGAAGCACGATGGTCCCGCCCACATACAGAGGAGCCCCGTTTCCCCCTCGTAGCTCGAGATGAGGGATCCTTTTCCTGCTTTCAACGGGAAAGAATTCCCGGCGTTCCCGTCGCATCTCAAGAGGAGGCACTCTCAACAGGAAAGGCGAGAGGAACTCCATGGTCGTACCACCATTCCAAGAGTCCCCCAGATGTCTCAGTCCATTCCAGAGGAAACTCTTTGCCCTGCACTGGCTAATCTTTCACGCCGAGGATCGACTCACACCACGGTGGCACGTGGGACAGCCCTGTGGGAAAGCCTCGAGGGAAAGCCTCGAGGGAAAACCACAGATCCTTTGATCCACGCGACGGGAAGCGTGACATTGCTGCTACAGCCTGGAAGGAAAGTGCACGTGCATGCTCCCTCACGAGACGAGGCCTGTCTCCCCTGGCGAGACTCCAGAAGTACCCAAAGATCCATATCAGCCCCTGAGAGGAATCCTCGGTTCTGGCCCTGACTCCACACAAGGTTTTTGGCCCCGGTATCGACGGGAGAGGAATCCCGAGAGGCCCCCTAGCAACTCGCATGGTGACTGGCCACTCCTGAGGCCACCAGGGCGGGTCCCTGAGGTCCCCGTCGTAACTCGAGAACACCTGCCGCACCTCGAGAAAATCCAGGAAGTTCTCCCTTCCAGGCGAGATGAGGCCTATTTCCGATGAGGCGTCTGGAGACTAATGACACCTAACGTCTGGAACTTCGAAAGGGTCTTTCACACCCTTGCTGCAACTCAAGAAGTTCACCGCCATACCCGTCTCCACTCGAGAGGAAGCACGATGGTCCCGCCCACATCCAGAGGAGCCCCGTTTCCCCCTCGGAGCTCGAGATGAGGGATCCTTTGCCTGCTTTCAACGGGAAAGAATTCCCGGAGTTCCCGTCGCATCTCAAGAGGAGGCACTCTCAACAGGAAAGGCGAGAGGAACTCCATGGTCGTATCACCATTCCAAGAGTCCCCCAGATGTCTCAGTCCATTCCAGAGGAACCTCTTTGCCCTGCACTGGCTCATCTTTCACGCCGAGGATCGACTCACACCACGGTGGCACGTGGGACAGCCCTGTGGGAAAGCCTCGAGGGAAAACCACAGATCCTTTGATCCACGCGACGGGAAGCGTGACATTGCTGCTACAGCCTGGAAAGAAAACGCACGTGCATGCCCCCACTCGAGACGAGGCCTGACTCCCCTGCGGAGACTCCAGAAGTACCCAAAGATCCATATAAGCCCCTGAGAGGAATCCTCGGTTCCGACCCTGACTCCACACAAGGTTTTTGGCCCCGGTATCGACGGGAGAGGAATCCCGAGAGGCCCCCTAGCACCTCGCATGGGGACTGGCCTCTCCTGAGGCCACCAGGGCGGGTCCCTGAGGTCCCCGTCGTAACTCGAGAACACCTGCCGCAACTCGAGAAAATCCAGGAAGTTCTCCCTTGCAGGCGAGATGAGGCCTATTTCCGATGAGTCGTCTGGAGACTAATGACACCTAACCTCTGGAACTTCGAAAGGGTCTTTCACACCCTTGCTGCAACTCAAGAAGTTCACCGCCATACCCGTCTCCACTCGAGAGGAAGCACGATGGTCCCGCCCACATCCAGAGGAGCCCCGTTTCCCCCTCGTAGCTCGAGATGAGGGATCCTTTCCCTGCTTTCAACGGGAAAGAATTCCCGGCGTTCCCGTCGCATCTCAAGAGGAGGCACTCTCAACAGGAAAGGCGAGAGGAACTCCATGGTCGTACCACCATTCCAAGAGTCCCCCAGATATCTCAGTCCATTCCAGAGGAACCTCTTGTCCTGCACTGGCTCATCTTTCACTCCGAGGATCGACTCACACCACGGTGGCACGTGGGACAGCCCTGTGGGAAAGCCTCGAGGGAAAACCACAGATCCTTTGATCCACGCGACGGGAAGCGTGACATTGCTGCTACAGCCTGGAAGGAAAGTGCACGTGCATGCCCCCACTCGAGACGAGGCCTGACTCCCCTGGGGAGACTCCAGAAGTACCCAAAGATCCATGTCAGCCCCTGAGAGGAATCCTCGGTTCCGGCCCTGACTCCATACAAGGTTTTTGGCCCCGGTATCGACGGGAGAGGAATCCCGAGAGGCCCCCTAGCAACTCGCATAGGGACTGGCCTCTCCTGAGGCCACCAGGGCGGGTTCCTGAGGTCCCCGTCGTAACTCGAGAACACCTGCCGCAACTCGAGAAAATCCAGGAAGTTCTCCCTTCCAGGCGAGATGAGGCCTATTTCCTATGAGGCGTCTGGAGACTAATGACACCTAACCTCTGGAACTTCGAAAGGGTCTTTCACACCCTTGCTGCAACTCAAGAAGTTCACCACCATACCCGTCTCCACTAGAGAGGAAGCACGATGGTCCCGCCCACATCCAGAGGAGCCCCGTTTCCCCCTCGTAGCTCGAGATGAGGGATCCTTTCCCTGCTTTCAACGGGAAAGAATTCCCGGCGTTCCCGTCGCATCTCAAGAGGAGGCACTCTCAACAGGAAAGGCGAGAGGAACTCCATGGTCGTACCACCATTCCTAGAGTCCCCCAGATATCTCAGTCCATTCCAGAGGAACCTCTTTGCCCTGCACTGGCTCATCTTTCACGCCGAGGATCGACTCACACCACGGAGGCACGTGAGACAGCCCTGTGGGAAAGCCTCGAGGGAAAGCCTCGAGGGAAAACCACAGATCCTTTGATCCACGCGACGGGAAGCGTGACATTGCTGCTACAGCCTGGAAGGAAAGCGCACGTGCATGCCCCCACTCGAGACGAGGCCTGTCTCCCCTGGCGAGACTCCAGAAGTACCCAAAGATCCATGTCAGCCCCTGAGAGGAATCCTCGGTTCCGGCCCTGACTCCACACAAGGTTTTGGCCCCGGTATCGACGGGAGAGGAATCCCGAGAGGCCCCCTAGCAACTCGCATGGGGACTGGCCTCTCCTGAGGCCACCAGGGCGGGTCCCTGAGGTCCCCGTCGTAACTCGAGAACACCTGCCGCAACTCGAGAAAATCCAGGAAGTTCTCCCTTCCAGGCGAGATGAGGCCTATTTCTGATGAGTCGTCTGGAGACTAATGACACCTAACCTCTGGAACTTCGAAAGGGTCTTTCACACCCTTGCTGCAACTCAAGTTCACAGTCATACCCGTCTCCACTCGAGATGAAGCACGATGGTCCCGCCCACATCCTAGGAGCCCCGTTTTCCCCTCGTTGCTCGAGATGAGGGATCCTTTCCCTGGTTTCAAAGGGAAAGAGTTTCCGGCGTTCCCGTCGCATCTCAAGAGGAGGCACTCTCAACAGGAAAGGCGAGAGGAACTCCATGGTCGTACCACCATTCCAAGAGTCCCCCAGATATCTCAGTCCATTCCAGAGGAACCTCTTTGTCCTGCACTGGCTCATCTTTCACGCCGAGGATCGACTCACACCACGGTGGCACGTGGGACAGCCCTGTGGGAAAGCCTCGAGGGAAAACCACAGATCCTTTGATCCACGCGACGGGAAGCGTGACATTGCTGCTACACCCTGGAAGGAACGTGCACGTGCATGCCCCCACTCGAGACGAGGCCTGACTCCCCTGAGGAGACTCCAGAAGTACCCAAAGATCCATGTCAGCCCCTGAGAGGAATCCTCGGTTCCGGCCCTGACTCCACACAAGGTTTTGGCCCCGGTATCGACGGGAGAGGAATCCCGAGAGGCCCCCTAGCAACTCGCATGGGGACTGGCCTCTCCTGAGGCCACCAGGGCGGGTCCCTGAGGTCCCCGTCGTAACTCGAGAACACCTGCCGCAACTCGAGAAAATCCAGGAAGTTCTCCCTTCCAGGCGAGATGAGGCCTATTTCCGATGAGTCGTCTGGAGACTAATGACACCTAACCTCTGGAACTTCGAAAGGGTCTTTCACACCCTTGCTGCAACTCAAGAAGTTCACCGCCATACCCGTCTCCACTCGAGAGGAAGCACGATGGTCCCGCCCACATCCACAGGAGCCCCGTTTCCCCCTCGTAGCTCGAGATGAGGGATCCTTTCCCTGCTTTCAACGGGAAAGAATTCCCGGCGTTCCCGTCGCATCTCAAGAGGAGGCACTCTCAACAGGAAAGGCGAGAGGAACTCCATGGTCGTACCACCATTCCTAGAGTCCCCCAGATGTCTCAGTCCATTCCAGAGGAACCTCTTTGCCCTGCACTGGCTCATCTTTCACGCCGAGGATGGACTCACACCACGGAGGCACGTGGGACAGCCCTGTGGGAAAGGCTCGAGGGAAAGCCTCGAGGGAAAACCACAGATCCTTTGATCCACGCGACGGGAAGTGTGACATTGCTGCTACAGCCTGGAAGGAAAGCGCACGTGCATGCCCCCACTCGAGACGAGGCCTGTCTCCCCTGGCGAGACTCCAGAAGTACCCAAAGATCCATGTCAGCCCCTGAGAGGAATCCTCGGTTCCGGCCCTGACTCCACACAAGGTTTTTGGCCCCGGTATCGACCGGAGAGGAATCCCGAGAGGCCCCCTAGCAACTCGCATGGGGACTGGCCTCTCCTGAGGCCACCAGGGCGGGTCCCTGAGGTCCCCGTCGTAACTCGAGAACACCTGCCGCAACTCGAGAAAATCCAGGAAGTTCTCCCTTCCAGGCGAGATGAGGCCTATTTCCGATGAGGCGTCTGGAGACTAATGACACCTAACCTCTGGAACTTCGAAAGAGTCTTTCACACCCTTGCTGCAACTCAAGAAGTTCACCGCCATACCAGTCTCCACTCGAGAGGAAGCACGATGGTCCCGCCCACATCCAGAGGAGCCCCGTTTCCCCCTCGTAGCTCGAGATGAGGGATCCTTTGCCTGCTTTCAACGGGAAAGAATTCCCGGCGTTCCCGTCGCATCTCAAGAGGAGGAACTCTCAACAGGAAAGGCGAGAGGAACTCCATGGTCGTACCACCATTCCAAGAGTCCCCCAGATGTCTCAGTCCATTCCAGAGGAACCTCTTTGCCCTGCACTGGCTCATCTTTCACGCCGAGAATCGACTCACACCACGGTGGCACGTGGGACAGCCCTGTGGGAAAGCCTCGAGGGAAAGCCTCGAGGGAAAACCACAGATCCTTTGATCCACGCGACGGGAAGCGTGACATTGCTGCTACAGCCTGGAAGGAAAGCGCACGTGCATGCCCCCACTCGAGACGAGGCCTGACTCCACTGGGGAGTCTCCAGACGTACCCAAAGATCCATGTCAGCCCATGAGAGGAATCCTCGGTTCCGGCCCTGACTCCACACAAGGTATTTGGCCCCAGTATCGACGGGAGAGGAATCCCGAGAGGCCCCCTAGCAACTCGCATAGGGACTGGCCTCTCCTGAGGCCACCAGGGCGGGTCCCTGAGGTCCCCGTCGTAACTCGAGAACACCTGCCGCAACTCGAGAAAATCCAGGAAGTTCTCCCTTCCAGGCGAGATGAGGCCTATTTCTGATGAGGCGTCTGGAGACTAATGACACCTAACCTCTGGAACTTCGAAAGGGTCTTTCACACCCTTGCTGCAACTCAAGAAGTTCACCGCCATACCCGTCTCCACTCGAGATGAAGCACGATGGTCCCGCCCACATCCAGAGGAGCCCCGTTTTCCCCTCGTAGCTCGAGATGAGGGATCCTTTCCCTGGTTTCAAAGGGAAAGAGTTCCCGGCGTTCCCGTCGCATCTCAAGAGGAGGCACTCTCAACAGGAAAGGCGAGAGGAACTCCATGGTCGTACCACCATTCCAAGAGTCCCCCAGATATCTCAGTCCATTCCAGAGGAACCTCTTTGTCCTGCACTGGCTCATCTTTCACGCCGAGGATCGACTCACACCACGGTGGCACGTGGGACAGCCCTGTGGGAACGCCTCGAGGGAAAACCACAGATCCTTTGATCCACGCGACGGGAAGCGTGACATTGCTGCTACAGCCTGGAAGGAAAGTGCACGTGCATGACCCCACTCGAGACGAGGCCTGACTCCCCTGGGGAGACTCCAGAAGTACCCAAAGATCCATGTCAGCCCCTGAGAGGAATCCTCGGTTCCGGCCCTGACTCCATACAAGGTTTTTGGCCCCGGTATCGACGGGAGAGGAATCCCGAGAGGCCCCCTAGCAACTCGCATAGGGACTGGCCTCTCCTGAGGCCACCAGGGCGGGTCCCTGAGGTCCCCGTCGTAACTCGAGAACACCTGCCGCAACTCGAGAAAATCCAGGAAGTTCTCCCTTCCAGGCGAGATGAGGCCTATTTCCGATGAGGCGTCTGGAGACTAATGACACCTTACCTTTGGAATTTCGAAAGGGTCTTTCACACCCTTGCTGCAACTCAAGAAGTTCACCGCCATACCCGTCTCCACTCGAGAGGAAGCACGATGGTCCCGCCCACATCCAGAGGAGCCCCGTTTCCCTCTCGGAGCTCGAGATGAGGGATTCTTTCCTGCTTTCAACGGGAAGGAATTCCCGGCGTTCCCGTCGCATCTCAAGAGGAGGCACTCTCAACAGGAAAGGCGAGAGGAACTCCATGGTCGTACCACCATTCCTAGAGTCCCCCAGATGTCTCAGTCCATTCCAGAGGAACCTCTTTGCCCTGCACTGGCTCATCTTTCACGCCGAGGATCGACTCACAACACGGAGGCACGTGGGACAGCCCTGTGGGAAAGCCTCGAGGGAAAGCCTCGAGGGAAAACCACAGATCCTTTGATCCACGCGACGGGAAGCGTGACATTGCTGCTACAGCCTGGAAGGAAAGCGCACGTGCATGCCCCCACTCGAGACGAGGCCTGCCTCCCCTGGCGAGACTCCAGAAGTACCCAAAGATCCATATAAGCCCCTGAGAGGAATCCTCGGTTCCGACCCTGACTCCACACAAGGTTTTTGGCCTTGGTATCGACGGGAGAGGAATCCCGAGAGGCCCCCTAGCACCTCGCATGGGGACTGGCCTCTCCTGAGGCCACCAGGGCGGGTCCCTGAGGTCCCCGTCGTAACTCGAGAACACCTGCCGCAACTCGAGAAAATCCAGGAAGTTCTCCCTTCCAGGCGAGATGAGGCCTATTTCCGATGAGGCGTCTGGAGACTAATGACACCTAACCTCTCGAACTTCGAAAGGGTCTTTCACACACTTGCTGCAACTCAAGAAGTTCACCGCCATACCCGTCTCCACTCGAGAGGAAGCACGATGGTCCCGCCCACAACCAGAGGAGCCCCGTTTCCCCCTCTTAGCTCGAGATGAGGGATCCTTTCCCTGCTTTCAACGGGAAAGAATTCCCGGTGTTCCCGTCGTATCTCAAGAGGAGGCACTCTCAACAGGAAAGGCGAGAGGAACTCCATGGTCGTACCACCATTCCAAGAGTCCCCCAGATGTCTCAGTCCATTCCAGAGGAACCTCTTTGCCCTGCACTGGCTCATCTTTCACGCCGAGGATCGACTCACACCACGGTGGCACGTGGGACAGCCCTGTGGGAAAGCCTCGAGGGAAAACCACAGATCCTTTGATCCACGCCACGGGAAGCGTGACATTGCTGCTACAGCCTGGAAGGAAAGCGCACGTGCATGCCCCCACTCGAGACGAGGCCTGACTCCCCTGGGGAGACTCCAGAAGTACCCAAAGATCCATGTCAGCCCCTGAGAGGAATCCTCGGTTCCGGCCCTGACTCCACACAAGGTTTTTGGCCCCGGTATCGACGGGAGAGGAATCCCGAGAGGCCCCCTAGCACCTCGCATGGGTACTGGCCTCTCCTGAGGCCACCAGGGCGGGTCCCTGAGGTCCCCGTCGTAACTCGAGAACACCTGCCGCAACTCGAGAAAATCCAGGAAGTTCTGCCTTCCAGGCGAGATGAGGCCTATTTCCGATGAGTCGTCTGGAGACTAATGACACCTAACCTCTGGAAATTCGAAAGGGTCTTTCACACCCTTGCTGCAACTCAAGAAGTTCACCGCCATACCCGTCTCCACTCGAGAGGAAGCACGATGGTCCCGCCCACATCCAGAGGAGCCCCGTTTCCCCCTCGTAGCTCGAGATGAGGGATCCTTTCCCTGCTTTCAACGGGAAAGAATTCCCGGCGTTCCCGTCGCATCTCAAGAGGAGGCACTCTCAACAGGAAAGGCGAGAGGAACTCCATGGTCGTACTACCATTCCTAGAGTCCCCCAGATGTCTCAGTCCATTCCAGAGGAACCTCTTTGCCCTGCACTGGCTCATCTTTCACGCCGAGGATCGACTCACACCACGGAGGCATGTGGGACAGCCCTGTGGGAAAGCCTCGAGGGAAAGCCTCGAGGGAAAACCACAGATCCTTTGATCCACGCGACGGGAAGCGTGACATTGCTGCTACAGCCTGGAAGGAAAGCGCACGTGCATGCCCCCACTCGAGACGAGGCCTGACTCCCGTGGGGAGACTCCAGAAGTACCCAAAGATCCATATAAGCCCCTGAGAGGAATCCTCGGTTCCGGCCCTGACTGCACAAAAGGTTTTTGGCCCCGGTATCGACGGGAGAGGAATCCCGAGAGGCCCCCTAGCAACTCGCATGGGGACTGGCCTCTCCTGAGGCCACCAGGGCGGGTCCCTGAGGTCCCCGTCGTAACTCGAGAACACCTGCCGCAACTCGAGAAAATCCAGGAAGTTCTCCCTTCCAGGCGAGATGAGGCCTATTTCCGATGAGGCGTCTGGAGACTAATGACACCTAACCTCTGGAACTTCGAAAGGGTCTTTCACACCCTTGCTGCAACTCAAGAAGTTCACCGCCATACCCGTCTCCACTCGAGAGGAAGCACGATGGTCCCGCCCACATCCAGAGGAGCCCCGTTTCCCCCTCGTAGCTCAAGATGAGGGATCCTTTCCCTGCTTTCAACGGGAAAGAATTCCCGGCGTTCCCGTCGCATCTCAAGAGGAGGCACTCTCAACAGGAAAGGCGAGAGGAACTCCATGGTCGTACCACCATTCCAAGAGTCCCCCAGATGTCTCAGTCCATTCCAGAGGAACCTCTTTGCCCTGCACTGGCTCATCTTTCACGCCGAGGATCGACTCACACCACGGTGGCACGTGGGACAGCCCTGTGGGAAAGCCTCGAGAGAAAACCACAGATCCTTTGATCCACGCCACGGGAAGCGTGACATTGCTGCTACAGCCTGTAAGGAAAGCGCACGTGCATGCCCCCACTCGAGATGAGGCCTGACTCCCCTGGGGAGACTCTAGAAGTACCCAAAGATCCATGTCAGCCCCTGAGAGGAATCCTCGGTTCCGGCCCTGACTCCACACAAGGTTTTTGGCCCCGGTATCGACGGGAGAGGAATCCCGAGAGGCCCCCTAGCACCTCGCATGGGTACTGGCCTCTCCTGAGGCCACCAGGGCGGGTCCCTGAGGTCCCCGTCGTAACTCGAGAACACCTGCCGCAACTCGAGAAAATCCAGGAAGTTCTCCCTTCCAGGCGAGATGAGGCCTATTTCCGATGAGTCGTCTGGAGACTAATGACACCTAACCTCTGGAAATTCGAAAGGGTCTTTCACACCCTTGCTGCAACTCAAGAAGTTCACCGCCATACCCGTCTCCACTCGAGAGGAAGCACGATGGTCCCGCCCACATCCAGAGGAACCCCGTTTCCCCCTCGTAGCTCGAGATGAGGAATCCTTTCCCTGCTTTCAACAGGAAAGAATTCCCGGCGTTCCCGTCGTATCTCAAGAGGAGGCACTCTCAACAGGAAAGGCGAGAGGAACTCCATGGTCCTACCACCATTCCTAGAGTCCCCCAGATGTCTCAGTCCATTCCAGAGGAACCTCTTTGCCCTGCACTGGCTCATCTTTCATGCCGAGGATCGACTCACACCACGGAGGCCCGTGGGACAGCTCTGTGGGAAAGCCTCGAGGGAAAGCCTCGAGGGAAAACCACAGATCCTTTGATCCACGCCACGGGAAGCGTGACATTGCTGCTACAGCCTGGAAGGAAAGCGCACGTGCATGCCCCCACTCGAGACGAGGCCTGACTCCCGTGGGGAGACTCCAGAAGTACCCAAAAATCCATATAAGCCCCTGAGAGGAATCCTCGGTTCCGGCCCTGACTGCACAAAAGGTTTTTGGCCCCGGTATCGACGGGAGAGGAATCCCGAGAGGCCCCCTAGCACCTCGCATGGGGACTGGCCTCTCCTGAGGCCACCAGGGCGGGTCCCTGAGGTCCCCGTCGTAACTCGAGAACACCTGCCGCAACTCGAGAAAATCCAGGAAGTTCTCCCTTCCAGGCGAGATGAGGCCTATTTCCGATGAGGCGTCTGGAGACTAATGACACCGAACCTCTCGAACTTCGAAAGGGTCTTTCACACCCTTGCTGCAACTCAAGAAGTTCACCGCCATACCCGTCTCCACTCGAGAGGAAGCACGATGGTCCCGCCCACATCCAGAGGAGCCCCGTTTCCCCCTCGTAGCTCAAGATGAGGGATCCTTTCCCTGCTTTCAACGGGAAAGAATTCCCGGCGTTCCCGTCGCATCTCAAGAGGAGGCACTCTCAACAGGAAAGGCGAGAGGAACTCCATGGTCGTACCACCATTCCAAGAGTCCCCCAGATGTCTCAGTCCATTCCAGAGGAACCTCTTTGCACTGCACTGGCTCATCTTTCACGCCGAGGATCGACTCACACCACGGTGGCACGTGGGACAGCCCTGTGGGAAAGCCTCGAGGGAAAACCACAGATCCTTTGATCCACGCCACGGGAAGCGTGACATTGCTGCTACAGCCTGGAAGGAAAGCGCACGTGCATGCCCCCACTCGAGACGAGGCCTGACTCCCCTGGGGAGACTCCAGAAGTACCCAAAGATCCATGTCAGCCCCTGAGAGGAATCCTCGTTTCCGGCCCTGACTGCACACAAGGTTTTTGGCCCCGGTATCGACGGGAGAGGAATCCCGAGAGGCCCCCTAGCACCTCGCATGGGGACTGGCCTCTCCTGAGGCCACCAGGGCGGGTCCCTGAGGTCCCCGTCGTAACTCGAGAACACCTGCCGCAACTCGAGAAAATCCAGGAAGTTCTCCCTTCCAGGCGAGATGAGGCCTATTTCCGATGAGGCGTCTGGAGACTAATGACACCCAACCTCTGGAACTTCGAAAGGGTCTTTCACACCCTTGCTGCTACTCAAGAAGTTCACCTCCTTGCCCGTCTCCACTCGAGAGGAAGCACGATGGTCCCGCCCACATCCAGAGGAGCCCCGTTTCCCCCTCGTAGCTAGAGATGAGGGATCCTTTCCCTGCTTTCAACGGGAAAGAATTCCCGGCATTCCCGTCGCATCTCAAGAGGAGGCACTCTCAACAGGAAAGGCGAGAGGAACTCCATGGTCGTACCACCATTCCAAGAGTCCCCCAGATGTCTGAGTCCATTCCAGAGGAACCTCTTTGCCCTGCACTGGCTCATCTTTCATGCCGAGGATCGACTCACACCACGGTGGCACGTGGGACAGCCCTGTGGGAAAGCCTCGAGGGAAAGCCTCGAGGGAAAACCACAGATCCTTTGATCCACGCGACGGGAAGCGTGACATTGCTGCTAAAGCCTGGAAGGAAAGCGCACGTGCATGCCCCCACTCGAGACGAGGCCTGACTCCCCTGGGGAGACTCCAGAAGTACCCAAAGATCCATGTCAGCCCCTGAGAGGAATCCTCGGTTCCGGCCCTGACTCCACACAAGGTTTTTGGCCCCGGTATCGACGGGAGAGGAATCCCGAGAGGCCCCCTAGCAACTCGCATGGGGACTGGCCGTTCTTGAGGCCACCAGGGCGGGTCCCTGAGGTCCCCGTCGTAACTCGAGAACACCTGCCGCAACTCGAGAAAATCCAGGAAGTTCTCCCTTCCAGGCGAGATGAGGCCTATTTCCGATGAGGCGTCTGGAGACTAATGACACCTAACCTCTGGAACTTCGAAAGGGTCTTTCACACCCTTGCTGCAACTCAAGAAGTTCACCGCCATACCCGTCTCCACTCGAGAGGAAGCACGATGGTCCCGCCCACATCCAGAGGAGCCCCGTTTCCCCCTCGGAGCTCGAGATGAGGGATCCTTTCCCTGCTTTCAACGGGAAAGAATTCCCGGCGTTCCCGTCGCATCTCAAGAGGAGGCACTCTCAACAGGAAAGGCGAGAGGAACTCCATGGTCGTACCACCATTCCAAGAGTCCCCCAGATGTCTCAGTCCATTCCAGAGGAACCTCTTTGCCCTGCACTGGCTCATCTTTCACGCCGAGGATCGACTCACACCACGGTGGCACGTGGGACAGCCCTGCGGGAAAGCCTCGAGGGAAAGCCTCGAGGGGAAACCACAGATCCTTTGATCCACGCCACGGGAAGCGTGACATTGCTGCTACAGCCTGGAAGGAAAGCGCACGTGCATGCCCCCACTCGAGACGAGGCCTGACTCCCCTGGGGAGACTCCAGAAGTACCCAAAGATCCATGTCAGGCCCTGAGAGGAATCCTCGGTTACGGCCCTGACTCCACACAAGGTTTTTGGCCCCGGTATCGACGGGAGAGGAATCCCGAGAGGCCCCGTAGCAAATCGCATGGGGACTGGCCTCTTGAGGCAACCAGGGCGGGTCCCTGAGGTCCCCGTCGTAACTCGAGAACACCTACCGCAACTCGAGAAAATCAAGGAAGTTCTCCCTTGCAGGCGAGATGAGGCCTATTTCCGATGAGGCGTCTGGAGACTAATGACACCTAACCTCTGGAACTTCGAAAGGGTCTTTCACACACTTGCTGCAACTCAAGAAGTTCACCGCCATACCCGTGTCCACTCGAGAGGAAGCACGATGGTCCCGCCCACATCCAGAGGAGCCCCGTTTCCCCCTCGTAGCTCGAGATGAGGGATCCTTTCCCTGCGTTCAACGGGAAAGTATTCCCGTCATTCCCGTCGCATCTCAAGAGGAAGCACTCTCAACAGGAAAGGCGAGAGGAACTCCATGGTCGTACCACCATTCCAAGAGTCCCCCAGATGTCTCAGTCCATTGGAGAGGAAGCTCTTTGCCCTGCACTGGCTCATCTTTCACGCCGAGTATCGACTCACACCACGGTGGCACGTGGCACAGCCATGTGGGAAAGCCTCGAGGGAAAACCTCGAGGGAAAACCACAGATCCTTTGATCCACGCGACGGGAAGCGTGACATTGCTGCTACAGCCTGGAAGGAAAGCGCACGTGCATGCCCCCACTCGAGACGAGGCCTGACTCCCCTGGGGAGACTCCAGAAGTACCCAAAGATCCATGTCAGCCCCTGAGAGGAATCCTCGTTTCCGGCCCTGACTGCACACAAGGTTTTTGGCCCCGGTATCGACGGGAGAGGAATCCCGAGAGGCCCCCTAGCACCTCGCATGGGGACTGGCCTCTCCTGAGGCCACCAGGGCGGGTCCCTGAGGTCCCCGTCGTAACTCGAGAACACCTGCCGCAACTCGAGAAAATCCAGGAAGTTCTCCCTTCCAGGCGAGATGAGGCCTATTTCCGATGAGGCGTCTGGAGACTAATGACACCCAACCTCTGGAACTTCGAAAGGGTCTTTCACACCCTTGCTGCTACTCAAGAAGTTCACCTCCTTGCCCGTCTCCACTCGAGAGGAAGCACGATGGTCCCGCCCACATCCAGAGGAGCCCCGTTTCCCCCTCGTAGCTAGAGATGAGGGATCCTTTCCCTGCTTTCAACGGGAAAGAATTCCCGGCATTCCCGTCGCATCTCAAGAGGAGGCACTCTCAACAGGAAAGGCGAGAGGAACTCCATGGTCGTACCACCATTCCAAGAGTCCCCCAGATGTCTGAGTCCATTCCAGAGGAACCTCTTTGCCCTGCACTGGCTCATCTTTCATGCCGAGGATCGACTCACACCACGGTGGCACGTGGGACAGCCCTGTGGGAAAGCCTCGAGGGAAAGCCTCGAGGGAAAACCACAGATCCTTTGATCCACGCGACGGGAAGCGTGACATTGCTGCTAAAGCCTGGAAGGAAAGCACACGTGCATGCCCCCACTCGAGACGAGGCCTGACTCCCCTGGGGAGACTCCAGAAGTACCCAAAGATCCATGTCAGCCCCTGAGAGGAATCCTCGGTTCCGGCCCTGACTCCACACAAGGTTTTTGGACCCGGTATCGACGGGAGAGGAATCCCGAGAGGCCCCCTAGCAACTCGCATGGGGACTGGCCGTTCTTGAGGCCACCAGGGCGGGTCCCTGAGGTCCCCGTCGTAACTCGAGAACACCTGCCGCAACTCGAGAAAATCCAGGAAGTTCTCCCTTCCAGGCGAGATGAGGCCTATTTCCGATGAGGCGTCTGGAGACTAATGACACCTAACCTCTGGAACTTCGAAAGGGTCTTTCACACCCTTGCTGCAACTCAAGAAGTTCACCGCCGTACCCGTCTCCACTCGAGAGGAAGCACGATGGTCCCGCCCACATCCAGAGGAGCCCCGTTTCCCCCTCGGAGCTCGAGATGAGGGATCCTTTCCCTGCTTTCAACGGGAAAGAATTCCCGGCGTTCCCGTCGCATCTCAAGAGGAGGCACTCTCAACAGGAAAGGCGAGAGGAACTCCATGGTCGTACCACCATTCCAAGAGTCCCCCAGATGTCTCAGTCCATTCCAGAGGAACCTCTTTGCCCTGCACTGGCTCATCTTTCACGCCGAGGATCGACTCACACCACGGTGGCACGTGGGACAGCCCTGCGGGAAAGCCTCGAGGGAAAGCCTCGAGGGAAAACCACAGATCCTTTGATGCACGCGACGGGAAGCGTGACATTGCTGCTACAGCCTGGAAGGAAAGCGCACGTGCATGCCCCCACTCGAGACGAGGCCTGACTCCCCTGGGGAGACTCCAGAAGTACCCAAAGATTCATGTCACCACTGTGAGGAATCCTCGGTTCCGGCCCTGACTCCACACAAGGTTTTTGGCCCTAGTATCGACGGGAGAGGAATCCCGAGAGGCCCCCTAGCAACTCGCATGGGGACTGGCCTCTCCTGAGGCCACCAGGGCGGGTCCCTGAGTTCCTCGTCGTAACTCGAGAACACCGGCCGCACCTCGAGAAAATCCGGGAAGTTCTCCCTTCCAGGCGAGATGAGGCCTATTTCCGATGAGGCGTCTGGAGACTAATGACACCTAACCTCTGGAACTTCGAAAGGGTCTTTCACACCCTTGCTGCAACTCAAGAAGTTCACCGCCATACCCGTCTCCACTCGAGAGGAAGCACGATGGTCCCGCCCACATCCAGAGGAGCCCTGTTTCCCCCTCGTATCTCGAGAAGAGGGATCCTTTCCCTGCTTTCAACGGGAAAGAATTCCCGGCATTCCCGGCGCATCTCAAGAGGAGGCACTCTCAACAGGAAAGGCGAGAGGAACTCCATGGTCGTACCACCATTCCAAGAGTCCCCCAGATGTCTCAGTCCATTCCAGAGGAACCTCTTTGCCCTGCACTGGCTCATCTTTCACGCCGAGGATGACTCACACCACGGTGGCACGTGGGACAGCCCTGTGGGAAAGCCTCGAGGGAAAGCCTCGAGGGAAAACCACAGATCCTTTGATCCACGCGACGGGAAGCGTGACATTGCTGCTACAGCCTGGAAGGAAAGCACACGTGCATGCCCCCACTTGAGACGAGGCCTGACGCCCCTGGGGAGACTCCAGAAGTACCCAAAGATCCATGTCAGCCCCTGAGAGGAATCCTCGCTTCCGGCCCTGACTCCACACAAGGTTTTTGGCCCCGGTATCGACGGGAGACGAATCCCGAGAGGCCCCCTAGCAACTTGCATGGGGACTGGCCTCTCCTGAGGCCACCAGGGCGGGTCCCTGAGGTCCCCGTCGTAACTCGAGAACACCTGCCGCAACTCGAGAAAATCCAGGAAGTTCTCCCTTCCAGGCGAGATGAGGCCTATTTCCGATGAGGCGTCTGGAGACTAATGACACCTAACCTCTGGAACTTCGAAAGGGTCTTTCACACCCTTGCTGCAACTCAAGAAGTTTACCGCCATACCCGTCTCCACACGAGAGAAAGCACGATGGTCCCGCCCACATACAGAGGAGCCACGTTTCCCCCTCGGAGCTCGAGATGAGGGATCCTTTCCCTGCTTCCAACGGGAAAGAATTCCCGGCATTCCCGTCGCAGCTCAAGAGGAGGCACTCTCAACAGGAAAGGCGAGAGGAACTCCATGGTCGTACCACCATTCCAAGAGTCCCCCAGATGTCTCAGTCCATTCCAGAGGAACCTCTTTGCCCTGCACTGGCTCATCTTTCACGCCGAGGATCGACTCACACCACGGTGGCACGTGGGACAGCCCTGTGGGAAAGCCTCGAGGGAAAGCCTCGAGGGAAAACCACAGATCCTTTGATGCACGAGACGGGAAGCGTGACATTGCTGCTACAGCCTGGAAGGAAAGCGCACGTGCATGTCCCCACTCGAGACGAGGCCTGACTCCCCTGGGGAGACTCCAGAAGTACCCAAAGATCCATGTCACCCCTGAGAGGAATCCTCGGTTCCGGCCCTGACTCCACACAAGGTTTTTGGCCCCGGTATCGACGGGAGAGGAATCCCGAGAGGCCCCCTAGCAACTCGCATGGGGACTGGCCTCTCCTGAGGCCACCAGGGCGGGTCCCTGAGGTCCCCGTCATAACTCGAGAACACCTGCCGCAAATCGAGAATATCCAGGAAGTTCTCCCTTCCAGGCGAGATGAGGCCTATTTCCGATGAGGCGTCTGGAGACTAATGACACCTAACCTCTGGAATTTCGAAAGGGTCTTTCACACCCTTGCTGCAACTCAAGAAGTTCACCGCCATACCCGTGTCCACTCGAGAGGAAGCACGATGGTCCCGCCCACATCCAGAGGAGCCCCGCTTCCCCCTCGTAGCTCGAGATGAGGGATCCTTTCCCTGCTTTCAACGGGAAAGAATTCCCGGCGTTCCCGTCGCATCTCAAGAGGAGGCACTCTCAACAGGAAAGGCGAGAGGAACTCCATGGTCGTACCACCATTCCAAGAGTCCCCCAGATGTCTCAGTCCATTCCAGAGGAACCTCTTTGCCCTGCACTGGCTCATCTTTCACGCCGAGGATCGACTCACACCACGGTGGCACGTGGGACAGCCCTGTGGGAAAGCCTCGAGGGAAAACCACAGATCCTTTGATCCACGCGAGGGGAAGCGTGACATTGCTGCTACAGCCTGGAAGGAAAGCACACGTGCATGCCCCCACTCGAGACGAGGCCTGACTCCCCTGGGGAGACTCCAGAAGTACCCAAAGATCCATGTCAGCCCCTGAGAGGAATCCTCGGTTCCGGCCCTGACTCCACACAAGGTTTTTGGCCCCGGTATCGACGGGAGAGGAATCCCGAGAGGCCCCCTAGCAACTTGCATGGGGACTGGCCTCTCCTGAGGCCACCAGGGCGGGTCCCTGAGGTCCCCGTCGTAACTCGAGAACACCTGCCGCAACTCGAGAAAATCCAGGAAGTTCTCCCTTCCAGGCGAGATGAGGCCTTTTTCCGATGAGGCGTCTGGAGACTAATGACACCTAACCTCTGGAACTTCGAAAGGGTCTTTCACACCCTTGCTGCAACTCAAGAAGTTTACCGCCATACCCGTCTCCACACGAGAGAAAGCACGATGGTCCCGCCCACATACAGAGGAGCCACGTTTCCCCCTCGGAGCTCGAGATGAGGGATCCTTTCCCTGCTTCCAACGGGAAAGAATTCCCGGCATTCCCGTCGCAGCTCAAGAGGAGGCACTCTCAACAGGAAAGGCGAGAGGAACTCCATGGTCGTACCACCATTCCAAGAGTCCCCCAGATGTCTCAGTCCATTTCAGAGGAACCTCTTTGCCCTGCACTGGCTCATCTTTCACGCCGAGGATCGACTCACACCACGGTGGCACGTGGGACAGCCCTGTGGGAAAGCCTCGAGGGAAAACCACAGATCCTTTGATCCACGCGAGGGGAAGCGTGACATTGCTGCTACAGCCTGGAAGGAAAGCACACGTGCATGCCCCCAATCGAGAAGAGGCCTGACTCCCCTGGTGGGACTCCAGAAGTACCCAAAGATCCATGTCAGCTCCTGAGAGGAATCCTCGGTTCCAGCCCTGACTCCACACAAGGTTTTTGGCCCCGGTATCGACGGGAGAGGAATCCCGAGAGGCCCCCTAGCAACTCGCATGGGGACTGGCCTCTCCTGAGGCCAGCAGGGCGGGTCCCTGAGGTCCCCGTCGTAACTCGAGAACACCGGCCGCACCTCGAGAAAATCCGGGAAGTTCTCCCTTCCAGGCGAGATGAGGCCTATTTCCGATGAGGCGTCTGGAGACTAATGACACCTAACCTCTGGAACTTCGAAAGGGTCTTTCACACCCTTGCTGCAACTCAAGAAGTTTACTGCCATACCCGTCTCCACACGAGAGAAAGCACGATGGTCCCGCCCACATCCAGAGGAGCCCCGTTTCCCCCTCGGAGCTCGAGATGAGGGATCCTTTCCCTGCTTTCAACGGGAAAGAATTCCCGGCATACCCGTCGCATCTCAAGAGGAGGCACTCTCAACAGGAAAGGCGAGAGGAACTCCATGGTCGTACCACCATTCCAAGAGTCCCCCAGATGTCTCAGTCCATTCCAGAGGAACCTCTTTGCCCTGCACTGGCTCATCTTTCACGCCGAGAATCGACTCACACCACGGTGGCACGTGGGACAGCCCTGTGGGAAAGCCTCGAGGGAAAGCCTCGAGGGAAAACCACAGATCCTTTGATCCACAAGACGGGAAGCGTGACATTGCTGCTACAGCCTGGAAGGAAAGCGCACGTGCATGCCCCCACTCGAGACGAGGCCTGACTCCCCTGGGGAGACTCTAGAAGTACCCAAAGATCCATGTCAGCCCCTGAGAGGAATCCTCGGTTCCGGCCCTGACTCCACACAAGGTTTTTGGCCCCGGTATCGACGGGAGAGGAATCCCGAGAGGCCCCGTAGCAACTCGCATGGAGACTGGCCGTTCCTGAGACCATCAGGGCGGGTCCCTGTGGTACCCGAAGTAACTCGAGAACACCTGCCGCACCTCGAGAAAATTCAGGAAGTTCTCCCTTCCAGGCTAGATGAGGCCTATTTCCGATGAGGCGTCTGGAGACTAATGACACCTAACCTCTGGAACTTCGAAAGGGTCTTTCACACCCTTGCTGCAACTCAAGAAGTTCACCGCCATACCCGTCTCCACTCGAGAGGAAGCACGATGGTCCCGCCCACATCCAGAGGAGCCCTGTTTCCCCCTCGTAGCTCGAGAAGAGGGATCCTTTCCCTGCTTTCAACGGGAAAGAATTCCCGGCATTCCCGGCGCATCTCAAGAGGAGGCACTCTCAACAGGAAAGGCGAGAGGAACTCCATGGTCGTACCACCATTCCAAGAGTCCCCCAGATGTCTCAGTCCATTCCAGAGGAACCTCTTTGCCCTGCACTGGCTCATCTTTCACGCCGAGGATCGACTCACACCACGGTGGCACGTGGGACAGCCCTGTGGGAAAGCCTCGAGGGAAAGCCTCGAGGGAAAACCACAGATCCTTTGATCCACGCGACGGGAAGCGTGACATTGCTGCTACAGCCTGGAAGGAAAGCACACGTGCATGCCCCCACTTGAGACGAGGCCTGACTCCCCTGGGGAGACTCCAGAAGTACCCAAAGATCCATGTCAGCCCCTGAGAGGAATCCTCGCTTCCGGCCCTGACTCCACACAAGGTTTTTGGCCCCGGTATCGACGGGAGACGAATCCCGAGAGGCCCCCTAGCAACTTGCATGGGGACTGGCCTCTCCTGAGGCCACCAGGGCGGGTCCCTGAGGTCCCCGTCGTAACTCGAGAACACCTGCCGCAACTCGAGAAAATCCAGGAAGTTCTCCCTTCCAGGCGAGATGAGGCCTATTTCCGATGAGGCGTCTGGAGACGAATGACACCTAACCTCTGGAACTTCGAAAGGGTCTTTCACACCCTTGCTTCAACTCAAGAAGTTTACCGCCATACCCGTCTCTACTCGAGAGGAAGCACGATGGTCCCGCCCACATCCAGAGGAGCCACGTTTCCCCCTCGGAGCTCGAGATGAGGGATCCTTTCCCTGCTTCCAACGGGAAAGAATTCCCGGCATTCCCGTCGCAGCTCAGGAGGAGGCACTCTCAACAGGAAAGGCGAGAGGAACTCCATGGTCGTACCACCATTCCAAGAGTCCCCCAGATGTCTCAGTCCATTCCAGAGGAACCTCTTTGCCCTGCACTGGCTCATCTTTCACGCCGAGGATCGACTCACACCACGGTGGCACGTGGGACAGCCCTGTGGGAAAGCCTCGAGGGAAAGCCTCGAGGGAAAACCACAGATCCTTTGATCCACGCGACGGGAAGCGTGACATTGCTGCTACAGCCTGGAAGGAAAGCGCACGTGCATGCCCCCACTCGAGACGAGGCCTGACTGCCCTGGGGAGACTCCAGAAGTACCCAAAGATCCATGTAACCCCTGAGAGGAATGCTCGGTTCTGGCCCTGACTCCACACAAGGCTTTTGGCCCCGGTATCGACGGGAGAGGAATCCCGAGAGGCCCCCTAGCAACTCGCATGGGGACTGGCCTCTACTGAGGCCACCAGGGCGGGTCCCTGAGGTCCCCGTCGTAACTCGAGAACACCTGCCGCAACTCGAGAAAATCCAGGAAGTTCTCCCTTCCAGGCGAGATGAGGCCTATTTCCGATGAGGCGTCTGGAGACTAATGACACCTAACCTCTGGAACTTCGAAAGGGTCTTTCACACCCTTGCTGCAACTCAAGAAGTTTACCGCCATACCCGTCTCCACACGAGAGAAAGCACGATGGTCCCGCCCACATCCAGAGGAGCCCCGTTTCCCCCTCGTAGCTCGAGATGAGGGATCCTTTCCCTGCTTTCAACGGGAAAGAATTCCCGGCATTCCCGTCGCATCTCAAGAGGAGGCACTCTCAAGAGGAAAGGCGAGAGGAACTCCATGGTCGTACCACCATTCCAAGAGTCCCCCAGATGTCTCAGTCCATTCCAGAGGAACCTCTTTGCCCTGCACTGGCTCATCTTTCACGCCGAGAATCGACTCACACCACGGTGGCACGTGGGACAGTCCTGTGGGAAAGCCTCGAAGGAAAGCCTAGAGGGAAAACCACAGATACTTTGATCCACGCGACGGGCAGCGTGACATTGCTGCTACAGCCTGGAAGGAAAGCGCACGTGCATGCCCCCACTCGAGACGAGGCCTGACTCCCCTGGGGAGACTCCAGAAGTACCCAAAGATCCATGTCAGCCCCTGAGAGGAATCCTCGGTTCCGGCCCTGACTCCACACAAGGTATTTGGCCCCAGTATCGACGGGAGAGGAATCCCGAGAGGCCCCCTAGCAACACGCATGCGGACTGGCCTCTCCTGAGGCCATCAGGGCGGGTCCCTGTGGTACCAGTCGTAACTCGAGAACACCTGCCGCACCTCGAGAAAATCCAGGAAGTTCTCCCTTCCAGGCGAGATGAGGTCTATTTCCGATGAGGCGTCTGGAGACTGACACGTAACCTCTGGAACTTCGAAAGGGTCTTTCACACCCTTGCTGCAACTCAAGAAGTTCACCGCCATACCCGTCTCCACTCGAGAGGAAGCACGATGGTCCCGCCCACATCCAGAGGAGCCCCGTTTCCCCCTCGGAGCTCGAGATGAGGGATCCTTTCCCTGCTTTCAACGGGAAAGAATTCCCGGCGTTCCCGTCGCATCTCAAGAGGAGGCACTCTCAACAGGAAAGGCGAGAGGAACTCCATGGTCGTACCACCATTCCAAGAGTCCCCCAGATGTCTCAGTCCATTCCAGAGGAACCTCTTTGCCCTGCACTGGCTCATCTTTCACGCCGAGGATCGACTCACACCACGGTGGCACGTGGGACAGCCCTGTGGGAAAGCCTCGAGGGAAAGCCTCGAGGGAAAACCACAGATCCTTTGTTGCACGCGACGGGAAGCGTGACATTGCTGCTACAGCCTGGAAGGAAAGCGCACGTGCATGTCCCCACTCTAGACGAGGCCTGACTCCCCTGGGGAGACTCCAGAAGTACCCAAAGATCCATGTCACCCCTGAGAGGAATCCTCGGTTCCGGCCCTGACTCCACACAAGGTTTTTGGCCCCGGTATCGACGGGAGAGGAATCCCGAGAGGCCCCCTAGCAACTCGCATGGGGACTGGCCTCTCCTGAGGCCACCAGGGCGGGTCCCTGAGGTCCCCGTCATAATTCGAGAACACCTGCCGCAAATCGAGAATATCCAGGAAGTTCTCCCTTCCAGGCGAGATGAGGCCTATTTCCGATGAGGCGTCTGGAGACTAATGACACCTAACCTCTGGAATTTCGAAAGGGTCTTTCACACCCTTGCTGCAACTCAAGAAGTTCACCGCCATACCCGTCTCCACTCGAGAGGAAGCACGATGGTCCCGCCCACATCCAGAGGAGCCCCGTTTCCCCCTCGGAGCTCGAGATGAGGGATCCTTTCCCTGCTTTCAACGGGAAAGAATTCCCGGCGTTCCCGTCGCATCTCAAGAGGAGGCACTCTCAACAGGAAAGGCGAGAGGAACTCCATGGTCGTACCACCATTCCAAGAGTCCCCCAGATGTCTCAGTCCATTCCAGAGGAACCTCTTTGCCCTGCACTGGCTCATCTTTCACGCCGAGGATCGACTCACACCACGGTGGCACGTGGGACAGCCCTGTGGGAAAGCCTCGAGGGAAAGCCTCGAGGGAAAACCACAGATCCTTTGATGCACGCGACGGGAAGCGTAACATTGCTGCTACAGCCTGGAAGGAAAGCGCACGTGCATGTCCCCACTCGAGACGAGGCCTGACTCCCCTGGGGAGACTCCAGAAGTACCCAAAGATCCATGTCACCCCTGAGAGGAATCCTCGGTTCCGGCCCTGACTCCACACAAGGTTTTTGGCCCCGGTATCGACGGGAGAGGAATCCCGAGAGGCCCCCTAGCAACTCGCATGGGGACTGGCCTCTCCTGAGGCCACCAGGGCGGGTCCCTGAGGTCCCCGTCATAACTCGAGAACACCTGCCGCAAATCGAGAATATCCAGGAAGTTCTCCCTTCCAGGCGAGATGAGGCCTATTTCCGATGAGGCGTCTGGAGACTAATGACACCTAACCTTTGGAATTTGGAAAGGGTCTTTCACACCCTTGCTGCAACTCAAGAAGTTCACCGCCATACCCGTGTCCACTCGAGAGGAAACACGATGGTCCCGCCCACATCCAGAGGAGCCCCGTTTCCCCCTCGTAGCTCGAGATGAGGGATCCTTTCCCTGCTTTCAACGGGAAAGAATTCCCGGCGTTCCCGTCGCATCCAAAGAGGAGGCACTCTCAACAGGAAAGGCGAGAGGAACTCCATGGTCGTACCACCATTCCAAGAGTCCCCCAGATGTCTCAGTCCATTCCAGAGGAACCTCTTTGCCCTGCACTGGCTCATCTTTCACGCCGAGGATCGACTCACACCACGGTGGCACGTGGGACAGCCCTGTGGGAAAGCCTCGAGGGAAAGCCTCTAGGGAAAACCACAGATCCTTTGATTCTCGCGACGGGAAGCGTGACATTGCTGCTACAGCCTGGAAGGAAAGCGCACGTGCATGCCCCCACTCGAGACGAGGCCTGACTCCCCTGGGGAGACTCCAGAAGTACCCAAAGATCCATGTCACCCCTGAGAGGAATGCTCGGTTCCGGCCCTGACTCCACACAAGGCTTTTGGCCCCGGTATCGACGGGAGAGGAATCCCGAGAGGCCCCCTAGCAACTCGCATGGGGACTGGCCTCTCCTGAGGCCACCAGGGCGGGTCCCTGAGGTCCCCGTCGTAATTCGAGAACACCTGCCGCAACTCGAGAAAATCCAGGAAGTTCTCCCTTCCAGGCGAGCTGAGGCCTATTTCCGATGAGGCGTCTGCAGACTAATGACACCTAAACTCTGGAACTTCGAAAGGGTCTTTCACACCCTTGCTGCAACTCAAGAAGTTCACCGCCATACCCGTGTCCACTCGGGAGGAAGCACGATGGTCCCGCCCACATCCAGAGGAGCCCCATTTCCCCCTCGGAGCTCGAGATGAGGGATTCTTTCCCTGCTTTCAACGGGAAAGAATTCCCGGCGTTCCCGTCGCATCTCAAGAGGAGGCACTCTCAACAGGAAAGGCGAGAGGAACTCCATGGTCGTACCACCATTCCAAGAGTCCCCCAGATGTCTCAGTCCATCCAGAGGAACCTCTTTGCCCTGCACTGGCTCATCTTTCACGCCGAGGATCGACTCACACCACGGTGGCACGTGGGACAGCCCTGTGGGAAAGCCTCGAGGGAAAACCACAGATCCTTTGATCCACGCGACGGGAAGCGTGACATTGCTGCTACAGCCTGGAAGGAAAGCACACGTGCATGCCCCCAATCGAGAAGAGGCCTGACTCCCCTGGTGGGACTCCAGAAGTACCCAAAGATCCATGTCAGCTCCTGAGAGGAATCCTCGGTTCCAGCCCTAACTCCACACAAGGTTTTTGGCCCCGGTATCGACGGCAGAGGAATCCCGAGAGGCCCCCTAGCAACTCGCATGGGGACTGGCCTCTCCTGAGGCCACCAGGGCGGGTCCCTGAGGTCCCCGTCGTAACTCGAGAACACCGGCCGCACCTCGAGAAAATCCGGGAAGTTCTCCCTTCCAGGCGAGATGAGGCCTATTTCCGATGAGGCGTCTGGAGACTAATGACACCTAACCTCTGGAACTTCGAAAGGGTCTTTCACACCCTTGCTGCAACTCAAGAAGTTTACCGCCATACCCGTCTCCACACGAGAGAAAGCACGATGGTCCCGCCCACATCCAGAGGAGCCCCGTTTCCCCCTCGTAGCTCGAGATGAGGGATCCTTTCCCTGCTTTCAACGGGAAAGAATTCCCGGCATTCCTGTCCCATCTCAAGAGGAGGCACTCTCAACAGGAAAGGCGAGAGGAACTCCATGGTCGTACCACCATTCCAAGAGTCCCCCAGATGTCTCAGTCCATTCCAGAGGAACCTCTTTGCCCTGCACTGGCTCATCTTTCACGCCGAGGATCGACTCACAAAACGGTGGCACGTGGGACAGCCCTGTGGGAAAGCCTCGAGGGAAAGCCTCGAGGGAAAACCACAGATCCTTTGATCCACAAGACGGGAAGCGTGACATTGCTGCTACAGCCTGGAAGGAAAGCGCACGTGCATGCCCCCACTCGAGACGAGGCCTGACTCCCCTGGGGAGACTCTAGAAGTACCCAAAGATCCATGTCAGCCCCTGAGAGGAATTCTCGGTTCCGGCCCTGACTCCACACAAGGTTTTTGGCCCCGGTATCGACGGGAGAGGAATCCCGAGAGGCCCCCTAGCAACTCGCATGGAGACTGGCCGTTCCTGAGGCCATCAGGGCGGGTCCCTGTGGTACCCGTCGTAACTCGAGAACACCTGCCGCACCTCGAGAAAATTCAGGAAGTTCTCCCTTCCAGGCTAGATGAGGCCTATTTCCGATGAGGCGTCTGGAGACTAATGACACCTAACCTCTGGAACTTCGAAAGGGTCTTTCACACCCTTGCTGCAACTCAAGAAGATTACCGCCATACCCGTCTCCACACGAGAGAAAGCACGATGGTCCCGCCCACATACAGAGGAGCCACGTTTCCCCCTCGGAGCTCGAGATGAGGGATCCTTTCCCTGCTTCCAACGGGAAAGAATTCCCGGCATTCCCGTCGCAGCTCAAGAGGAGGCACTCTCAACAGGAAAGGCGAGAGGAACTCCATGGTCGTACCACCATTCCAAGAGTCCCCCAGATGTCTCAGTCCATTCCAGAGGAACCTCTTTGCCCTGCACTGGCTCATCTTTCACGCCGAGGATCGACTCACACCACGGTGGCACGTGGGACAGCCCTGTGGGAAAGCCTCGAGGGAAAGCCTCGAGGGAAAACCACAGATCCTTTAATCCTCGCGATGGGAAGCGTGACATTGCTGCTACAGCCTGGAAGGAAAGCGCACGTGCATGCCCCCACTCGAGACGAGGCCTGACTCCCCTGGGGAGACTCCAGAAGTACCCAAAGATCCATGTAACCCCTGAGAGGAATGCTCGGTTCCGGCCCTGACTCCACACAAGGCTTTTGGCCCCGGTATCGACGGGAGAGGAATCCCGAGAGGCACCCTAGCAACTCGCATGGGGACTGGCCTCTACTGAGGCCACCAGGGCGGGTCCCTGAGGTCCCCGTCGTAACTCGAGAACACCTGCCGCAACTCGAGAAAATCCAGGAAGTTCTCCCTTCCAGGCGAGATGAGGCCTATTTCCGATGAGGCGTCTGGAGACTAATGACACCTAACCTCTGCAACTTCGAAAGTGTCTTTCACACCCTTGCTGCAACTCAAGAAGTTCACCGCCATACTCGTCTCCACTCGAGAGGAAGCACGATGGTCCCGCCCACATCCAGAGGAGCCCCGTTTCCCCCTCGTAGCTCGAGATGAGGGATCCTTTCCCTGCTTTCAACGGGAAAGAATTCCCGGCGTTCCCGTCGGATCTCAAGAGGAGGCACTCTTAACAGGAAAGGCGAGAGGAACTCCATGGTCGTACCACCATTCCAAGAGTCCCCCAGATGTCTCAGTCCATTCCAGAGGAACCTCTTTGCCCTGCACTTGCTCATCTTTCGCGCCGAGGATCGACTCACACCACGGTGGCACGTGGGACAGCCCTGTGGGAAAGCCTCGAGGGAAAGCCTCGAGGGAAAACCACAGATCCTTTGATCCACGCGACGGGAAGCGTGACATTGCTGCTACAGCCTGGAAGGAAAGCGCACGTGCATGCCCCCACTCGAGACGAGGCCTGACTCCCCTGGGGAGACTCCAGAAGTACCCAAAGATCCATGTCTGCCCCTGAGAGGAATCCTCGGTTCTGGCCCTGACTCCACACAAGGTTTTTGGCCCCGGTATCGACGGGAGAGGAATCCCGAGAGGCCCCCTATCAACTCGCATGGGGACTGGCCTCTCCTGAGGCCACCAGGGCGGGTCCCTGAGGTCCCCTTCGTAACTCGAGAACACCTGCCGCAACTCGAGAAAATCCAGGAAGTTCTCCCTTCCAGGCGAGATGAGGCCTATTTCCGATGAGGCGTCTGGAGACTAATGACACCTAACCTCTGGAACTTCGAAAGGGTCTTTCACACCCTTGCTGCAACTCAAGAAGTTTACCGCCATACCCGTCTCCACACGAGAGAAAGCACGATGGTCCCGCCCACATCCAGAGGAGCCCCGTTTCCCCCTCGTAGCTCGAGATGAGGGATCCTTTCCCTGCTTTCAACGGGAAAGAATTCCCGGCATTCCCGTCGCATCTCAAGAGGAGGCACTCTCAACAGGAAAGGCGAGAGGAACTCCATGGTCGTACCACCATTCCAAGAGTCCCCCAGATGTCTCAGTCCATTCCAGAGGAACCTCTTTGCCCTGCACTGGCTCATCTTTCACGCCGAGAATCGACTCACACCACGGTGGCACGTGGGACAGCCCTGTGGGAAAGCCTCGAGGGAAAGCCTAGAGGGAAAACCACAGATCCTTTGATCCACGCGACGGGAAGCGTGACATTGCTGCTACAGCCTGGAAGGAAAGCGCACGTGCATGCCCCCACTCGAGACGAGGCCTGACTCCCCTGGGGAGACTCCAGAAGTACCCAAAGATCCATGTCAGCCCCTGAGAGGAATCCTCGGTTCCGGCCCTGACTCCACACAAGGTATTTGGCCCCAGTATCGACGGGAGAGGAATCCCGAGAGGCCCCCTAGCAACTCGCATGGGGACTGGCCTCTCCTGAGGCCATCAGGGCGGGTCCCTGTGGTACCAGTCGTAACTCGAGAACACCTGCCGCACCTCGAGAAAATCCAGGAAGTTCTCCCTTCCAGGCGAGATGAGGTCTATTTCCGATGAGGCGTCTGGAGACTGACACGTAACCTCTGGAACTTCGAAAGGGTCTTTCACACCCTTGCTGCAACTCAAGAAGTTCACCGCCATACCCGTCTCCACTCGAGAGGAAGCACGATGGTCCCGCCCACATCCAGAGGAGCCCCGTTTCCCCCTCGTAGCTCGAGATGAGGGATCCTTTCCCTGCTTTCAACGGGAAAGAATTCCCGGCGTTCCCGTCGGATCTCAAGAGGAGGCACTCTTAACAGGAAAGGCGAGAGGAACTCCATGGTCGTACCACCATTCCAAGAGTCCCCCAGATGTCTCAGTCCATTCCAGAGGAACCTCTTTGCCCTGCACTTGCTCATCTTTCGCGCCGAGGATCGACTCACACCACGGTGGCACGTGGGACAGCCCTGTGGGAAAGCCTCGAGGGAAAGCCTCGAGGGAAAACCACAGATCCTTTGATCCACGCGACGGGAAGCGTGACATTGCTGCTACAGCCTGGAAGGAAAGCGCACGTGCATGCCCCCACTCGAGACGAGGCCTGACTCCCCTGGGGAGACTCCAGAAGTACCCAAAGATCCATGTCTGCCCCTGAGAGGAATCCTCGGTTCTGGCCCTGACTCCACACAAGGTTTTTGGCCCCGGTATCGACGGGAGAGGAATCCCGAGAGGCCCCCTATCAACTCGCATGGGGACTGGCCTCTCCTGAGGCCACCAGGGCGGGTCCCTGAGGTCCCCTTCGTAACTCGAGAACACCTGCCGCAACTCGAGAAAATCCAGGAAGTTCTCCCTTCCAGGCGAGATGAGGCCTATTTCCGATGAGGCGTCTGGAGACTAATGACACCTAACCTCTGGAACTTCGAAAGGGTCTTTCACACCCTTGCTGCAACTCAAGAAGTTTACCGCCATACCCGTCTCCACACGAGAGAAAGCACGATGGTCCCGCCCACATCCAGAGGAGCCCCGTTTCCCCCTCGTAGCTCGAGATGAGGGATCCTTTCCCTGCTTTCAACGGGAAAGAATTCCCGGCATTCCCGTCGCATCTCAAGAGGAGGCACTCTCAACAGGAAAGGCGAGAGGAACTCCATGGTCGTACCACCATTCCAAGAGTCCCCCAGATGTCTCAGTCCATTCCAGAGGAACCTCTTTGCCCTGCACTGGCTCATCTTTCACGCCGAGAATCGACTCACACCACGGTGGCACGTGGGACAGCCCTGTGGGAAAGCCTCGAGGGAAAGCCTAGAGGGAAAACCACAGATCCTTTGATCCACGCGACGGGAAGCGTGACATTGCTGCTACAGCCTGGAAGGAAAGCGCACGTGCATGCCCCCACTCGAGACGAGGCCTGACTCCCCTGGGGAGACTCCAGAAGTACCCAAAGATCCATGTCAGCCCCTGAGAGGAATCCTCGGTTCCGGCCCTGACTCCACACAAGGTATTTGGCCCCAGTATCGACGGGAGAGGAATCCCGAGAGGCCCCCTAGCAACTCGCATGGGGACTGGCCTCTCCTGAGGCCATCAGGGCGGGTCCCTGTGGTACCAGTCGTAACTCGAGAACACCTGCCGCACCTCGAGAAAATCCAGGAAGTTCTCCCTTCCAGGCGAGATGAGGTCTATTTCCGATGAGGCGTCTGGAGACTGACACGTAACCTCTGGAACTTCGAAAGGGTCTTTCACACCCTTGCTGCAACTCAAGAAGTTCACCGCCATACCCGTCTCCACTCGAGAGGAAGCACGATGGTCCCGCCCACATCCAGAGGAGCCCCGTTTCCCCCTCGTAGCTCGAGATGAGGGATCCTTTCCCTGCTTTCAACGGGAAAGAATTCCCACCGTTCCTGTCGCATCTCAAGAGGAGGCACTCTCAACAGGAAAGGCGAGAGGAACTCCATGGTCGTACCACCATTCCAAGAGTCCCCCAGATGTCTCAGTCCATTCCAGAGGAACCTCTTTGCCCTGCACTGGCTCATCTTTCACTCCGAGGATCGACTCACACCACGGTGGCACATGGGACAGCCCTGTGGGAAAGCCTCGAGGGAAAGCCTCGAGGGAAAACCACAGATCATTTGATCCACGCGACGGGAAGCGTGACATTGCTGCTACAGCCTGGAAGGAAAGCGCACGTGCATGCCCCCACTCGAGACGAGGCCTGACTCCCCTGGGGAGACTCTAGAAGTACCCAAAGATCCATGTCAGCCCCTGAGAGGAATCCTCGGTTCTGGCCCTGACTCCACACAAGGTTTTTGGCCCCGGTAGCGACTGGAGAGGAATCCCGAGAGGCCCCCTAGCAACTCGCATGGGGACTGGCCTCTCCTGAGGCCATCAGGGCGGGTCCCTGTGGTACCAGTCGTAACTCGAGAACACCTGCCGCACCTCGAGAAAATCCAGGAAGTTCTCCCTTCCAGGCTAGATGAGGCCTATTTCCGATGAGGCGTCTGGAGACTAATGACACCTAACCTTTGGAATTTCGAAAGGGTCTTTCACACCCTTGCTGCAACTCAAGAAGTTCACCGCCATACCCGTCTCCACTGGAGAGGAAGCACGATGGTCCCGCCCACATCCAGAGGAGCCCCGTTTCCCTCTCGGAGCTCGAGATGAGGGATCCTTTCCTGCTTTCAATGGGAAGGAATTCCCGGCGTTCCCGTCGCATCTCAAGAGGAGGCACTCTCAACAGGAAAGGCGAGAGGAACTCCATGGTTGTATCACCATACAAAGAGTCCCCCAGATGTCTCAGTCCATTCCAGAGGAACCTCTTTGCCCTGCACTGGCTCATCTTTCACGCCGAGGATCGACTCACACCACGGAGGCACGTGGGACAGCCCTGTGGGAAAGCCTCGAGGGAAAGCCTCGAGGGAAAACCACAAATCCTTTGATGCACGCGACGGGAAGCGTGACATTGCTGCTACAGCCTGGAAGGAAAGCGCACGTGCATGCCCCCACTCGAGACGAGGCCTGTCTCCCCTGGCGAGACTCCAGAAGTACCCAAAGATCCATATAAGCCCCTGAGAGGAATCCTCGGTTCCGACCCTGACTCCACACAAGGTTTTTGGCCCCGGTATCGACGGGAGAGGAATCCCGAGAGGCCCCCTAGCACCTCGCATGGGGACTGGCCTCTCCTGAGGCCACCAGGGCGGGTCCCTGAGGTCCCCGTCGTAACTCGAGAACACCTGCCGCAACTCGAGAAAATCCAGGAAGTTCTCCCTTCCAGGCGAGATGAGGCCTATTTCCGATGAGGCGTCTGGAGACTAATGACACCTAACCTCTGGAACTTCGAAAGGGTCTTTCACACCCTTGCTGCAACTCAAGAAGTTCACCGCCATACCCGTCTCCACTCGAGAGGAAGCACGATGGTCCCGCCCACATCCAGAGGAGCCCCGTTTCCCCCTCGTAGCTCGAGATGAGGGATCCTTTCCCTGCTTTCAACGGGAAAGTATTCCCGTCATTCCCGTCGCATCTCAAGAGGAGGCACTCTCAACAGGAAAGGCGAGAGGAACTCCATGGTCGTACCACCATTCCAAGAGTCCCCCAGATGTCTCAGTCCATTCCAGAGGAACCTCTTTGCCCTGCACTGGCTCATCTTTCACGCCGAGGATCGACTCACACCACGGTGGCACGTGGCACAGCCATGTGGGAAAGCCTCGAGGGAAAGCCTCGAGGGAAAACCACAGATCCTTTGATCCACGCCACGGGAAGCGTGACATTGCTGCTACAGCCTGGAAGGAAAGCGCACGTGCATGCCCCCACTCGAGACGAGGCCTGACTCCCCTGGGGAGACTCCAGAAGTACTCAAAGATCCATGTCAGCCCCTGAGAGGAATCCTCGTTTCCGGCCCTGACTGCACACAAGGTTTTTGGCCCCGGTATCGACGGGAGAAGAATCCCGAGAGGCCCCCTAGCACCTCGCATGGGGACTGGCCTCTCCTGAGGCCACCAGGGCGGGTCCCTGAGGTCCCCGTCGTAACTCGAGAACACCTGCCGCAACTCGAGAAAATCCATGAAGTTCTCCCTTCCAGGCGAGATGAGGCCTATTTCCGATGAGGCGTCTTGAGACTAATGACACCCAACCTCTGGAACTTCGAAAGGGTCTTTCACACCCTTGCTGCTACTCAAGAAGTTCACCTCCTTGCCCGTCTCCACTCGAGAGGAAGCACGATGGTCCCGCCCACATCCAGAGGAGCCCCGTTTCCCCCTCGTAGCTAGAGATGAGGGATCCTTTCCCTGCTTTCAACGGGAAAGAATTCCCGGCATTCCCGTCGCATCTCAAGAGGAGGCACTCTCAACAGGATAGGCGAGAGGAACTCCATGGTCGTACCACCATTCCAAGAGTCCCCCAGATGTCTGAGTCCATTCCAGAGGAACCTCTTTGCCCTGCACTGCCTCATCTTTCATGCCGAGGATCGACTCACACCACGGTGGCACGTGGGACAGCCCTGTGGGAAAGCCTCGAGGGAAAGCCTCGAGGGAAAACCACAGATCCTTTGATCCACGCGACGGGAAGCGTGACATTGCTGCTACAGCCTGGAAGGAAAGAACACGTGCATGCCCCCACTCGAGACGAGGCCTGACTCCCCTGGGGAGACTCCAGAAGTACCCAAAGATCCATGTCAGCCCCTGAGAGGAATCCTCGGTTCCAGCCCTGACTCCACACAAGGTTTTTGGCCCCGGTATCGACGGGAGAGGAATCCCGAGAGGCCCCCTAGCAACTCGCATGGGGACTGGCCGTTCTTGAGGCCACAAGGGCGGGTCCCTGAGGTCCCCGTCGTAACTCGAGAACACCTGCCGCAACTCGAGAAAATCCAGGAAGTTCTCCCTTCCAGGCGAGATGAGGCCTATTTCCGATGAGGCGTCTGGAGACTGACACGTAACCTCTGGAACTTCGAAAGGGTCTTTCACACCCTTGCTGCAACTCAAGAAGTTCAGCTCCATACCCGTCTCCACTCGAGAGGAAGCACGATGGTCCCGCCCACATCCAGAGGAGCCCCGTTTCCCCCTCGGAGCTCGAGATGAGGGATCCTTTCCCTGCTTTCAACGGGAAAGAATTCCCGGCGTTCCCGTCGCATCTCAAGAGGAGGCACTCTCAACAGGAAAGGCGAGAGGAACTCCATGGTCGTACCACCATTCCAAGAGTCCCCCAGATGTCTCAGTCCATTCCAGAGGAACCTCTTTGCCCTGCACTGGCTCATCTTTGACGCCGAGGATCGACTCACACCACGGTGGCACGTGGGACAGCCCTGCGGGAAAGCCTCGAGGGAAAGCCTCGAGGGAAAACCACAGATCCTTTGATGCACGCGACGGGAAGCGTGACATTGCTGCTACAGCCTGGAAGGAAAGCGCACGTGCATGCCCCCACTCGAGACGAGGCCTGACTCCCCTGGGGAGACTCCAGAAGTACCCAAAGATCCATGTTACTCCTGTGAGGAATCCTCGGTTCCGGCCCTGACTCCACACAAGGTTTTTGGCCCCGGTATCGACGGGAGAGGAATCCCGAGAGGCCCCCTAGCAACTCGCATGGGGACTGGCCTCTCCTGAGGCCATCAGGGCGGGTCCCTGTGGTACCCGTCGTAACTCGAGAACACCTGCCGCACCTCGAGAAAATCCAGGAAGTTCTCCCTTCCAGGCGAGATGAGGTCTATTTCCGATGAGGTGTCTGGAGACTGACACGTAACCTCTGGAACTTCGAAAGGGTCTTTCACACCCTTGCTGCAACTCAAGAAGTTCACCGCCATACCCGTCTCCACTCGAGAGGAAGCACGATGGTCCCGCCCACATCCAGAGGAGCCCCGTTTCCCCCTCGGAGCTCGAGATGAGGGATCCTTTCCCTGCTTTCAACGGCAAAGAATTCCCGGCGTTCCCGTCGCATCTCAAGAGGAGGCACTCTCAACAGGAAAGGCGAGAGGAACTCCATGGTCGTACCACCATTCCAAGAGTCCTCCAGATGTCTCAGTCCATTCCAGAGGAACCTCTTTGCCCTGCACTGGCTCATCTTTCACGCCGAGGATCGACTCACACCACGGTGGAACTTGGGACAGCCCTGCGGGAAAGCCTCGAGGGAAAGCCTCGAGGGAAAACCACAGATCCTTTGATGCACGCCACGGGAAGCGTGACATTGCTGCTACAGCCTGGAAGGAAAGCGCACGTGCATGCCCCCACTCGAGACGAGGCCTGACTCCCCTGGGGAGACTCCACAAGTACCCAAAGATCCATGTCAGCCCCTGAGAGGAATCCTCGGTTCCGGCCCTGACTCCACACAAGGTTTTTGGCCCCGGTATCAACGGGAGAGGAATCCCGAGAGGCCCCCTAGCAACTCGCATGGGGACTGGCCTCTCCTGAGGCCACCAGGGCGGGTCCCTGAGGTCCCCGTCGTAACTCGAGAACACCTGCCGCAACTCGAGAAAATCCAGGAAGTTCTCCCTTCCAGGCGAGATGAGGCCTATTTCCGATGAGGCGTCTGGAGACTAATGACACCTAACCTCTGGAACTTCGAAAGGGTCTTTCACACCCTTGCTGCAACTCAAGAAGTTCACCGCCATACCCGTCTCCACTCGAGAGGAAGCACGATGGTCCCGCCCACATCCAGAGGAGCCCGGTTTCCCTCTCGTAGCTTGAGATGAGGGAACCTTTCCCTGCTACCAACGGGAAAGAATTCCCAGCGTTCCCGTTGCTTCTCAAGAGGAGGCACTCTCAACAGGAAAGGCGAGAGACACTCCAGGGTCGTGCCACCATTCCAAGAGTCCACCATATGTCTCAGTCCATTCCAGAGGAACCTGTTTATCCTGCACTGGCTCGTCTTTCACGCCGAGGATCGAATCACACCACGGTGGCACGTGGGACAGCCCTGTGGGAAAGCCTCGAAGGAAAGCCTCGAGGGAAAACCACAGATCCTTTGATCCACGCGACGGGAAGCGTGACACTGCTGCTACAGCTCGGGAGTAAAGCGCACTTGCATGCCCCCACTGCAGACGAGGACTGACTCTCCTGGGGAGACTCCAGAAGTACCCCAAGATCGATGTCAGCACCGAAGGGGAATCCTCCGGTTCCGGCCCCGACTCCACACAAGTTCTAAGGCCCCGGCATCGACGGGAGAGGAATCCCGAGAGGCCCCTTAGCAACTCACATGAGGACTGGCCTTTCCTGAGGCCGCCAGAGCGGGTCCCTGAGGTCCCCGTCGTAACGCGAGAACACCTGCCGCAACTCGCGAAAATCCAAGAAGTTCTCCCCTCCAAGCGAAATGAGGAGCATTTCCGCTGAGGCGTCTCGAGGCTAATCACACCTAACCTCTGGAACTTCTAAAGCGTCATTCACACTCTTGCTGCAACTCAAGAAGTTCCCCGACATACCTGTCTCCAGTCGAGAGGAAGCACGAGGGTCCCGCCCACATCCAGAGGAGCCCCGTTTCCGCGTCGCAGCTCGAGATGAGGGATCCTTTCAGGCTTCGTTGGGAAAGAATTCCAGGCGTTCCTGTCGCAACTCAAGCAGAGGCGCTCTCAACAGGAAAGGCGAGAGGCACTCCAGGGTCGTGCCACCATTCCAAGAGTCCCCCAGATGTCTCAGTCCATTCCAGAAGAACCTGTTTTCCCTGCACTGGCTCGTCTTTCACGCCGAGGATCAACTCACACCACGGTGGCACGTGCGACGGCCTGTGGGATAACCTCGTGGGAAAGCCTGGAGTGAAATCTACAGATCCCTTGATCCCTGTGACGTGAAGCATGACACTCTGCTACAGCTCGGGAGGAAAGCGCACGTGCATGCCCCCAGTCGAGACGAGGACTGACTCCCCTGGGGAGACTCCAGAAGTACCCCAAGATCCCTGTCAGCACCAGAGAAGAATCCTCAGATTTCTGCCCCGTCTCCACGCAAGTCTAAGGCCCCGGCATCGACGGGAGAGGAATCCCGAGAAGCCCCCTATCAACTCGCATGGGGACTGGCCATTCCTTAGGCCAACAGGGCGGGTCCCTGTGGTCCCCGTCGTAACTCGAGAACACCTGCCGCAACTCGAGAAAATCCAGGAAGTTCTCCCCTCCAGGCGAGATGAGGCCCATTTCCACTGCGGCGTCTTGAGGCTAATCACATCTAACCTCTGGAACTTCGAAAGGGTCCTTCACACTCTTGCTGCAAATCAAGAAGTTCCCCGACATACCTGTCTCCACTCGAGAGGAAGCACGAGTGCCGGGAGCCAGTGTGAGGAATCCCGCCCGTGACAAGGTCATGAGGAAGGAAGCTGACATACGCAAGGCATGCTCAGACTTCAGGGACCCCTCTGGAAATTCCTAAGCATGTACCCCAACAAAAATCTGCCGGCTTTTGTGCTCTTCTTTTCCACTTTTCTGATATTCTCTGGGAAAAAGTCAATTCAGGGTTTTAGTCTTCTGCATTTGAAAGGGATGTTTCAGTTAAACCCCTCTGATACCTCTCTAGCCTGCCTAACAGGTTCCCCAGACCTCTTGCAGCTTGTGAATTGCTTACAGCCCTCCAACCGCGGGAGGCACAAAGCTTAAAAGCATCTTAAAGATACAGAGCCTTTTCTAAAGAGTTAAAAATTATATTGGTAGAGGGTTTTCACTGTTGACTGAATGGTTGCTGCCAGACCTCCTTATTCTTTATCTTTTAGGCACCTGGAAGGATGTTAATGTAAGCAAGATGTAAAAAAAGATACGTAGTTTTTGATGTTAGCAACACTAGACTTTTGAGTTAATTGCTTCTCTTTTGCTGTAAATCACTGTACTCCCTCTACTTGTTATAAGTTGCTGTATCCTTGCTGTGTAAGAATGTAACTTTATTTAGTGCTTTCTGAGAGTGGCACCAGACCTTGGGAAGATCAACACAAATAAGTCTTGTGGTTGACAAACCCTTATCAGAAAAAAGGCTGTAAAATGTTAATTGGCCCTTTTGGCTGGAAGATGATGTAAATTACCTAAGACTTGTGTATACAATTAGGTATGTAGAGAAAAAAGCCTAGTTTTGATAAGAGTCTGGACTGCTAAAGCTGCATAACTTTGTGTTACCCATTGATCTCCATGTTTTATCAAAAGTATAAAAGGCCTTCTGAACAATAAAGGACGGGACCAGATTCTCAGACCAGTTTCTCAGACTAGTCTCGGCCTGGTTTCTTGGGAATCTGGCTCCCCTCGTGTCTCTCTCTCTCTCTTTTTCTCTCCCTTTTCTTCCCTCTGCTCTTTACTTTAATTTCAGGCTGAATTTCCATCTGGGGCGCGGAGGCTCGCCAGGTCTACTTATTTGCCCTGGTTATTAAGATCCGCGCAAAAGGGAGCTTAAGGCGAGGCACCCTTAGATATTCAAGTGGGCACGGGTGGCCCAACGTAGATGGTGCAAATTCCTTGTCTGGAATTTTATTGGTCTTCCGCGTAAACCAAGCTATTCAGCCCTCTTTCTCCACTTAATCTTCCTACTGCACTATAGTTTCTTAATCTAATCTTATATTAATAAATAAGTCTTTCCACGCCAACGCCGTCCACCCTTCGAATTCCCTTGATACACCGGGGCTGGACCCCGGCACACGAGGGTCTCACCCATATCCAGAGGAGCCCCGTTTCCACCTCGTAGCTGGAGATGAGGATTCCTTTCCATTCTTCATCGGGACAGAATACCCGGCGTTCCCGTCGCATCTCAAGAGGAGGCACTCTCAACAGGAAAGGCGAGAGGAACTTCAGGGTCGTGCCACCATTCCAAGAGTCCCCCAGATGTCTCAGTCCATTCCAGAGGAACCTCTCCTCCCTGCGCTGGCTTGTCTTTCACGCCGAGGATCGACTCACACCATGGTGGCACGTGGGACAGCCCTTTGGGAAAGCCTCGAGGGAAAGCCACAGATCCCTTGATCCACGCGACGGGAATCGTGACATTGCTGCTACAGCTCGGGAGGAAAGTGCACATGCATGCCCCCACTGGAGACGAGGACTGACTCCCATGGGGAGATTCCAGAAGTACCCCAAGATCCATGTCAGCATCAGAGAGGAATCCTCAGGTTGGATCCGACTCCACACATGTTCTAAGGCCCCGGAATCAACGGGAGAGGATTCCCGAGAGACACCTTAGCAACTCGCGTGGGGACTGGCCTTTTCTGAGGCCACCAGAGCGGGTCCCCGTCGTAACTCGAGAACACCTGCCGCAACTCGAGAAAATCCAAGAAATTCTCCCCTCCAGGCGAGATGAGGGCCATTTCCACTGAGGCGTATGGAGGCTAATCACATCTAAACTCTGGAACTTAGAAAGGGTCCTTCACACCCTTGTTGCAACTCAAGAAGTTCCCCGCCATACCCGTCTCAACTTGACAGGAAGCACAAGGGTCCCGCCCACATCCAGAGGAGCCCGGTTTCTGCCTCGAAGCTCGAGTTGACGGATCCTTTCCCTGCATCAACCGGAAAGAATGCCCTGCATTCTCGTCGGATCTCAAGAGGAGGAGCTCTAAATAGGAGAGGCGATAGGCACTCCAGGGACGTGCCACCATTCCCAGATTCCCCAGATGTCTCAGTCCATTCCAGAGGAACCTCTTTTCCCTGCACTGGCTCGTCCTTTATGCCGAGGATCGACTCACATCAACGTGGCACGTGGGACAGCCCTGTGGGAAAGCCTCGAGGGAAAGCCACAGATCCCTTGATCCACAAGACCGGAAGCATGACACCGCTGCTACAGCTCGGGAAGAAAGCGCATGTGCATGCCCCAAATGGAGACGAGGACTGACGCCCCGGAGGAGACTCCAGAAGTACCAAAGATCCATGAGAGCACCGGAGAGGAATCCTCAGGCTCAGACGCTGACTCCACACAAGGTTTAAGGCCGCGACATCGATGGGAGAGTAATTCCGAGAGGGCCCCTAGCAACTCGCATCGGACTGGCCTTTCCTGAGGCCACCAGAACGGGTCCCTGAGGTCCCCTTCGTAACTCGAGAACACCTGCCGCAACTCGAGAAAATCCAGGAAGTTCTCCTCTCCAGGAGAGATGAGGCCCATTTCCACTGAGGCGTCTCGAGGCTAATCACACCTCACCTCTCGAACTTTGAAAGGGTCCTTCACAGTCTTGCTGCAACTCAAGAAGTTCACCACCATAACTGTCTCCACTCGAGAGGAAGCACGAGGGCCCCACCCACATCCAGAGGATCCCCGTATCCGCCTCGTAGCTTGAGATGAGGGATCCTTTCGTTGCTTCTTTGGGAAAGAATTCCCAGCGTTCCCAACGAATCTCAAGAGGTGGCGCTCTCAACAGGAAAGGCGAGGGGAACTCCAGCTTCGTGCCACCATTCCAAGGGTCCCCCAGATGTCTCATTCCATTCCAGAGGAACCTCTTTTCCCTGCACTGGCTCGTCTTTCATGCTGAGGATCGAGTCACACCACGGTGGCACTTGGGACAGCCCTGTGGGAAAGCCTGGTGGAAAAGCCTCGAGGGAAACCACAGATCCCGTGATCCACGCGACGTGAAGGGTGACACTGCGGCTACAGCTCGGGAGGAAAGCGGACGTACATTCCCCCACTCGAGACGAGGCCTGACTCCCCTGGGGAGACTCCAGAAGTACCCAAAGATCCATGTCAGAACCAGAGAGGAATCCTCAGTTTCCGGCCCTGACTCCACACAAGGTTTTTTGTCCCGGTATCGACTGGAGAGGAATCCCGAGAGGCCCCCTAGCAACTCGCATGGGGACTGGCCTTTCCTGAGGCCAGGAGGGCGGGTCCCTGAGGTCCCCGTCGTAACTCGAGAACACCTGCCGCAACTCGAGAAAATCCAGGAAGTTCTCCCTTCCAGGCGAGATGAGGCCTATTTCCAATGAGGCGTCTGGAGACTAATGACACCTAACCTCTGGAACTTCGAAAGGGTCTTTCACACCCTTGCTGCAACTCAAGAAGTTCACCACCATACCCGTCTCGACTCGAGAGGAAGCACGATGGTCCCGCCCACATCCAGAGGTGTCCCGTTACCCCTTCGTAGCTCGAGATGAGGGATCCTTTCCCTGCTTTCAACGGGAAAGAATTCCCGGCGTTCCCGTCGCATCTCAAGAGGAAGCACTCTCAACAGGAAAGGCGAGAGGAACTCCTTGGTCGTACCACCATTCCAAGAATCCCCCAGATGTCTCAGTCCATTCTAGAGGAACCTCTTTTCCCTTCACTGTCTCATCTTTCACGCCGAGGATCGACTCACACCACAGTGGCACGTGGGACAGCCCTGTGGGAAAGCCTCGAGGGAAAGCCTAGAGGGAAAACCACAGATCCTTTGATCCACGCGACGGGAAGCGTGACATTGCTGCTACAGCCGGGAAGGAAAGCGCACGTGCATGCCCCCACTCGAGACGAGGCCTGACTCCCCTGGGGAGACTCCAGAAGTACCCAAAGATCCATGTCAGCCCCTGAGAGGAATCCTCGGTTCCGGCCCTGACTCCACACAAGGTTTTTGGCCCCGGTATCGACGGGAGAGGAATCCCGAGAGGCCCCCTAGCAACTCGCATGGGGACTGGCCTCTCCTGAGGCCACCAGGGCGGGTCCCTGAGGTCCCCGTCGTAACTCGAGAACACCCGCCGCATCTCGAGAAAATCCAGGAAGTTCTTCCTTCCAGGAGAGATGAGGCCTATTTCCAATGAGGCGTCTGGAGACTAATGACACGTAACCTCTGGAACTTCGAAAGGGTCTTTCACACCCTTGCTGCAACTCAAGAAGTTCACCGCCATACCCGTCTCCACTCGAGAGGAAGCACGATGGTCCCGCCCACATCCAGAGGAGCCCCGTTTCCCCCTCGTAGCTCGAGATGAGGGATCCTTTCCCTGCTTTCAACGGGAAAGAATTCCCGGCGTTCCCGGCGCATCTCAAGAGGAGGCACTCTCAACAGGAAAGGCGAGAGGAACTCCATGGTCGTACCACCATTCCAAGAGTCCCCCAGATGTCTCAGTCTATTCCAGAGGAACCTCTTTGCCATGCACTGGCTCATCTTTCATCCCGAGGATCGACTCACACCACGGTGGCACGTGCGACAGCCCTGTGGGAAAGCCTCGAGTGAAAGCCTCGAGGGAAAACCACAGATCCTTTGATCCATGCGACGGGAAGCGTGACATTGCTGCTACAGCCTGGAAGGAAAGCTCACGTCCATGCCCCCACTCGAGACGAGGCCTGACTCCCCTGGGGAGACTCCAGAAATACCCAAAGATCCATGTCAGCCCCTGTGAGAAATCTTCGGTTCCGGCCCTGACTCCACACAAGGTTTTTGGCCCCGGTATCGACGGGAGAGGAATCCCGAGAGGCCCCCTAGCAACTCGCATGGGGACTGGCCTCTCCTGAGGCCACCAGGGCGGGTCCCTGTGGTCCCCGTCGTAACTCGAGAACACCTGCCGCAACTCGAGAAAATCCAGGAAGTTCTCCCTTCCAGGCGAGATGAGGCCTATTTCCAATGAGGCGTCTGGAGACTAATGACACCTAACCTCTGGAACTTCGAAAGGGTCTTTCACACCCTTGCTGCAACTCAAGAAGTTCACCGCCATACCCGTCTCGACTCGAGAGGAAGCACGATGGTCCCGACCACATCCAGAGGAGCCCCGTTTCCCCCTCGTAGCTCGAGATCAGGGATCCTTTCCCTGCTTTTAACGGGAAAGAATTCCCGGCGTTCCCGGCGCATCTCAAGAGGAGGCACTCTCAACAGGAAAGGCGAGAGGAACTCCATGGTCGTACCACCATTCCAAGAGTCCCCCAGATGTCTCAGTCCATTCCAGAGGACCCTCTTTGCCCTGCACTGGCTCATCTTTCACGCCGAGGATCGACTCACACCACGGTGGCACGTGGGACAGCCCTGAGGGAAAGCCTCGAGGGAAAGCCTCGAGGGAAAACCACAGATCCTTTGATCCACGCGACGGGAAGCGTGACATTGCTGCTACAGCCAGGAAGGAAAGCGCACGTGCATGCCCCCACTCGAGACGAGGCCTGACTCCCCTGGGGAGACTCCAGAAGTACCCGAAGATCCATGTCAGCCACTGAGAGGAATCCTCGGTTCCGGCCCTGAATTCACACAAGGTTTTTGGCCCCGGTATCGACGGGAGAGGAATCCCGAGAGTCCCCCTAGCAACTCGCATGGGGACTGGCCTCTCCTGAGGCCACCAGGGCGGGTCCCTGAGGTCCCCGTCGTAACTCGAGAACACCCGCCGCAACTCGAGAAAATCCAGGAAGTTCTCCCTTCCAGGCGAGATGAGGCCTATTTCCGATGAGGCGTCTGGAGACTAATGACACCTAACCACTGGAACTTCGAAAGGGTCTTTCACAACCTTGCTGCAACTCAAGAAGTTCACCGCCATACCCGTCTCCACTCGAGAGGAAGCACGATGGTCCCGCCCACATCCAGAGGAGCCCCGTTTCCCCCTCGTAGCTCGAGATGAGGGATCCTTTCCCTGCTTTCAACGGGAAAGAATTCCCGGCGTTCCCGGCGCATCTCAAGAGGAGGCAGTCTCAACAGGAAAGGCAAGGGGAACTCCATGGTCGTACCACCATTCCAAGAGTCCCCCAGATGTCTCAGTCCATTCCAGAGGAACCTCTTTGCCCTGCACTGGCTCATCTTTCACGCCGAGGATCGACTCACACCACGGTGGCACGTGGGACAGCCCTGTGGGAAAGCCTCGAGGGAAAGCCTCGAGGGAAAACCACAGATCCTTTGATCCACGCGACGGGAAGCGTGACATTGCTGCTACCGCCTGGAAGGAAAGCGCACGTGCATGCCCCCACTCGAGACGATGCCTGCCTCCCCTGGGGAGACTCCAGAAGTACCCAAAGATCCATGTCAGCCCCTGAGAGGAATCCTCGGTTTCGGCCCTGACTCCACACAAGCTTTTGGACTCGGTATCGACGGGAGAGGAATCCCGAGAGGCCCCCTAGCAACTCGCATGGGGACTGGCCTCTCCTGAGGCCACCAGGGTGGGTCCCTGAGGTCCCCGTCGTAACTCGAGAACACCTGCCGCAACTCGAGAAAATACAGGAAGTTCTCCCTTACAGGCGAGATGAGGCCTATTTCCGATGAGGCGTCTGGAGACGAATGACACCTAACCTCTGGAACTTCCAAAGGGTCTTTCACACCCTTGCTGCAACTCAAGAAGTTCACCGCCATACCCGTCTCCACTCGAGAGGAAGCACGATGGTCCCGCCCACATCCAGAGGAGCCCCGTTTCCCCCTCGTAGCTCGAGATGAGGGATCCTTTCCCTGCTTTCAACGGGAAAGAATTCCCGGCGTTCCCGGCGCATCTCAAGAGGAGGCACTCTCAACAGGAAAGGCGAGAGGAACTCCATGGTCGTACCACCATTCCAAGAGTCCCCCAGATGTCTCAGTCCATTCCAGAGGAACCTCTTTGCCCTGCACTGGCTCATCTTTCACGCCGAGGATCGACTCACACCACGGTGGCACGTGGGACAGCCCTGTGGGAAAGCCTCGAGGGAAAGCCTCGAGGGAAAACCACAGATCCTTTGATCCACGCGACGGGAAGCGTGACATTGCTGCTACAGCCTGGAAGGAAAGCGCACGTGCATGCCCCCACTCGAGACGAGGCCTGACTCCCCTGGGGAGACTCCAGAAGTACCCAAAGATCCATGTCAGCCCCTGAGAGGAATCCTCGGTTCCGGCCCTGACTCCACACAAGGTTTTTGGCCCCGGTATCGACGGGAGAGGAATCCCGAGAGGCCCCCTAGCAACTCGCATGGGGACTGGCCTCTCCTGAGGCCACCAGGGCGGGTCCCTGAGGTCCCCATCGTAACTCGAGAACACCCGCCGCATCTCGAGGAAATCCAGGAAGTTCTTCCTTCCAGGAGAGATGCGGCCTATTTCCGATGAGGCGTCTGGAGACTAATGACACGTAACCTCTGGAACTTCGAAAGGGTCTTTCACAACCTTGCTGCAACTCAAGAAGTTCACCGCCATACCCGTCTCCACTCGAGAGGAAGCACGATGGTCCCGCCCACATCCAGAGGAGCCCCGTTTCCCCCTCGTAGCTCGAGATGAGGGATCCTTTCCCTGCTTTCAACGGGAAAGAATTCCCGGCGTTCCCGGCGCATCTCAAGAGGAGGCACTCTCAACAGGAAAGGCGAGAAGAACTCCATGGTCGTACCACCATTCCAAGAGTGCCCCAGATGTCTCAGTCTATTCCAGAGGAACCTCTTTGCCATGCACTGGCTCATCTTTCATGCCGAGGATCGACTCACACCACGGTGGCACGTGCGACAGCCCTGTGGGAAAGCCTCGAGGGAAAGCCTCGAGGGAAAACCACAGATCCTTTGATCCACGCGACGGGAAGCGTGACATTGCTGCTACAGCCTGGAAGGAAAGCGCACCTGCATGCCCCCACTCGAGACGAGGCCTGACTCCCCTGGGGAGACTCCAGAAGTACCCAAAGATCCATGTCAGCCCCTGAGAGGAATCCTCGGTTCCGGCCCTGACTCCACACAAGGTTTTTGGCCCCGGTATCGACGGGAGAGGAATCCCGAGAGGCCCCATAGCAACTCGCATGGGGACTGGCCTCTCCTGAGGCCACCAGGGCGGGTCCCTGTGGTCCCCGTCGTAACTCGAGAACTCCTGCCGCAACTCGAGAAAATCCAGAAAGTTCTCCCTTCCAGGCGAGATGAGGCCTATTTCCGATGAGGCGTCTGGAGACTAATGACACCTAACCTCTGGAACTTCGAAAGGGTCTTTCACACCCTTGCTGCAACTCAAGAAGTTCACCGCCATACCCGTCTCCGCTCGAGAGGAAGCACGATGGTCCCGCCCACATCCAGAGGAGCCCCGTTTCCACCTCGTAGCTCGAAATGAGGGATGCTTTCCCTGCTTTCAACGGGAAAGATTTCCCGGCGTTCCCGGCGCATCTCAAGAGGAGGCACTCTCAACAGGAAAGTCGAGAGGAACTCCATGGTTGTACCACCATTCCAAGAGTCCCCCAGATGTCTCAGTCCATTCCAGAGGAACCTCTTTGCCCTGCACTGGCTCATCTTTCACGCCGAGGATCCACCTACACCACGGTGGCATGTGGGACAGCCCTGTGGGAAAGCCTCGAGGGAAAGCCTCGAGGGAAAACCACAGATCCTTTGATCCACGCGACGGGAAGCGTGACATTGCTGCTACAGCCTGGAAGGAAAGCGCACCTGCATGCCCCCACTCGAGACGAGGCCTGACTCCCCTGGGGAGACTCCAGAAGTACCCAAAGATCCATGTCAGCCCCTGAGAGGAATCCTCGGTTCCGGCCCTGACTCCACACAAGGTTTTTGGCCCCGGTATCGACGGGAGAGGAATCCCGAGAGGCCCCCTAGCAACTCGCATGGGGACTGGCCTCTCCTGAGGCCACCAGGGCGGGTCCCTGTGGTCCCCGTCGTAACTCGAGAACTCCTGCCGCAACTCGAGAAAATCCAGAAAGTTCTCCCTTCCAGGCGAGATGAGGCCTATTTCCGATGAGGTGTCTGGAGACTAATGACACCTAACCTCTGAAACTTCGAAAGGGTCTTTCACACCCTTGCTGCAACTCAAGAAGTTCACCGCCATACCCGTCTCCACTCGAGAGGAAGCACGATGGTCCCGCCCACATCCAGAGGAGCCCCGTTTCCACCTCGTAGCTCGAAATGAGGGATGCTTTCCCTGCTTTCAACGGGAAAGATTTCCCGGCGTTCCCGGCGCATCTCAAGAGGAGGCACTCTCAACAGGAAAGTCGAGAGGAACTCCATGGTTGTACCACCATTCCAAGAGTCCCCCAGATGTCTCAGTCCATTCCAGAGGAACCTCTTTGCCCTGCAGTGGCTCATCTTTCACGCCGAGGATCCACTCACACCACGGTGGCACGTGGGACAGCCCTGTGGGAAAGCCTCGAGGGAAAGCCTCGAGGGAAAACCACAGATCCTTTGATCCACGCGACGGGAAGCGTGACATTGCTGCTACTGCCTGGAAGGAAAGCGCACGTGCATGCCCCCACTCGAGACGATGCCTGACTTCCCTGGGGAGACTCCAGAAGTACCCAAAGATCCATGTCAGCCCCTGAGAGGAATCCTCGGTTCCGGCCCTGACTCCACACAAGGTTTTTGGACCCGGTATCGACGGGAGAGGAATCCCGAGAGGCCCCCTAGCAACTCGCATGGGGACTGGCCTCTCCTGAGGCCACCAGGGCGGGTCCCTGAGGTCCCCGTCGTAACTCGAGAACACCTGCCGCAACTCGAGAAAATCCAGGAAGTTCTCCCTTCCAGGCGAGATGAGGCCTATTTCCGATGAGGCGTCTGGAGACTAATGACACGTAACCTCTGGAACTTCGAAAGGGTCTTTCACACCCTTGCTGCAACTCAAGAAGTTCACCGCCATACCCGTCTCCACTCGAGAGGAAGCACGATGGTCCCGCCCACATCCAGAGGAGCCCCGTTTCCCCCTCGTAGCTCGAGATCAGGGATCCTTTCCCTGCTTTCAACGGGAAAGAATTCCCGGCGTTCCCGGCGCATCTCAAGAGGAGTCACTCTCAACAGGAAAGGCGAGAGGAACTCCATGGTCGTACCACAATTCCAAGAGTCCCCCAGATGTCTCAGTCCATTCCAGAGGAACCTCTTTGCCCTGCACTGGCTCATCTTTCACGCCGAGGATCGACTCACACCACGGTGGCACGTGGGACAGCCCTGTGGGAAAGCCTCGAGGGAAAGCCTCGAGGGGAAACCACAGATCCTTTGATCCACGCGACGGGAAGCGTGACATTGCTGCTACAGCCTGGAAGGAAAGCGCACGTGCATGCCCCCACTCGGGACGAGGCCTGACTCCCCTGGGGAGACTCCAGAAGTACCCAAAGATCCATGTCAGCCCCTGAGAGGAATCCTCGGTTCCGGCCCTGACTCCACACAAGGTTTTTGGCCCCGGTATCGACGGGAGAGGAATCCCGAGAGTCCCCCTAGCAACTCGCATGGGGACTGGCCTCTCCTGAGGCCACCAGGGCGGGTCCCTGAGGTGCCCGTCGTAACTCGAGAACACCCGCCGCAACTCGAGAAAATCCAGGAAGTTCTCCCTTCCTGGCGAGATGAGGCCTATTTCCGATGAGGCGTCTGGAGACTAATGACACGTAACCTCTGGAACTTCGAAAGGGTCTTTCACACCCTTGCTGCAACTCAAGAAGTTCACCGCCATACCCGTCTCGACTCGAGAGGAAGCACGATGGTCCCGCCCACATCCAGAGGAGCCCCGTTTCCCCCTCGTAGCTCGAGATCAGGGATCCTTTCCCTGCTTTCAACGGGAAAGAATTCCCGGCGTTCCCGGCGCATCTCAAGAGGAGGCACTCTCAACAGGAAAGGCGAGAGGAACTCCATGGTCGTACCACCATTCCAAGAGTCCCCCAGATGTCTCAGTCCATTCCAGAGGAACCTCTTTGCCCTGCACTGGCTCATCTTTCACGCCGAGGATCGACTCACACCACGGTGGCACGTGGGACAGCCCTGTGGGAAAGCCTCGAGGGAAAGCCTCGAGGGAAAACCACAGATCCTTTGATCCACGCGACGGGAAGCGTGACATTGCTGCTACAGCCTGGAAGGAAAGCGCACGTGCATGCCCCCACTCGGGACGAGGCCTGACTCCCCTGGGGAGACTCCAGAAGTACCCAAAGATCCATGTCAGCCCCTGAGAGGAATCCTCGGTTCCGGCCCTGACTCCACACAAGGTTTTTGGCCCCGGTATCGACGGGAGAGGAATCCCGAGAGTCCCCCTAGCAACTCGCATGGGGACTGGCCTCTCCTGAGGCCACCAGGGCGGGTCCCTGAGGTGCCCGTCGTAACTCGAGAACACCCGCCGCAACTCGAGAAAATCCAGGAAGTTCTCCCTTCCAGGCGAGATGAGGCCTATTTCCGATGAGGCGTCTGGAGACTAATGACACGTAACCTCTGGAACTTCGAAAGGGTCTTTCACACCCTTGCTGCAACTCAAGAAGTTCACCGCCATACCCGTCTCCACTCGAGAGGAAGCACGATGGTCCCACCCACATCCAGAGGAGCCCCGTTTCCCCCTCGTAGCTCGAGATGAGGGATCCTTTCCCTGCTTTCAACGGGAAAGAATTCCCGGCGTTCCCGGCGCATCTCAAGTGGAGGCACTCTCAACAGGAAAGGCAAGAGGAACTCCATGGTCGTACCACCATTCCAAGAGTCCCCCAGATGTCTCAGTCCATTCCAGAGGACCCTCTTTGCCCTGCACTGGCTCATCTTTCACGCCGAGGATCGACTCACACCACGGTGGCACGTGGGACAGCCCTGTTGGAAAGCCTCGAGGGAAAGCCTCGAGGGAAAACCACAGATCCTTTGATCCACGCGACGGGAAGCGTGACATTGCTGCTACAGCCTGGAAGGAAAGCGCACGTGCATGCCCCCACTCGGGACGAGGCCTGACTCCCCTGGGGAGACTCCAGAAGTACCCAAAGATCCATGTCAGCCCCTGAGAGGAATCCTCGGTTCCGGCCCTGACTCCACACAAGGTTTTTGGCCCCGGTATCGACAGGAGAGGAATCCCGAGAGGCCCCCTAGCAACTCGCATGGGGAATGGCCTCTCCTGAGGCCACCAGGGCGGGTCCGTGAGTTCCCCATCGTAACACGAGAACACCTGCCGAAACTCGAGAAAATCCAGGAAGTTCTCCCTTCCAGGCGAGATGAGGCCTATTTCCGATGAGGCGTCTCGAGACTAATGACACCTAAGCTCTGGAACTTCCAAAGGGTCTTTCACACCCTTGTTGCAACTCAAGAAGTTCACCGCCATACCCGTCTCCACTCGAGAGGAAGCACGATGGTCCCGCCCACATCCAGAGGAGCCCCGTTTCCCCCTCGTAGCTCGAGATGAGGGATCCTTTCCCTGCTTTCAACGGGAAAGAATTTCCGGCGTTCCCGTCGCATCTCAAGAGGAGGCACTCTCAACAGGAAAGGCGAGAGGAACTCCATGGTCGTACCACCATTCCAAGAGTCCACCAGATGTCTCAGTCCATTCCAGAGGAAACTCTTTGCCCTGCACTGGCTCATCTTTCTCGCCCAGGATCGACTCACACCACGGTGGCACGTGGGACAGCCCTGTGGGAAAGCCTCGAGGGAAAGCCTCGAGGGAAAACCACAGATCCTTTGATCCACGCGACGTGAAGCGTGACATTGCTGCTACAGCCAGGAAGGAAAGCGCACGTGCATGCCCCCACTCGAGACGAGGCCTGACTCCCCTGGGGAGACTCCAGAAGTACCCAAAGATCCATTCAGCCCCTGAGAGGAATCCTCGGTTCCGGCCCTGACTCCACACAAGTTTTTTGGCCCCGGTATCGACGGGAGAGGAATCCCGAGAGTCCCCCTAGCAACTCGCATGGGGACTGTCCTCTCCTGAGGCCACCAGGGCGGGTCCTTGAGGTCCCCGTCGTAACTCGAGAACACCTGCCGCAACTCGAGAAAATCCAGGAAGTTCTCCCTTCCAGGCGAGATGAGGCCTATTTCCGATGAGGCGTCTGGAGACTAATGACACCTAACCTCTGGAACTTCCAAAGGGTCTTTCACACCCTTGCTGCAACTCAAGAAGTTCACCGCCATACCCGTCTCCACTCGAGAGGAAGCACGATAGTCCAGCCCACATCCAGAGGAGCCCCGTTTCCCCCTCGTAGCTCGAGATGAGGGATCCTTTCCCTGCTTTCAACGGGAAAGAATTCCCGGCGTTCCCGGCGCATCTCAAGAGGAGGCACTCTCAACAGGAAAGGCGAGAGGAACTCCATGGTCGTACCACCATTCCAAGAGTCCCCCAGATGTCTCAGTCCATTCCAGAGGAACCTCTTTGCCCTGCACTGGCTCATCTTTCACGCCGAGTATCGACTCACACCACGGTGGCACATGGGACAGCCCTGTGGGAAAGCCTCGAGGGAAAGCCTGGAGAGAAAACCACAGATCCTTTGATCCACGCGACGGGAAGCGTGACATTGCTGCTACAGCCTGGAAGGAAAGCGCACGTGCATGCCCCCACTCGAGACGAGGCCTGACTCCCCTGGGGAGACTCCAGAAGTACCCAAAGATCCATGTCAGCCCCTGAGAGAAATCCTCGGTTCCGGCCCTGACTCCACACAAGGTTTTTGGCCCCAGTATCGACGGGAGAGGAATCCCGAGAGGCCCCCTAACAACTCGCATGGGTACTGGCCTCTCCTGAGGCCACCAGGGCGGCTCCCTGAGGTCCCCGTCGTAACTCGAGAACACCCGCCGCATCTCGAGAAAATCCAGGAAGTTCTCCCTTCCAGGCGAGATGAGGCCTATTTCCGATGAGGCGTCTGGAGACTAATGACACCTAACCTCTGGAACTTCCAAGGGTCTTTCACACCCTTGCTGCAACTCAAGAAGTTCACCGCCATACCCGTCTCCACTCGAGAGGAAGCACGATGGTCCCGCCCACATCCAGAGGAGCGCCGTTTCCCCCTCGTAGCTCGAGATCAGGGATCCTTTCCCTGCTTTCAACGGGAAAGAATTCCCGGCGTTCCCGGCGCATCTCAAGAGGAGGCACTCTCAACAGGAAAGGCGAGAGGAACTCCATGGTCGTACCACCATTCCAAGAGTCCCCCAGATGTCTCAGTCCATTCCAGAGGAACCTCTTTGCCCTGCACTGGCTCATCTTTCACGACGAGGATCCACTTACAACACGGTGGCACGTGGGACAGCCCTGTGGGAAAGCCTCGAGGGAAAACCACAGATCCTTTGATCCACGCGACGGGAAGCGTGACATTGCTGCTACAGCCTGGAAGGAAAGCGCACGTGCATGCCCCCACTCGAGACGAGGCCTGACTCCCCAGGGGAGACTCCAGAAGTACCCAAAGTTCCATGTCAACCCCTGAGAGGAATCCTCGGTTCCGGCCCTGACTCCACACAAGGTTTTTGGCCCCGGTATCGACAGTAGAGGAATCCCGAGAGGCCCGCTAGCAACTCGCATGGGGACTGGCCTCTCCTGAGGCCACCAGGGCGGGTCCCTGAGGTCCCCGTCGTAACTCGAGAACACCTGCCGCAACTCGAGAAAATCCAGGAAGTTCTCCCTTCCAGGCGAGATGAGGCCTATTTCCGATGAGGCGTCTCGAGAGTAATGACACCTAAGCTCTGGAACTTCCAAAGGGTCTTTCACACCCTTGCTGCAACTCAAGAAGTTCACCGCCATACCCGTCTCCACTCGAGAGGAAGCACGATGGTCCCGCCCACATCCAGAGAAGCCCCGTTTCCCCCTCGTAGCTCGAGATGAGGGATCCTTTCCCTGCTTTCAACGGGAAAGAATTTCAGGCGTTCCCGTCGCATCTCAAGAGGAGGCACTCTCAACAGGAAAGGCGAGAGGAACTCCATGGTCGTACCACCATTCCAAGAGTCCACCAGATGTCTCAGTCCATTCCAGAGGAAACTCTTTGCCCTGCACTGGCTCATCTTTCTCGCCCAGGATCGACTCACACCACGGTGGCACGTGGGACAGCCCTGTGGGAAAGCCTCGAGGGAAAGCCTCGAGGGAAAACCACAGATCCTTTGATCCACGCGACGGGAAGCGTGACATTGCTGCTACAGCCTGGAAGGAAAGCGCACGTGCATGCCCCCACTCGAGACGAGGCCTGACTCCCCAGGGGAGACTCCAGAAGTACCCAAAGTTCCATGTCAACCCCTGAGAGGAATCCTCGGTTCCGGCCCTGACTCCACACAAGGTTTTTGGCCCCGGTATCGACAGTAGAGGAATCCCGAGAGGCCCGCTAGCAACTCGCATGGGGACTGGCCTCTCCTGAGGCCACCAGGGCGGGTCCCTGAGGTCCCCGTCGTAACTCGAGAACACCTGCCGCAACTCGAGAAAATCCAGGAAGTTCTCCCTTCCAGGCGAGATGAGGCCTATTTCCGATGAGGTGTCTGGAGACTAATGACACCTAACCTCTGGAACTTCGAAAGGGTCTTTCACACCCTTGCTGCAACTCAAGAAGTTCATCGAAATACCCGTCTCCACTCGAGAGGAAGCACGATGGTCCCGCCCACATCCAGAGGAGCCCCGTTTCCCCCTCGTAGCTCGAGATGAGGGATCCTTTCCCTGCTTTCAACGGGAAAGAATTCCCGGCGTTCCCGGCGCATCTCAAGAGGAGGCACTCTCAACAGGAAAGGCGAGAGGATCTCCATGGTCGTACCACCATTCCAAGAGTCCCCCAGATGTCTCAGTCCATTCCAGAGGAACCTCTTTGCCCTGCACTGGCTCATCTTTCACGCCGAGGATCGACTCACACCACGGTGGCACGTGGGACAGCCCTGTGGGAAAGCCTCGAGGGAAAACTACAGATCCTTTGATCCACGCGACGGGAAGCGTGACATTGCTGCTACAGCCTGGAAGGAAAGCGCACGTGCATGCCCCCACTCGGGACGAGGCCTGACTCCCCTGGGGAGACTCCAGAAGTACCCAAAGATCCATGTCAGCCCCTGAGAGGAATCCTCGGTTCCGGCCCTGACTCCACACAAGGTTTTTGGCCCCGGTATCGACAGGAGAGGAATCCCGAGAGGCCCCCTAGCAACTCGCATGGGGAATGGCCTCTCCTGAGGCCACCAGGGCGGGTCCCTGAGTTCCCCATCGTAACACGAGAACACCTGCCGAAACTCGAGAAAATCCAGGAAGTTCTCCCTTCCAGGCGAGATGAGGCCTATTTCCGATGAGGCGTCTGGAGACTAATGACACCTAACGTCTGGAACTTCCAAAGGGTCTTTCACACCCTTGCTGCAAGTCAAGAAGTTCACCGCCATACCCGTCTCCACTCGAGAGGAAGCACGATGGTCCCGCCCACATCCAGAGGAGCCCCGTTTCCCCCTCGTAGCTCGAGATGAGGGATCCTTTCCCTGCTTTCAACGGGAAAGAATTCACGGCGTTCCCGTCGCATCTCAAGAGGAGGCACTCTCAACAGGAAAGGCGAGAGGAACTCCATGGTCGTACCACCATTCCAAGAGTCCACCAGATGTCTCAGTCCATTCCAGAGGAAACTCTTTGCCCTGCACTGGCTCATCTTTCACGCCGAGGATCGACTCACACCACAGTGGCACGTGGGACAGTCCTGTGGGAAAGCCTCGAGGGAAAGCCTGGAGAGAAAACCACAGATCCTTTGATCCACGCGACGGGAAGCCTGACATTGCTGCTACAGCCTGGAAGGAAAGCGCACGTGCATGCCCCCACTCGAGACGAGGCCTGACTCCCCTGGGGAGACTACAGAAGTACCCAAAGATCCATGTCAGCCCCTGAGAGAAATCCTCGGTTCCGGCCCTGACTCCACACAAGGTTTTTGCCCCAGTATCGACGGGAGAGGAATCCCGAGAGGCCCCCTAACAACTCGCATGGGGACTGGCCTCTCCTGAGGCCACCAGGGCGGCTCCCTGAGGTCCCCGTCGTAACTCGAGAACACCCGCCGCATCTCGAGAAAATCCAGGAAGTTCTCCCTTCCAGGCGAGATGAGGCCTATGTCCGATGAGGCGTCTGGAGACTAATGACACCTAACCTCTGGAACTTCCAAGGGTCTTTCACACCCTTGCTGCAACTCAAGAAGTTCACCGCCATACCCGTCTCCACTCGAGAGGAAGCACGATGGTCCCGCCCACATCCAGAGGAGCGCCGTTACCCCCTCGTAGCTCGAGATGAGGGATCCTTTCCCTGCTTTCAACGGGAAAGAATTCCCGGCGTTCCCGGCGCATCTCAAGAGGAGGCACTCTCAACAGGAAAGGCGAGAGGAACTCCATGGTCGTACCACCATTCCAAGAGTCCCCCAGATGTCTCAGTCCATTCCAGAGGAACCTCTTTGCCCTGCACTGGCTCATCTTTCACGACGAGGATCCACTTACAACACGGTGGCACGTGGGACAGCCCTGTGGGAAAGCCTCGAGGGAAAACCACAGATCCTTTGATCCACGCGACGGGAAGCGTGACATTGCTGCTACAGCCTGGAAGGAAAGCGCACGTGCATGCCCCCACTCGAGACGAGGCCTGACTCCCCAGGGGAGACTCCAGAAGTACCCAAAGTTCCATGTCAACCCCTGAGAGGAATCCTCGGTTCCGGCCCTGACTCCACACAAGGTTTTTGGCCCCGGTATCGACAGTAGAGAAATCCCGAGAGGCCCGCTAGCAACTCGCATGGGGACTGGCCTCTCCTGAGGCCACCAGGGCGGGTCCCTGAGGTCCCCGTCGTAACTCGAGAACACCTGCCGCAACTCGAGAAAATCCAGGAAGTTCTCCCTTCCAGGCGAGATGAGGCCTATTTCCGATGAGGTGTCTGGAGACTAATGACACCTAACCTCTGGAACTTCGAAAGGGTCTTTCACACCCTTGCTGCAACTCAAGAAGTTCACCGAAATACCCGTCTCCACTCGAGAGGAAGCACGATGGTCCCGCCCACATCCAGAGGAGCCCCGTTTCCCCCTCGTAGCTCGAGATGAGGGATCCTTTCCCTGCTTTCAACGGGAAAGAATTCCCGGCGTTCCCGGCGCATCTCAAGAGGAGGCACTCTCAACAGGAAAGGCGAGAGGATCTCCATGGTCGTACCACCATTCCAAGAGTCCCCCAGATGTCTCAGTCCATTCCAGAGGAACCTCTTTGCCCTGCACTGGCTCATCTTTCACGCCGAGGATCGACTCACACCACGGTGGCACGTGGGACAGCCCTGTGGGAAAGCCTCGAGGGAAAACCACAGATCCTTTGATCCACGCGACGGGAAGCGTGACATTGCTGCTACAGCCTGGAAGGAAAGCGCACGTGCATGCCCCCACTCGGGACGAGGCCTGACTCCCCTGGGGAGACTCCAGAAGTACCCAAAGATCCATGTCAGCCCCTGAGAGGAATCCTCGGTTCCGGCCCTGACTCCACACAAGGTTTTTGGCCCCGGTATCGACAGGAGAGGAATCCCGAGAGGCCCCCTAGCAACTCGCATGGGGAATGGCCTCTCCTGAGGCCACCAAGGCGGGTCCCTGAGTTCCCCATCGTAACACGAGAACACCTGCCGAAACTCGAGAAAATCCAGGAAGTTCTCCCTTCCAGGCGAGATGAGGCCTATTTCCGATGAGGCGTCTCGAGACTAATGACACCTAAGCTCTGGAACTTCCAAAGGGTCTTTCACACCCTTGCTGCAACTCAAGAAGTTCACCGCCATACCCGTCTCCACTCGAGAGGAAGCACGATGGTCCCGCCCACATCCAGAGGAGCCCCGTTTCCCCCTCGTAGCTCGAGATGAGGGATCCTTTCCCTGCTTTCAACGGGAAAGAATTTCCGGCGTTCCCGTCGCATCTCAAGAGGAGGCACTCTCAACAGGAAAGGCGAGAGGAACTCCATGGTCGTACCACCATTCCAAGAGTCCACCAGATGTCTCAGTCCATTCCAGAGGAAACTCTTTGCCCTGCACTGGCTCATCTTTCTCGCCCAGGATCGACTCACACCACGGTGGCACGTGGGACAGCCCTGTGGGAAAGCCTCGAGGGAAAGCCTCGAGGGAAAACCACAGATCCTTTGATCCATGCGACGGGAAGCGTGACATTGCTGCTACAGCCAGGAAGGAAAGCGCACGTGCATGCCCCCACTCGGGACGAGGCCTGACTCCCCTGGGGAGACTCCAGAAGTACCCAAAGATCCATGTCAGCCCCTGAGAGGAATCCTCGGTTCCGGCCCTGACTCCACACAAGGTTTTTGGCCCCGGTATCGACAGGAGAGGAATCCCGAGAGGCCCCCTAGCAACTCGCATGGGGAATGGCCTCTCCTGAGGCCACCAGGGCGGGTCCCTGAGTTCCCCATCGTAACACGAGAACACCTGCCGAAACTCGAGAAAATCCAGGAAGTTCTCCCTTCCAGGCGAGATGAGGCCTATTTCCGATGAGGCGTCTGGAGACTAATGACACCTAACGTCTGGAACTTCCAAAGGGTCTTTCACACCCTTGCTGCAAGTCAAGAAGTTCACCGCCATACCCGTCTCCACTCGAGAGGAAGCACGATGGTCCCGCCCACATCCAGAGGAGCCCCGTTTCCCCCTCGTAGCTCGAGATGAGGGATCCTTTCCCTGCTTTCAACGGGAAAGAATTCCCGGCGTTCCCGTCGCATCTCAAGAGGAGGCACTCTCAACAGGAAAGGCGAGAGGAACTCCATGGTCGTACCACCATTCCAAGAGTCCACCAGATGTCTCAGTCCATTCCAGAGGAAACTCTTTGCCCTGCACTGGCTCATCTTTCACGCCGAGGATCGACTCACACCACAGTGGCACGTGGGACAGCCCTGTGGGAAAGCCTCGAGGGAAAGCCTGGAGAGAAAACCACAGATCCTTTGATCCACGCGACGGGAAGCCTGACATTGCTGCTACAGCCTGGAAGGAAAGCGCACGTGCATGCCCCCACTCGAGACGAGGCCTGACTCCCCTGGGGAGACTACAGAAGTACCCAAAGATCCATGTCAGCCCCTGAGAGAAATCCTCGGTTCCGGCCCTGACTCCACACAAGGTTTTTGCCCCAGTATCGACGGGAGAGGAATCCCGAGAGGCCCCCTAACAACTCGCATGGGGACTGGCCTCTCCTGAGGCCACCAGGGCGGCTCCCTGAGGTCCCCGTTGTAACTCGAGAACACCCGCCGCATCTCGAGAAAATCCAGGAAGTTCTCCCTTCCAGGCGAGATGAGGCCTATGTCCGATGAGGCGTCTGGAGACTAATGACACCTAACCTCTGGAACTTCCAAGGGTCTTTCACACCCTTGCTGCAACTCAAGAAGTTCACCGCCATACCCGTCTCCACTCGAGAGGAAGCACGATGGTCCCGCCCACATCCAGAGGAGCGCCGTTACCCCCTCGTAGCTCGAGATGAGGGATCCTTTCCCTGCTTTCAACGGGAAAGAATTCCCGGCGTTCCCGGCGCATCTCAAGAGGAGGCACTCTCAACAGGAAAGGCGAGAGGAACTCCATGGTCGTACCACCATTCCAAGAGTCCCCCAGATGTCTCAGTCCATTCCAGAGGAACCTCTTTGCCCTGCACTGGCTCATCTTTCACGACGAGGATCCACTTACAACACGGTGGCACGTGGGACAGCCCTGTGGGAAAGCCTCGAGGGAAAACCACAGATCCTTTGATCCACGCGACGGGAAGCGTGACATTGCTGCTACAGCCTGGAAGGAAAGCGCACGTGCATGCCCCCACTCGAGACGAGGCCTGACTCCCCAGGGGAGACTCCAGAAGTACCCAAAGTTCCATGTCAACCCCTGAGAGGAATCCTCGGTTCCGGCCCTGACTCCACACAAGGTTTTTGGCCCCGGTATCGACAGTAGAGAAATCCCGAGAGGCCCGCTAGCAACTCGCATGGGGACTGGCCTCTCCTGAGGCCACCAGGGCGGGTCCCTGAGGTCCCCGTCGTAACTCGAGAACACCTGCCGCAACTCGAGAAAATCCAGGAAGTTCTCCCTTCCAGGCGAGATGAGGCCTATTTCCGATGAGGTGTCTGGAGACTAATGACACCTAACCTCTGGAACTTCGAAAGGGTCTTTCACACCCTTGCTGCAACTCAAGAAGTTCACCGAAATACCCGTCTCCACTCGAGAGGAAGCACGATGGTCCCGCCCACATCCAGAGGAGCCCCGTTTCCCCCTCGTAGCTCGAGATGAGGGATCCTTTCCCTGCTTTCAACGGGAAAGAATTCCCGGCGTTCCCGGCGCATCTCAAGAGGAGGCACTCTCAACAGGAAAGGCGAGAGGATCTCCATGGTCGTACCACCATTCCAAGAGTCCCCCAGATGTCTCAGTCCATTCCAGAGGAACCTCTTTGCCCTGCACTGGCTCATCTTTCACGCCGAGGATCGACTCACACCACGGTGGCACGTGGGACAGCCCTGTGGGAAAGCCTCGAGGGAAAACCACAGATCCTTTGATCCACGCGACGGGAAGCGTGACATTGCTGCTACAGCCTGGAAGGAAAGCGCACGTGCATGCCCCCACTCGGGACGAGGCCTGACTCCCCTGGGGAGACTCCAGAAGTACCCAAAGATCCATGTCAGCCCCTGAGAGGAATCCTCGGTTCCGGCCCTGACTCCACACAAGGTTTTTGGCCCCGGTATCGACAGGAGAGGAATCCCGAGAGGCCCCCTAGCAACTCGCATGGGGAATGGCCTCTCCTGAGGCCACCAAGGCGGGTCCCTGAGTTCCCCATCGTAACACGAGAACACCTGCCGAAACTCGAGAAAATCCAGGAAGTTCTCCCTTCCAGGCGAGATGAGGCCTATTTCCGATGAGGCGTCTCGAGACTAATGACACCTAAGCTCTGGAACTTCCAAAGGGTCTTTCACACCCTTGCTGCAACTCAAGAAGTTCACCGCCATACCCGTCTCCACTCGAGAGGAAGCACGATGGTCCCGCCCACATCCAGAGGAGCCCCGTTTCCCCCTCGTAGCTCGAGATGAGGGATCCTTTCCCTGCTTTCAACGGGAAAGAATTTCCGGCGTTCCCGTCGCATCTCAAGAGGAGGCACTCTCAACAGGAAAGGCGAGAGGAACTCCATGGTCGTACCACCATTCCAAGAGTCCACCAGATGTCTCAGTCCATTCCAGAGGAAACTCTTTGCCCTGCACTGGCTCATCTTTCTCGCCCAGGATCGACTCACACCACGGTGGCACGTGGGACAGCCCTGTGGGAAAGCCTCGAGGGAAAGCCTCGAGGGAAAACCACAGATCCTTTGATCCATGCGACGGGAAGCGTGACATTGCTGCTACAGCCAGGAAGGAAAGCGCACGTGCATGCCCCCACTCGGGACGAGGCCTGACTCCCCTGGGGAGACTCCAGAAGTACCCAAAGATCCATGTCAGCCCCTGAGAGGAATCCTCGGTTCCGGCCCTGACTCCACACAAGGTTTTTGGCCCCGGTATCGACAGGAGAGGAATCCCGAGAGGCCCCCTAGCAACTCGCATGGGGAATGGCCTCTCCTGAGGCCACCAGGGCGGGTCCCTGAGTTCCCCATCGTAACACGAGAACACCTGCCGAAACTCGAGAAAATCCAGGAAGTTCTCCCTTCCAGGCGAGATGAGGCCTATTTCCGATGAGGCGTCTGGAGACTAATGACACCTAACGTCTGGAACTTCCAAAGGGTCTTTCACACCCTTGCTGCAAGTCAAGAAGTTCACCGCCATACCCGTCTCCACTCGAGAGGAAGCACGATGGTCCCGCCCACATCCAGAGGAGCCCCGTTTCCCCCTCGTAGCTCGAGATGAGGGATCCTTTCCCTGCTTTCAACGGGAAAGAATTCCCGGCGTTCCCGTCGCATCTCAAGAGGAGGCACTCTCAACAGGAAAGGCGAGAGGAACTCCATGGTCGTACCACCATTCCAAGAGTCCACCAGATGTCTCAGTCCATTCCAGAGGAAACTCTTTGCCCTGCACTGGCTCATCTTTCACGCCGAGGATCGACTCACACCACAGTGGCACGTGGGACAGCCCTGTGGGAAAGCCTCGAGGGAAAGCCTGGAGAGAAAACCACAGATCCTTTGATCCACGCGACGGGAAGCCTGACATTGCTGCTACAGCCTGGAAGGAAAGCGCACGTGCATGCCCCCACTCGAGACGAGGCCTGACTCCCCTGGGGAGACTACAGAAGTACCCAAAGATCCATGTCAGCCCCTGAGAGAAATCCTCGGTTCCGGCCCTGACTCCACACAAGGTTTTTGCCCCAGTATCGACGGGAGAGGAATCCCGAGAGGCCCCCTAACAACTCGCATGGGGACTGGCCTCTCCTGAGGCCACCAGGGCGGGTCCCTGAGGTCCCCGTCGTAACTCGAGAACACCCGCCGCATCTCGAGAAAATCCAGGAAGTTCTCCCTTCCAGGCGAGATGAGGCCTATGTCCGATGAGGCGTCTGGAGACTAATGACACCTAACCTCTGGAACTTCCAAGGGTCTTTCACACCCTTGCTGCAAGTCAAGAAGTTCACCGCCATACCCGTCTCCACTCGAGAGGAAGCACGATGGTCCCGCCCACATCCAGAGGAGCGCCGTTACCCCCTCGTAGCTCGAGATGAGGGATCCTTTCCCTGCTTTCATCGGGAAAGAATTCCCGGCGTTCCCGGCGCATCTCAAGAGGAGGCACTCTCAACAGGAAAGGCGAGAGGAACTCCATGGTCGTACCACCATTCCAAGAGTCCCCCAGATGTCTCAGTCCATTCCAGAGGAACCTCTTTGCCCTGCACTGGCTCATCTTTCACGACGAGGATCCACTTACAACACGGTGGCACGTGGGACAGCCCTGTGGGAAAGCCTCGAGGGAAAACCACAGATCCTTTGATCCACGCGACGGGAAGCGTGACATTGCTGCTACAGCCTGGAAGGAAAGCGCACGTGCATGCCCCCACTCGAGACGAGGCCTGACTCCCCAGGGGAGACTCCAGAAGTACCCAAAGTTCCATGTCAACCCCTGAGAGGAATCCTCGGTTCCGGCCCTGACTCCACACAAGGTTTTTGGCCCCGGTATCGACAGTAGAGGAATCCCGAGAGGCCCGCTAGCAACTCGCATGGGGACTGGCCTCTCCTGAGGCCACCAGGGCGGGTCCCTGAGGTCCCCGTCGTAACTCGAGAACACCTGCCGCAACTCGAGAAAATCCAGGAAGTTCTCCCTTCCAGGCGAGATGAGGCCTATTTCCGATGAGGTGTCTGGAGACTAATGACACCTAACCTCTGGAACTTCGAAAGGGTCTTTCACACCCTTGCTGCAACTCAAGAAGTTCACCGAAATACCCGTCTCCACTCGAGAGGAAGCACGATGGTCCCGCCCACATCCAGAGGAGCCCCGTTTCCCCCTCGTAGCTCGAGATGAGGGATCCTTTCCCTGCTTTCAACGGGAAAGAATTCCCGGCGTTCCCGGCGCATCTCAAGAGGAGGCACTCTCAACAGGAAAGGCGAGAGGATCTCCATGGTCGTACCACCATTCCAAGAGTCCCCCAGATGTCTCAGTCCATTCCAGAGGAACCTCTTTGCCCTGCACTGGCTCATCTTTCACGCCGAGGATCGACTCACACCACGGTGGCACGTGGGACAGCCCTGTGGGAAAGCCTCGAGGGAAAGCCTCGAGGGAAAACCACAGATCCTTTAATCCACGCGACGGGAAGCGTGAAATTGCTGCTACAGCCTGGAAGGAAAGCGCACGTGCATGCCCCCACTCGAGACAAGGCCTGACTCCCCTGGGGAGACTCCAGAAGTACCCAAAGATCCATGTCAGTCCCTGAGAGGAATCCTCGGTTCCGGCCCTGACTCCAAACAAGGTTTTTGGCCCCGGTATCGACGGGAGAGGAATCCCGTGAGGCCCCCTAGCAACTCGCATGGGGACTGGCCTCTTCTGAGGCCACCAGGGCGGGTCCCTGAGGTCCCCGTCGTAACTCGAGAACACCTGCCGCAGCTCGAGAAAATCCAGGAAGTTCTCCCTTCCAGGCGAGATGAGGCCTATTTCCGATGAGGCGTCTGGAGACTAATGACACCTAACCTCTGGAACTTCGAAAGGGTCTTTCACACCCTAGCTGCAACTCAAGAAGTTCACCGCCATACCCGTCTCCACTCCAGAGGAAGCACGATGGTCCTGCCCACATCCAGAGGAGCCCCGTTTCCCCCTCGTAGCTCGAGATCAGGAATTCTTTCCCTGCTTTCAACGGGAAAGAATTCCCGGCGTTCCCGGCGCATCTCAAGAGGAGGCACTCTCAACAGGAAAGGAGAGAGGAACTCCATGGTCGTACCACCATTCCAAGAGTCCCCCAGATGTCTCAGTCCATTCCAGAGGAACCTCTTTGCCCTGCACTGGCTCATCTTTCACGCCGAGGATCGACTCACACCACGGTGGCACGTGGGACAGCCCTGTGGGAAAGCCTAGAGGGTAAGCCTCGAGGGAAAACCACAGATCCTTTGATCCACGCGACGGGAAGCGTGACATTGCTGCTACAGCCTGGAAGGAAAGTGCACGTGCATGCCCCCACTGGAGACGAGGCCTGACTCCCCTGGGGAGACTCCAGAAGTACCCAAAGACCCATGTCAGCCCCTGATAGGAATCCTCGGTTCCGGCCCTGACTCCACACAAGGTTTTTGGCCCCGGTATCGACGGGAGAGGAATCCCGAGAGGCCCCCTAGCAACTCGCATGGGGACTGGCCTCTCCTGAGGCCACCAGGGCGGGTCCCTGAGGTCCCCGTCGTAACTCGAGAACACCTGCCGCAACTCGAGAAAATCCAGGAAGTTCTCCCTTCCAGGCGAGATGAGGCCTATTTCCGATGAGGCGTCTGGAGACTAATGACACGTAACCTCTGGAACGTCGAAAGGGTCTTTCACAACCTTGCTGCAACTCAAGAAGTTCACGCCATACCCGTCTCCACTCGAGAGGAAGCACGATGGTCCCGCCCACATACAGAGGAGCACCGTTTCCCCCTCGGAGCTCGAGATGAGGGATCCTTTCCCTGCTTTCAACGGGAAAGAATTCCCGGCGTTCCCGGCGCATCTCAAGAGGAGGCACTCTCAACAGGAAAGGCGAGAGGAACTCCATGGTCGTACCACCATTCCAAGAGTCCCCGATATGTCTCAGTCCATTCCAGAGGAACCTCTTTGCAATGCACTGGCTCATCTTTCACGCCGAGGATCGACTCACACCACGGTGGCACGTGGGACAGCCCTGTGGGAAAGCCTCGAGGGAAAGCCTCGAGGGAAAACCACAGATCCTTTGATCCAGGCGACGGGAAGCGTGACATTGCTGCTACAGCCTGGAAGGAAAGCGCACGTGCATGCCCCCACTCGAGATGAGGCCTGACTCCCCTGGGGAGACTCCAGAAGTACCCAAAGTTCCATGTCAACCCCTGAGAGGAATCCTCGGTTCCGGCCCTGACTCCACACAAGGTTTTTGTCCCCGGTATCGATGGGAGAGGAATCCCGAGAGGCCCCCTAGCAACTCGCATGGGGACTGGCCTCTCCTGAGGCCACCAGGGCGGGTCCCTGAGGTTCCCGTTGTTAACTCGAGAACACCTGCCGAATCTCGAGAAAATCCAGGAAGTTCTCCCTTCCAGGCAAGATGAGGCCTGTTTCGGATGAGGCGACTGGAGACTAATGACACCTAACCTCTGGAACTTCGAAAGGGTATTTCACACCCTTGCTGCAACTCAAGAAGTTCACCGCCATACCCGTCTCCACTCGAGAGGAAGCACGATGGTCCCGCCCACATCCAGAGGAGCCCCGTTTCCCCCTCGTAGCTCGAGATGAGGGATCCTTTCCCTGCTTTCAACGGGAAAGAATTCCCGGCGTACCCGGCACATCTCAAGAGGAGGCACTCTCAACAGGAAAGGCGAGAGGAACTCCATGGTCGTACCACCATTCCAAGAGTCCCCCAGATGTCTCAGTCCATTCCAGAGGAACCTCTTTGCCCTGAACTGGCTCATCTTTCACGCCGAGGATCGACTCACACCACGGTGGCACGTGGGACAGCCCTGTGGGAAAGCCTAGAGGGTAAGCCTCTAGGGAAAACCACAGATCCTTTGATCCACGCGACGGGAAGCGTGACATTGCTGCTACAGCCTGGAAGGAAAGCGCACGTGCATGCCCCCACTCGAGACGAGGCCTGACTCCCCTGGGGAGACTCCAGAAGTACCCAAAGATCCATGTCAGCCCCTGAGAGGAATCCTCGGTTCCGGCCCTGACTCCACACAAGGTTTTTGGCCCCGGTATCGACGGGAGAGGAATCCCGAGAGGCCCCCTAGCAACTCGCATGGGGACTGGCCTCTCCTGAGGCCACCAGGGCGGGTCCCTGAGGTCCCCGTCGTAACTCGAGAACACCTGCCGCAACTCGAGAAAATTCAGGAAGTTCTCCCTTCCAGGCGAGATGAGGCCTATTTCCGATGAGGCGTCTGGAGACTAATGACACCTAACCTCTGGAACTTCGAAAGGGTCTTTCACACCCTAGCTGCAACTCAAGAAGTTCACCGCCATACCCGTCTCCACTCGAGAGGAAGCACGATGGTCCCGCCCACATCCAGAGGAGCCCCGTTTCCCTCTCGTAGCTCGAGATGAGGGATCCTTTCCCTGCTTTCAACGGGAAAGAATTCCCGGCGTTCCCGTCGCATCTCAAGAGGAGGCACTCTCAACAGGATAGGCGAGAGGATCTCCATGGTCGTACCACCATTCCAAGAGTCCCCCAGATGTCTCAGTCCATTCCAGAGGAACCTCTTTGCCCTACACTGGCTCATCTTTCACGCCGAGGATCGACTCACACCACGGTGGCACGTGGGACAGCCCTGTGGGAAAGCCTCGAGGGAAAGCCTCGAGGGAAAACCACAGATCCTTTGATCCACGCGACGGGAAGCGTGACATTGCTGCTACAGCCTGGAAGGAAAGCGCACGTGCATGCCCCCACTCGAGACGAGGCCTGACTCCCCTGGGGAGACTCCAGAAGTACCCAAAGATCCATGTCAGCCCCTGAGAGGAATCCTCGGTTCCGGCCCTGCCTCCACACAAGGTTTTTGGCCCCGGTATCGACGGGAGAGGAATCCCGAGAGGCCCGCTAGCAACTCGCATGGGGACTGGCCTCTCCTGAGGCCACCAGGGCGGGTCCCTGAGGTTCCCGTCGTTAACTCGAGAACACCTGCCGAATCTCGAGAAAATCCAGGAAGTTCTCCCTTCCAGGCAAGATGAGGCCTGTTTCGGATGAGGCGTCTGGAGACTAATGACACCTAAACTCTGGAACTTCCAAAGGGTCTTTCACACCCTTGCTGCAACTCAAGAAGTTCACCGCCATACCCGTCTCCACTCGAGAGGAAGCACGATGGTCCCGCCCACATCCAGAGGAGCCCCGTTTCCCCCTCGTAGCTCGAGATGAGGGATCCTTTCCCTGCTTTCAACGGGAAAGAATTCCCGGCGTTCCCGTCGCATCTCAAGAGGAGGCACTCTCAACAGGAAAGGCGAGAGGAACTCCATGGTCGTACCACCATTCCAAGAGTCCCCCAGATGTCTCAGTCCATTCCAGAGGAACCTCTTTGCCCTGCACTGGCTCATCTTTCACGCCGAGGATCGACTCACACCACGGTGGCACGTGGGACAGCCCTGTGGGAAAGCCTAGAGGGTAAGCCTCGAGGGAAAACCACAGATCCTTTGATCCACGCGACGGGAAGCGTGACATTGCTGCTACAGCCTGGAAGGAAAGCGCACGTGCATGCCCCCACTCGAGACGAGGCCTGACTCCCCTGGGGAGACTCCAGAAGTACCCAAAGATCCATGTCAGCCCCTGATAGGAATCCTCGGTTCCGGCCCTGACTCCACACAAGGTTTTTGGCCCCGGTATCGACGGGAGAGGAATCCCGAGAGGCCCCCTAGCAACTCGCATGGGGACTGGCCTCTCCTGAGGCCACCAGGGCGGGTCCCTGAGGTCCCCGTCGTAACTCGAGAACACCTGCCGCAACTCGCGAAAATCCAGGAAGTTCTCCCTTCCAGGCGAGATGAGGCCTATTTCCGATGAGGCGTCTGGAGACTAATGACACCTAACCTCTGGAACTTCCAAAGGGTCTTTCACACCCTTGCTGCAACTCAAGAAGTTCACGCCATACCCGTCTCCACTCGAGAGGAAGCACGATGGTCCCGCCCACATACAGAGGAGCACCGTTTCCCCCTCGGAGCTCGAGATGAGGGATCCTTTCCCTGCTTTCAACGGGAAAGAATTCCCGGCGTTCCCGGCGCATCTCAGGAGGAGGCACTCTCAACAGGAAAGGCGAGAGGAACTCCATGGTCGTACCACCATTCCAAGAGTCCCCCAGATGTCTCAGTCCATTCCAGAGGAACCTCTTTGCAATGCACTGGCTCATCTTTCACGCCCAGGATCAACTCACACCACGGTGGCACGTGGGACAGCCCTGTGGGAAAGCCTCGAGGGAAAACCACAGATCCTTTGATCCACGCGACGGGAAGCGTGACATTGCTGCTACAGCCTGGAAGGAAAGCGCACGTGCATGCCCGCACTCGAGACGAGGCCTGACTCCCCAGGGGAGACTCCAGAAGTACCCAAAGTTCCATGTCAGCCCCTGAGAGGAATCCTCGGTTCCGGCCCTGACTCCACACAAGGTTTTTGTCCCCGGTATCGATGGGAGAGGAATCCCGAGAGGCCCGCTAGCAACTCGCATGGGGACTGGCCTCTCCTGAGGCCACCAGGGCGGGTCCCTGAGGTCCCCGTCGTAACTCGAGAACACCTGCCGCAACTCGAGAAAATTCAGGAAGTTCTCCCTTCCAGGCGAGATGAGGCCTATTTCCGATGAGGCGTCTGGAGAATAATGACACCTAACGTCTGGAACTTCCAAAGTGTCTTTCACACCCTTGCTGCAACTAAGGAAGTTCACCGCCATACCCGTCTCCACTCGAGAGGAAGCACGATGGTCCCGCCCACATCCAGAGGAGCCCCGGTTCCCCCTCGTAGCTCGAGATGAGGGATCCTTTCCCTGCTTTCAACGGGAAAGAATTCCCGGCGTTCCCGTCGCATCTCAAGAGGAGGCACTCTCAACAGGAAAGGCGAGAGGAACTCCATGGTCGGACCACCATTCTAAGAGTCCCCCAGATGTCTCAGTCCATTCCAGAGGAACCTCTTTGCCCTGCACTGGCTCATCTTTCACGCCGAGGATCGACTCACACCACGGTGGCACGTGGGACAGCCCTGTGGGAAAGCCTCGAGGGAAAGCCTCCAGGGAAAACCACAGATCCTTCGATCCACACGACGGGAAGCGTGACATTGCTGCTACAGCCTGGAAGGAAAGCGCACGTGCATGCCCGCACTCGAGACGAGGCCTAACTCCCCTGGGGAGACTCCAGAAGTACCCAAAGATCCATGTCAGCCCCTGAGAGGAATCCTCGGTTCCGGCCCTGACTCCACACAAGGTTTTTGGCCCCGGTATCGACGGGAGAGGAATCCCGAGAGGCCCCCTAGCAACTCGCATGGGGATTGGCCTCTCCTGAGGCCACCAGGGCGGGTCCCTGAGGTCCCCGTCGTAACTCGAGAACACCTGCCGCATCTCCAGAAAATCCAGGAAGTTCTCCCTTCCAGGCGAGATGAGGCCTATTTCCGATGAGGCGTCTGGAGACTAATGACACCTAACCTCTGGAACTTCGAAAAGGTCTTTCACACCCTTGCTGCAACTCAAGAAGTTCACCGCCATACCCGTCTCCACTCGAGAGGAAGCACGATGGTCCCGCCCACATCCAGAGGAGCCCCGTTTCCCCCTCGGAGCTCGAGATGAGGGATCCTTTCCCTGCTTTCAACGGGAAAGAATTCCCGGCGTTCCCGGCGCATCTCAAGAGGAGGCACTCTCAACAGGAAAGGCGAGAGGAACTCCATGGTCGTACCACCATTCCAAGAGTCCCCCAGATGTCTCAGTCCATTCCAGAGGAACCTCTTTGCCCTGCACTGGCTCATCTTTCACGCCGAGGAGCGACTCACACCACGGTGGCACGTGGGACAGCCCTGTGGGAAAGCCTCGAGGGAAAGCCTCGAGGGAAAACCACAGATCCTTTGATCCACGCGACGGGAAGCGTGACATTGCTGCTACAGCCTGGAAGGAAAGCGCACGTGCATGCCCGCACTCGAGACGAGGCCTGACTCCCCTGGGGAGACTCCAGAAGTACCCAAAGATCCATGTCAGCCCCTGAGAGGAATCCTGGGTTCCGGCCCTGACTCCACACAAGGTTTTTGGCCCCGGTATCGACGGGAGAGGAATCCCGAGGGGCCCCCTAGCAACTCGCATGGGGACTGGCCTCTCCTGAGGCCACCAGGGCGGGTCCCTGAGGTCCCCGTCGTAACTCGAGAACACCTGCCGCATCTCGAGAAAATCCAGGAAGTTCTCCCTTCCATGCGAGATGAGGCCTATTTCCGATGAGGCGTCTGGAGACTAATGACACCTAACCTCTGGAACTTCGAAAGGGTCTTTCACACCCTTGCTGCAACTCAAGAAGTTCACCGCCATACGCGTCTCCACTCGAGAGGAAGCACGATGGTCCCGCCCACATCCAGAGGAGCCCCGTTTCCCCCTCGTAGCTCGAGATGAGGGATCCTTTCCCTGCTTTCAACGGGAAAGAATTCCCGGCGTTCCCGTCGCATCTCAAGAGGAGGCACTCTCAACAGGAAAGGCGAGAGGAACTCCATGGTCGTACCACCATTCCAAGAGTCCTACAGATGTCTCAGTCCATTCCAGAAGAACCTCTTTGCCATGCACTGGCTCATCTTTCACGCCTAGGATTGACTCACACCACGGTGGCGGGTGGGACAGCACTGTGGGTAAGCCTCGAGGGAAAGCCTCGAGGGAAAACCACAGATCCTTTGATCCACGCGACGGGAAGCGTGACATTGCTGCTACAGCCTGGAAGGAAAGCGCACGTGCATGCCCCCACTCGAGACGAGGCTTGACTCCCCTGGGGAGACTCCAGAAGTACCCAAAGATCCATGTCAGCCCCTGAGAGGAATCCTCGGTTCCGGCCCTGTCTCCACACAAGATTTTTGGCCCCGGTATCGACGGGAGAGGAATCCCGAGAGGCCCCCTAGCAACACGCATGGGGACTGACCTCTCCTGAGGCCACCAGGGCGGGTCCCTGAGGTCCCCGTCGTAACTCGAGAACACCTGCCGCAACTCGAGAAAATCCAGGAAGTTCTCCCTTCCAGGCGAGATGAGGCCTATTTCCGATGAGGCGTCTGGAGAATAATGACACCTAACCTCTGGAACTTCCAAAGGGTCTTTCACACCCTTGCTGCAACTCAAGAAGTTCACCGCCATACCCGTCTCCACTCGAGAGGAAGCACGATGGTCCCGCCCACATCCAGAGGAGCCCCGTTTCCCCCTCGTAGCTCGAGATGAGGGATCCTTTCCCTGCTTTCAACGGGAAAGAATTCCCGGCGTTCCCGTCCCATCTCAAGAGGAGGCACTCTCAACAGGAAAGGCGAGAGGAACTCCATGGTCGTACCACCATTCCAAGAGTCCCCCAGATGTCTCAGTCCATTCCAGAGGAACCTCTTTGCCCTGCACTGGCTCATCTTTCACGCCGAGGATCGACTCACACCACGGTGGCACGTGGGACAGCCCTGTGGGAAAGCCTCGAGGGAAAGCCTCGAGGGAAAACCACAGATCCTTTGATCCAGGCGACGGGAAGCGTGACATTGCTGCTACAGCCTGGAAGGAAAGAGTACGTGCATGCCCCCACTCGAGACGAGGCTTGACTCCCCTGGGGAGACTCCAGAAGTACCCAAAGATCCATGTCAGCCCCTGAGAGGAATCCTCGGTTCCGGCCCTGTCTCCACACAAGGTTTTTGGCCCCGGTATCGACGGGAGAGGAATCCCGAGAGGCCCCCTAGCAACTCGCATGGGGACTGGCCTCTCCTGAGGCCACCAGGGCGGGTCCCTGAGGTCCCCGTCGTAACTCAAGAACACCTGCCGCATCTCGAGAAAATCCAGGAAGTTCTCCCTTCCAGGCGAGATGAGGCCTATCTCCGATGAGGCGTCTGGAGACTAATGACACCTAACCTCTGGAACTTCGAAAAGGTCTTTCACACCCTTGCTGCAACTCAAGAAGTTCACCGCCATACCCGTCTCCACTCGAGAGGAAGCACGATGGTCCCGCCCACATCCAGAGGAGCCCCGTTTCCCCCTCGTAGCTCGAGATGAGGGATCCTTTCCCTGCTTTCAACGGGAAAGAATTCCCGGCGTTCCCGGCGCATCTCAAGAGGAGGCACTCTCAACAGGAAAGGCGAGAGGAACTCCATGGTCGTACCACCATTCCAAGAGTCCCCCAGATGTCTCAGTCCATTCCAGAGGAAACTCTTTGCCCTGCACTGGCTCATCTTTCACGCCGAGGATCGACTCACACCACGGTGGCACGTGGCACACCCTTGTGGGAAAGCCTCGAGGGAAAGCCTCGAGGGAAAACCACAGATCCTTTGATCCACGCGACGGGAAGCGTGACATTGCTGCTACAGCCTGGAAGGAAAGAGCACGTGCATGCCCCCACTCGAGACGAGGCTTGACTCCCCTGGGGAGACTCCAGAAGTACCCAAAGATCCATGTCAGCCCCTGAGAGGAATCCTCGGTTCCGGCCCTGTCTCCACACAAGGTTTTCGGCCCCGGTATGGACGGGAGAGGAATCCCGAGAGGCCCCCTAGCAACTCGCATGGGGACTGGCCTCTACTGAGGCCACCAGGGCGGGTCCCTGAGGTCCCCGTCGTAACTCGAGAACACCTGCCGCAACTCGAGAAAATCCAGGAAGTTCTCCCTTCCAGGCGAGAGGAGGCCTATTTCCGATGAGGCGTTTGGAGAATAATGACACCTAACCTCTGGAACTTCCAAAGGGTCTTTCACACCCTTGCTGCAACTCAAGAAGTTCACCGCCATACCCGTCTCCACTCGAGAGGAAGCACGATGGTCCCGCCCACATCCAGAGGAGCCCCGTTTCCCCCTCGTAGCTCGAGATGAGGGATCCTTTCCCTGCTTTCAACGGGAAAGAATTCCCGGCGTTCCCGTCGCATCTCAAGAGGAGGCACTCTCAACAGGAAAGGCGAGAGGAACTCCATGGTCGTACCACCATTCCAAGAGTCCCCCAGATGTCTCAGTCCATTCCAGAGGAACCTCTTTGCCCTGCACTGGCTCATCTTTCACGCCGAGGATCGACTCACACCACGGTGGCACGTGGGACAGCCCTGTGGGAAAGCCACGAGGGAAAGCCTCCAGGGAAAACCACAGATCCTTCGATCCACACGACGGGAAGCGTGACATTGCTGCTACAGCCTGGAAGGAAAGCGCACGTGCATGCCCGCACTCGAGACGAGGCCTAACTCCCCTGGGGAGACTCCAGAAGTACCCAAAGATCCATGTCAGCCCCTGAGAGGAATCCTCGGTTCCGGCCCTGACTCCACACAAGGTTTTTGGCCCCGGTATCGACGGGAGAGGAATCCCGAGAGGCCCCCTAGCAACTCGCATGGGGACTGACCTCTCCTGAGGACACCAGGGCGGGTCCCTGAGGTCCCCGTCGTAACTCGAGAACACCTGCCGCATCTCGAGAAAATCCAGGAAGTTCTCCCTTCCAGGCGAGATGAGGCCTATTTCCGATGAGGCGTCTGGAGACTAATGACACCTAACCTCTGGAACTTCGAAAAGGTCTTTCACACCCTTGCTGCAACTCAAGAAGTTCACCGCCATACCCGTCTCCACTCGAGAGGAAGCACGATGGTCCCGCCCACATCCAGAGGAGCCCCGTTTCCCCCTCGTAGCTCGAGATGAGGGATCCTTTCCCTGCTTTCAACGGGAAAGAATTCCCGGCGTTCCCGGCGCATCTCAAGAGGAGGCACTCTCAACAGGAAAGGCGAGAGGAACTCCATGGTCGTACCACCATTCCAAGAGTCCCCCAGATGTCTCAGTCCATTCCAGAGGAACCTCTTTGCCCTGCACTGGCTCATCTTTCACGCCGAGGATCGACTCACACCACGGTGGCACGTGGGACAGCCCTGTGGGAAAGCCTCGAGGGAAAGCCTCGAGGGAAAACCACAGATCCTTTGATCCACGCGACGGGAAGCGTGACATTGCTGCTACAGCCTGGAAGAAAAGCGCACGTGCATGCCCCCACTCGAGACGAGGCTTCACTCCCCTGGGGAGACTCCAGAAGTACCCAAAGATCCATGTCAGCCCCTGAGAGGAATCCTCGGTTCCGGCCCTGTCTCCACACAAGATTTTTGGCCCCGGTATCGACGGGAGAGGAATCCCGAGAGGCCCCCTAGCAACACGCATGGGGACTGACCTCTCCTGAGGCCACCAGGGCGGGTCCCTGAGGTCCCCGTCGTAACTCGAGAACACCTGCCGCAACTCGAGAAAATCCAGGAAGTTCTCCCTTCCAGGCGAGATGAGGCCTGTTTCCGATGAGGCGTCTGGAGACTAATGACACCTAACCTCTGGAACTTCGAAAGGGTCTTTCACACCCTTGCTGCAACTCAAGAAGTTCACCGCCATACCCGTCTCCACTCGAGAGGAAGCACGATGGTCCCGCCCACATCCAGAGGAGCCCCGTTTCCCCCTCGTAGCTCGAGATGAGGGATCCTTTCCCTGCTTTCAACGGGAAAGAATTCCCGGCGTTCCCGTCCCATCTCAAGAGGAGGCACTCTCAACAGGAAAGGCGAGAGGAACTCCATGGTCGTACCACCATTCCAAGAGTCCCCCAGATGTCTCAGTCCATTCCAGAGGAACCTCTTTGCCCTGCACTGGCTCATCTTTCACGCCGAGGATCGACTCACACCACGGTGGCACGTGGGACAGCCCTGTGGGAAAGCCTCGAGGGAAAGCCTCGAGGGCAAACCACAGATCCTTTGATCCAGGCGACGGGAAGCGTGACATTGCTGCTACAGCCTGGAAGGAAAGCGCACGTGCATGCTCCCACTCGAGACGAGGCTTGATTCCCCTGGGGAGACTAAAGAAGTACCCAAAGATCCATGTCAGCCCCTGAGAGGAATCCTCGGTACCGGCCCTGTCTCCACACCAGGTTTTTGGCCCCGGTATCGACGGGAGAGGAATCCCGAGAGGCCCCCTAGGAACTCGCATGGGGACTGGCCTCTCCTGAGGCCAACAGGGCGGGTCCCTGAGGTCCCCGTCGTAACTCGAGAACACCTGCCGCAACTCGAGAAAATCCAGGAAGTTCTCCCTTCCAGGCGAGATGAGACCTATTTCCGATGAGGCGTCTGGAGAATAATGACACCTAACCTCTGGAACTTCCAAAGGGTCTTTCACACCCTTGCTGCAACTCAAGAAGTTCACCGCCATACCCGTCTCCACTCGAGAGGAAGCACGATGGTCCCGCCCACATCCAGAGGAGCCCCGTTTCCCCCTCGTAGCTCGAGATGAGGGATCCTTTCCCTGCTTTCAACGGGAAAGAATTCCCGGCGTTCCCGGCGCATCTCAAGAGGAGGCACTCTCAACAGGAAAGGCGAGAGGAACTCCATGATCGTACCACCATTCCAAGAGTCCCCCAGATGTCTCAGTCCATTCCAGAGGAAACTCTTTGCCCTGCACTGGCTCATCTTTCACGCCGAGGATCGACTCACACCACGGTGGCACGTGAGACAGCCCTGTGGGAAAGCCTCGAGGGAAAACCACAGATCCTTTGATCCACGCGACGGGAAGCGTGACATTGCTGCTACAGCCTGGAAGGAAAGCGCACGTGCATGCCCCCACTCGAGACGAGGCTTCACTCCCCTGGGGAGACTCCAGAAGTACCCAAAGATCCATGTCAGCCCCTGAGAGGAATCCTCGGTTCCGGCCCTGTCTCCACACAAGATTTTTGGCCCCGGTATCGACGGGAGAGGAATCCCGAGAGGCCCCCTAGCAACACGCATGGGGACTGACCTCTCCTGAGGCCACCAGGGCGGGTCCCTGAGGTCCCCGTCGTAACTCAAGAACACCTGCCGCAACTCGAGAAAATCCAGGAAGTTCTCCCTTCCAGGCGAGATGAGGCCTGTTTCCGATGAGGCGTCTGGAGACTAATGACACCTAACCTCTGGAACTTCCAAAGGGTCTTTCACACCCTTGCTGCAACTCAAGAAGTTCACCGCCATACCCGTCTCCACTCGAGAGGAAGCACGATGGTCCCGCCCACATCCAGAGGAGCCCCGTTTCCCCCTCGTAGCTCGAGATGAGGGATCCTTTCCCTGCTTTCAACGGGAAAGAATTTCCGGCGTTCCCGTCCCATCTCAAGAGGAGGCACTCTCAACAGGAAAGGCGAGAGGAACTCCATGGTCGTACCACCATTCCAAGAGTCCCCCAGATGTCTCAGTCCATTCCAGAGGAACCTCTTTGCCCTGCACTGGCTCATCTTTCACGCCGAGGATCGACTCACACCACGGTGGCACGTGGGACAGCCCTGTGGGAAATCCTCGAGGGAAAGCCTCGAGGGAAAACCACAGATGCTTTGATCCACGCGACGGGAAGCGTGACATTGCTGCTACAGCCTGGAAGGAAAGCGCACGTGCATGCCCCGACTCGAGACGAGGCCTGACTCCCCTGAGGAGACTCCAGAAGTACCCACAGATCCATGTCAGCCCCTGAGAGGAATCTTCGGTTCCCGCCCTGACTCCACACAAGGTTTTTGGCCCCGGTTTCGACGGGAGAGGAATCCCGAGAGGCCCCCTAGCAACTCGCATGGGGACTGGCCTCTCCTGAGGCCACCAGGGCGGGTCCCTGAGGTCCCCGTCGTAACTCGAGAACACCTGCCGCAACTCGAGAAAATCCAGGAAGTTCTCCCTTCCCGGCGAGATGAGGCCTATTTCCGATGAGGCGTCTGGAGAATAATGACACCTAACCTCTGGAACTTCCAAAGGGTCTTTCACACCCTTGCTGCAACTCAAGAAGTTCACCGCCATACCCGTCTCCACTCGAGAGGAAGCACGATGATCCCGCCCACATCCAGAGGAGCCCCGTTTCCCCCTCGTAGCTCGAGATGAGGGATCCTTTCCCTGCTTTCAACGGGAAAGAATTCCCGGCGTTCCCGTCGCATCTCAAGAGGAGGCACTCTCAACAGGAAAGGCGAGAGGAACTCCATGGTCGTACCACCATTTCAAGAGTCCCCCAGATGTCTCAGTCCATTCCAGAGGAACCTCTTTGCCCTGCACTGGCTCATCTTTCACGCCGAGGATCGACTCACACCAAGGTGGCACGTGGGACAGCCCTGTGGGAAAGCCTCGAGGGAAAGCCTCGAGGGCAAACCACAGATCCTTTGATCCAGGCGACGGGAAGCGTGACATTGCTGCTACAGCCTGGAAGGAAAGCGCACGTGCATGCCCCTACTCGAGACGAGGCTTGACTCCCCTGGGGAGACTCCAGAAGTACCCAAAGATCCATGTCAGCCCCTGAGAGGAATCCTGGGTTCCGGCTCTGACTCCTCACAAGGTTTTTGGCCCCGGTATCGACGGGAGAGGAATCCCGAGAGGCCCGCTAGCAACTCGCATGGGGACTGGCCTCTCCTGAGGCCACCAGGGCGGGTCCCTGAGGTCCCCGTCGTAACTCGAGAACACCTGCCGCATCTCGAGAAAATCCAGGAAGTTCTCCCTTCCAGGCGAGATGAGGCCTATTTCCGATGAGGCGTCTGGAGACTAATGACACCTAACCTCTGGAACTTCCAAAGGGTCTTTCACACCCTTGCTGCAACTCAAGAAGTTCACCGCCATACCCGTCTCCACTCGAGAGGAAGCACGATGGTCCCGCCCACATCCAGAGGAGCCCCGTTTCCCCCTCGTAGCTCGAGATCAGGGATCCTTTCCCTGCTTTCAACGGGAAAGAATTCCCGGCGTTCCCGTCGCATCTCAAGAGGAGGCACTCTCAACAGGAAAGGCGAGAGGAACTCCATGGTCGTACCACCATTCCAAGAGTCCCCCAGATGTCTCAGTCCATTCGAGAGGAAACTCTTTGCCCTGCAATGGCTCATTTTTCACGCCGAGGATCGACTCACACCACGGTGGCACGTGGGACACCCCTGTGGGAAAGCCTCGAGGGAAAGCCTCGAGGGAAAACCACAGATCCTTTGATCCACGCGACGGGAAGCGTGACATTGCTGCTACAGCCTGGAAGGAAAGCGCACGTGCATGCCCCGACTCGAGACGAGGCCTGACTCCCCTGAGGAGACTCCAGAAGTACCCACAGATCCATGTCAGCCCCTGAGAGGAATCTTCGGTTCCGGCCCTGACTCCACACAAGGTTTTTGGCCCCGGTATGGACGGGAGAGGAATCCCGAGAGGCCCCCTAGCAACTCGCATGGGGACTGGCCGTTCCTGAGGCCACCAGGGCGGGTCCCAGAGGTCCCCGTCGTAACTCGAGAACCCCTGCCGCAACTCGACAAAATCCAGGAAGTTCTCCCTTCCTGGCGAGATGAGGCCTATTTCCGATGAGGCGTCTGGAGACTAATGACACTTAACCTCTGGAACTTCAAAAGGGTCTTTCACACCCTTGATGCAACTCAAGAAGTTCACCGCCATACCCGTCTCCACTCGAGAGGAAGCACGATGGTCCCGCCCACATCCAGAGGAGCCCCGTTTCCCCCTCGTAGCTCGAGATCAGGGATCCTTTCCCTGCTTTCAACGGGAAAGAATTCCCGGCGTTCCCGTCGCATCTCAAGAGGAGGCACTCTCAACAGGAAAGGCGAGAGGAACTCCATGGTCGTACCACCATTTCAAGAGTCCCCCAGATGTCTCAGTCCATTCCAGAGGAACCTCTTTGCCCTGCACTGGCTCATCTTTCACGCCGAGGATCGACTCACACCAAGGTGGCACGTGGGACAGCCCTGTGGGAAAGCCTCGAGGGAAAGCCTCGAGGGCAAACCACAGATCCTTTGATCCAGGCGACGGGAAGCGTGACATTGCTGCTACAGCCTGGAAGGAAAGCGCACGTGCATGCCCCTACTCGAGACGAGGCTTGACTCCCCTGGGGAGACTCCAGAAGTACCCAAAGATCCATGTCAGCCCCTGAGAGGAATCCTGGGTTCCGGCTCTGACTCCTCACAAGGTTTTTGGCCCCGGTATCGACGGGAGAGGAATCCCGAGAGGCCTGCTAGCAACTCGCATGGGGACTGGCCTCTCCGGAGGCCACCAGGGCGGGTCCCTGAGGTCCCCGTCGTAACTCGAGAACACCTGCCGCATCTCGAGAAAATCCAGGAAGTTCTCCCTTCCAGGCGAGATGAGGCCTATTTCCGATGAGGCGTCTGGAGACTAATGACACCTAACCTCTGGAACTTCCAAAGGGTCTTTCACACCCTTGCTGCAACTCAAGAAGTTCACCGCCATACCCGTCTCCACTCGAGAGGAAGCACGATGGTCCCGCCCACATCCAGAGGAGCCCCGTTTCCCCCTCGTAGCTCGAGATCAGGGATCCTTTCCCTGCTTTCAACGGGAAAGAATTCCCGGCGTTCCCGGCGCATCTCAAGAGGAGGCACTCTCAACAGGAAAGGCGAGAGGAACTCCATGGTCGTACCACCATTCCAAGAGTCCCCCAGATGTCTCAGTCCATTCCAGAGGAAACTCTTTGCCCTCCACTGGCTCATCTTTCACGCCGAGGATCGACTCACACCACGGTGGCACGTGGGACAGCCCTGTGTGAAAGCCTCGAGGGAAAACCACAGATCCTTTGATCCACGCGACGGGAAGCGTGACATTGCTGCTACAGCCTGGAAGGAAAGCGCACGTGCATGCCCCCACTCGAGACGAGGCTTGACTCCCCTGGGGAGACTCCAGAAGTACCCAAAGATCCATGTCAGCCCCTGAGAGGAATCCTCGGTTCCGGCCCTGTCTCCACACAAGATTTTTGGCCCCGGGATCGACGGGAGAGGAATCCCGAGAGGTCCCCTAGCAACACGCATGGGGACTGACCTCTCCTGAGGCCACCAGGGCGGGTCCCTGAGGTCCCCGTCGTAACTCGAGAACACCTGCCGCAACTCGAGAAAATCCAGGAAGTTCTCCCTTCCAGGCGAGATGAGGCCTGTTTCCGATGAGGCGTCTGGAGACTAATGACACCTAACCTCTGGAACTTCGAAAGGGTCTTTCACACCCTTGCTGCAACTCAAGAAGTTCACCGCCATACCCGTCTCCACTCGAGAGGAAGCACGATGGTCCCGCCCACATCCAGAGGAGCCCCGTTTCCCCCTCGTAGCTCGAGATGAGGGATCCTTTCCCTGCTTTCAACGGGAAAGAATTCCCGGCTTTCCCGTCCCATCTCAAGAGGAGGCACTCTCAACAGGAAAGGCGAGAGGAACTCCATGGTCGTACCACCATTGCAAGAGTCCCCCAGATGTCTCAGTCCATTCCAGAGGAACCTCTTTGCCCTGCACTGGCCCATCTTTCATGCCGAGGATCGACTCACACCACGGTGGCACGTAGGACAGCCCTGTGGGAAATCCTCGAGGGAAAGCCTCGAGGGAAAACCACAGATCCTTTGATCCACGCGACGGGAAGCGTGACATTGCTGCTACAGCCTGGAAGGAAAGCGCACGTGCATGCCCCGACTCGAGACGAGGCTTGACTCCCCTGGGGTGACTCCAGAAGTACCCAAAGATCCATGTCAGCCCCTGAGAAGAATCCTGGATTCCGGCCCTGACTCCTCACAAGGTTTTTGGCCCCGGTATCGACGGGAGAGGAATCCCGAGAGGACCCTAGCAACTCGCATGGGGACTGGCCTCTCCTGAGGCCACCAGGGCGGGTCCCTGAGGTCCCCGTCGTAACTCGAGAACACCTGCCGCAACTCGAGAAAATCCAGGAAGTTCTCCCTTCCAGGCGAGATGAGGCCTATTTCCGATGAGGCGTATGGAGCATAATGACACCTAACCTCTGGAGCTTCCAAAGGGTCTTTCACACCCTTGCTGCAACTCAAGAAGTTCACCGCCATACCCGTCTCCACTCGAGAGGAAGCACGATGGTCCCGCCCACATCCAGAGGAGCCCCGTTACCCCCTCGTAGCTCGAGATGAGGGATCCTTTCCCTGCTTTCAACGGGAAAGAATTCCCGGCGTTCCCGTCGCATCTCAAGAGGAGGCACTCTCAACAGGAAAGGCGAGAGGAACTCCATGGTCGTACCACCATTCCAAGAGTCCCCCAGATGTCTCAGTCCATTCCAGAGGAACCTCTTTGCCCTGCACTGGCTCATCTTTCACGCCGAGGATCGACTCACACCACGGTGGCACGTGGGACAGCCCTGTGGGAAAGCCTCGAGGGAAAGCCTCGAGGGAAAACCACAGATCCTTTGATCTCCGCAACGGGAAGTGTGACATTGCTGCTACAGCCTGGAAGGAAAGCGCACGTGCATGCCCCCACTCGAGACGAGGCTTGACTCCCCTGGGGAGACTCCAGAAGTACCCAAAGATCCATGTCAGCCCCTGAGAGGAATCCTCGGTTCCGGCCCTGTCTCCACACAAGGTTTTTGGCCCCGGTATCGACGGGAGAGGAATCCCGAGAGGCCCCCTAGCAACTCGCATGGGGACTGGCCTCTCCTGAGGCCACCAGGGCGGGTCCCTGAGGTCCCCGTCGTAACTCGAGAACACCTGCCGCAACTCGAGAAAATCCAGGAAGTTCTCCCTTCCAGGCGAGATGAGGCCTATTTCCGATGAGGCGTCTGGAGCATAATGACACCTAACCTCTGGAACTTCCAAAGTGTCTTTCACACCCTTGCTGCAACTCAAGAAGTTCACCGCCATACCCGTCTCCACTCGAGAGGAAGCACGATGGTCCCGCCCACATCCAGAGGAGCCCCGTTTCCCCCTCGTAGCTCGAGATGAGGGATCCTTTCCCTGCTTTCAACGGGAAAGAATTCCCGGCGTTCCCGTCGCATCTCAAGAGGAGGCACTCTCAACAGGAAAGGCGAGAGGAACTCCATGGTCGTACCACCATTCCAAGAGTCCCCCAGATGTCTCAGTCCATTCCAGAGGAACCTCTTTGCCCTGCACTGGCTCATCTTTCAGGCCGAGGATCGACTCACACCACGGTGGCACGTGGGACAGCCCTGTGGGAAAGCCTCGAGGGAAAGCCTCGAGGGAAAACCACAGATCCTTTGATCCACGCGACGGGAAGCGTGACATTGCTGCTACAGCCTGGAAGGAAAGCGCACGTGCATGCCCCAACTCGAGACGAGGCTTGACTCCCCTGGGGAGACTCCAGAAGTACCCAAAGATCCATGTCAGCCCCTGAGAGGAATCCTCGGTTCCGGCCCTGTCTCCACACAAGGTTTTTGGCCCCGGTATCGACGGGAGAGGAATCCCGAGAGGCCCCCTAGCAACTCGCATGGGGACTGGCCTCTCCTGAGGCCACCAGGGCGGGTCCCTGAGGTCCCCGTCGTAACTCGAGAACACCTGCCGCAACTCGAGAAAATCCAGGAAGTTCTCCCTTCCAGGCGAGATGAGGCCTATTTCCGATGAGGCGTATGGAGCATAATGACACCTCACCTCTGGAGCTTCCAAAGGGTCTTTCACACCCTTGCTGCAACTCAAGAAGTTCACCGCCATACCCGTCTCCACTCGAGAGGAAGCACGATGGTCCCGCCCACATCCAGAGGAGCCCCGTTTCCCCCTCGTAGCTCGAGATGAGGGATCCTTTCCCTGCTTTCAACGGGAAAGAATTCCCGGCGTTCCCGTCGCATCTCAAGAGGAGGCACTCTCAACAGGAAAGGCGAGAGGAACTCCATGGTCGTACCACCATTCCAAGAGTCCCCCAGATGTCTCAGTCCATTCCAGAGGAACCTCTTTGCCCTGCACTGGCTCATCTTTCACGCCGAGGATCGACTCACACCACGGTGGCACGTGGGACAGCCCTGTGGGAAAGCCTCGAGGGAAAGCCTCGAGGGAAAACCACAGATCCTTTGATCCACGCGACGGGAAGCGTGACATTGCTGCTACAGCCTGGAAGGAAAGCGCACGTGCATGCCCCCACTCGAGACGAGGCTTCACTCCCCTGGGGAGACTCCAGAAGTACCCAAAGATCCATGTCAGCCCCTGAGAGGAATCCTCGGTTCCGGCCCTGTCTCCACACAAGGTTTTTGGCCCCGGTATCGACGGGAGAGGAATCCCGAGAGGACCCCTAGCAACTCGCATGGGGACTGGCCTCTCCTGAGGCCACCAGGGCGGGTCCCTGAGGTCCCCGTCGTAACTCGAGAACACCTGCCGCAACTCGAGAAAATCCAGGAAGTTCTCCCTTCCAGGCGAGATGAGGCCTATTTCCGATGAGGCGTCTGGAGAATAATGACACCTAACCTCTGGAACTTCCAAAGGGTCTTTCACACCCTTGCTGCAACTCAAGAAGTTCACCGCCATACCCGTCTCCACTCGAGAGGAAGCACGATGGTCCCGCCCACATCCAGAGGAGCCCCGTTTCTCCCTCGTAGCTCGAGATGAGGGATCCTTTCCCTGCTTTCAACGGGAAAGAATTCCCGGCGTTCCCGTCGCATCTCAAGAGGAGGCACTCTCAACAGAAAAGGCGAGAGGAACCCCATGGTCGTACCACCATTCCAAGAGTCCCCCAGATGTCTCAGTCCTTTCCAGCGGAACCTCTTTGCCCTGCACTGGCTCATATTTCACGCCGAGGATCGACTCACACCACGGTGGCACGTGGGACAGCCCTGTGGGAAAGCCTCGAGGGAAAGCCTCGAGGGAAAACCACAGATCCTTTGATCCACGCGACGGGAAGCGTGACATTGCTGCTACAGCCTGGAAGGAATGCGCACGTGCATGTCCCCAGTCGAGACGAGGCTTCACTCCCCTGGGGAGACTCCAGAAGTACCCAAAGATCCATGTCAGCCCCTGAGAGGAATCCTCGGTTCCGGCCCTGTCTCCACACAAGGTTTTTGGCCCCGGTATCGACGGGAGAGGAATCCCGAGAGGCCCCCTAGCAACTCGCATGGGGACTGGCCTCTCCTGAGGCCACCAGGGCGGGTCCCTGAGGTCCCCGTCGTAACTCGAGAACACCTGCCGCAACTCGAGAAAATCCAGGAAGTTCTCCCTTCCAGGCGAGATGAGGCCTATTTCCGATGAGGCGTCTGGAGAATAATGTCACCTAACCTCTGGAACTTCCAAAGGGTCTTTCACACCCTTGCTGCAACTCAAGAAGTTCACCGCCATACCCGTCTCCACTCGAGAGGAAGCACGATGGTCCCGCCCACATCCAGAGGAGCCCCGTTTCTCCCTCGTAGCTCGAGATGAGGGATCCTTTCCCTGCTTTCAACGGGAAAGAATTCCCGGCGTTCCCGTCGCATCTCAAGAGGAGGCACTCTCAACAGAAAAGGCGAGAGGAACCCCATGGTCGTACCACCATTCCAAGAGTCCCCCAGATGTCTCAGTCCTTTCCAGCGGAACCTCTTTGCCCTGCACTGGCTCATATTTCACGCCGAGGATTGACTCACACCACGGTGGCACGTGGGACAGCCCTGTGGGAAAGCCTCGAGGGAAAGCCTCGAGGGAAAACCACAGATCCTTTGATCCACGCGACGGGAAGCGTGACATTGCTGCTACAGCCTGGAAGGAAAGCTCACGTGCATGCCCGCACTCGAGACGAGGCCTAACTCCCCTGGGGAGACTCCAGAAGTACCCAAAGATCCATGTCAGCCCCTGAGAGGAATCCTCGGTTCCGGCCCTGACTCCACACAAGGTTTTTGGCCCCGGTATCGACGGGAGAGGAATCCCGAGAGGCCCCCTAGCAACTCGCATGGGGACTGGCCTCTCCTGAGGCCACCAGGGCGGGTCCCTGAGGTCCCCGTCGTAACTCGAGAACACCTGCCGCAACTCGAGAAAATCCAGGAAGTTCTCCCTTCCAGGCGAGATGAGGCCTATTTCCGATGAGGCGTCTGGAGCATAATGACACCTAACCTCTGGAACTTCCAAAGGGTCTTTCACACCCTTGCTGCAACTCAAGAAGTTCACCGCCATACCCGTCTCCACTCGAGAGGAAGCACGATGGTCCCGCCCACATCCAGAGGAGCCCCGTTTCCCCCTCGTAGCTCGAGATGAGGGATCCTTTCCCTGCTTTCAACGGGAAAGAATTCCCGGCGTTCCCGTCGCATCTCAAGAGGAGGCACTCTCAACAGGAAAGGCGAGAGGAACTCCATGGTCGTACCACCATTCCAAGAGTCCCCCAGATGTCTCAGTCCATTCCAGAGGAACCTCTTTGCCCTGCACTGGCTCATCTTTCAAGCCGAGGATCGACTCACACCACGGTGGTACGTGGGACAGCACTGTGGGAAAGCCTCGAGGGAAAGCCTCGAGGGAAAACCACAGATCCTTTGATCCACGCGACGGGAAGCGTGACATTGCTGCTACAGCCTGGAAGGAAAGCGCACGTGCATGCCCCCACTCGAGACGAGGCTTCACTCCCCTGGGGAGACTCCAGAAGTACCCAAAGATCCATGTCAGCCCCTGAGAGGAATCCTCGGTTCCGGCCCTGTCTCCACACAAGGTTTTTGGCCCCGGTATCGACGGGAGAGGAATCCCGAGAGGCACCCTAGCAACTCGCATGGGGACTGGCCTCTCCTGAGGCCACCAGGGCGGGTCCCTGAGGTCCCCGTCGTAACTCGAGAACACCTGCCGCAACTCGAGAAAATCCAGGAAGTTCTCCCTTCCAGGCGAGATGAGGCCTATTTCCGATGAGGCGTCTGGAGAATAATGACACCTAACCTCTGGAACTTCCAAAGGGTCTTTCACACCCTTGCTGCAACTCAAGAAGTTCACCGCCATACCCGTCTCCACTCGAGAGGAAGCACGATGGTCCCGCCCACATCCAGAGGAGCCCCGTTTCTCCCTCGTAGCTCGAGATGAGGGATCCTTTCCCTGCTTTCAACGGGAAAGAATTCCCGGCGTTCCCGTCGCATCTCAAGAGCAGGCACTCTCAACAGGAAAGGCGAGAGGAACTCCATGGTCGTACCACCATTCCAAGAGTCCCCCAGATGTGTCAGTCCATTCCAGCGGAACCTCTTTGCCTTGCACTGGCTCATCTTTCACGCCGAGGATCGACTCACACCACGGTGTCACGTGGGACAGCCCTGTGGGAAAGCCTCGAGGGAAAGCCTCGAGGGAAAACCACAGATCCTATGATCCACGCGACGGGAAGCGTGACATTGCTGCTACAGCCTGGAAGGAAAGCTCACGTGCATGCCCGCACTCGAGACGAGGCCTAAATCCCCTGGGGAGACTCCAGAAGTACCCAAAGATCCATGTCAGCCCCTGAGAGGAATCCTCGGTTCCGGCCCTGTCTCCACACAATATTTTTGGCCCCGGTATCGACGGGAGAGGATTCCCGAGAGGCCCCCTAGCAACTTGCATGGGGACTGGCCTCTCCTGATGCCACCAGGGCGGGTCCCTGAGGTCCCCGTCGTAACTCGAGAACACCTGCCGCATCTCGAGAAAATCCAGGAAGTTCTCCCTTCCAGGCGAGATGAGGCCTATTTCCGATGAGGCGTCTGGAGCATAATGACACCTAACCTCTGGAACTTCCAAAGGGTCTTTCACACCCTTGCTGCAACTCAAGAAGTTCACCGCCATACCCGTCTCCACTCGAGAGGAAGCACGATGGTCCCGCCCACATCCAGAGGAGCCCCGTTTCCCCCTCGTAGCTCGAGATGAGGGATCCTTTCCCTGCTTTCAACGGGAAAGAATTCCCGGCGTTCCCGTCGCATCTTAAGAGGAGGCACTCTCAACAGGAAAGGCGAGAGGAACTCCATGGTCGTACCACCATTCCAAGAGTCCCCCAGATGTCTCAGTCCATTCCAGAGGAACCTCTTTGCCCTGCACTGGCTCATCTTTCACGCCGAGGATCGACTCACACCACGGTGGCACGTGGGACAGCCCTGTGGGAAAGCCTCGAGGGAAAGCCTCGAGGGAAAACCACAGATCCTTTGATCCACGCGACGGGAAACGTGACATTGCTGCTACAGCCTGGAAGAAAAGCGCACGTGCATGCCCCCACACTAGACGAGGCTTGACTCCCCTGGGGAGACTCCAGAAGTACCCAAAGATCCATGTCAGTCCCTGAGAGGAATCCTCGGTTCCGGCCCTGTCTCCACACAAGGTTTTTGGCCCCGGTATCGACGGGAGAGGAATCCCGAGAGGGCCCCTAGCAACTCGCATGGGGACTGGCCTCTCCTGAGGCCACCAGAGCGGGTCCCTGAGGTCCCCGTCGTAACTCGAGAACACCTGCCGCAACTCGAGAAAATCCAGGAAGTTCTCCCTTCCAGGCGAGATGAGGTCTATTTCCGATGAGGCGTCTGGAGAATAATGACACCTAAACTCTGGAACTTCCAAAGGGTCTTTCACACCCTTGCTGCAACTCAAGAAGTTCACCGCCATACCCGTCTCCACTCGAGAGGAAGCACGATGGTCCCGCCCACATCCAGAGGAGCCCCGTTTCCCCCTCGTAGCTCGAGATGAGGGATCCTTTCCCTGCTTTCAACGGGAAAGAATTCCCGGCGTTCCCGGCGCATCTCAAGAGGAGGCACTCTCAACAGGAAAGGCGAGAGGAACTCCATGGTCATAACACCATTCCAAGAGTCCCCCAGATGTCTCAGTCCATTCCAGAGGAACCTCTTTGCCCTGCACTGGCTCATCTTTCACGCCGAGGATCGACTCACACCACGGTGTCACGTGGGACAGCCCTGTGGGAAAGCCTCGAGGGAAAGCCTCGAGGGAAAACCACAGATCCTTTGATCCCCGCATCGGGAAGCGTGACATTGCTGCTACAGCCTGGAAGGAAAGAGCACGTGCATGCCCCCACTCGAGACGAGGCTTGACTCCCCTGGGGAGACTCCAGAAGTACCCAAAGATCCATGTCAGCCCCTGAGAGGAATCCTCGGTTCCGGCCCTGTCTCCACACAAGGTTTTCGGCCCCGGTATCGACGGGAGAGGAATCCCGAGAGGCCCCCTAGCAACTCGCATGGGGACTGGCCTCTCCTGAGGCCACCAGGGCGGGTCCCTGAGGTCCCCGTCGTAACTCGAGAACACATGCCGCAACTAGAGAAAATCCAGGAAGTTCTCCCTTCCAGGCGAGATGAGGCCTATTTCCGATGAGGCGTCTGGAGCATAATGACACCTAACCTCTGGAACTTCCAAAGGGTCTTTCACACCCTTGCTGCAACTCAAGAAGTTCACCGCCATACCCGTCTCCACTCGAGAGGAAGCACGATGGTCCCGCCCACATCCAGAGGAGCCCCGTTTTCCCCTCGTAGCTCGAGATGAGGGATCCTTTCCCTGCTTTCAACGGGAAAGAATTCCCGGCGTTCCCGTCGCATCTCAAGAGCAGGCACTCTCAACAGGAAAGGCGAGAGGAACTCCATGGTCGTACCACCATTCCAAGAGTCCCCCAGATGTCTCAGTCCATTCCAGAGGAACCTCTTTGCCCTGCACTGGCTCTTCTTTCACGCCGAGGATCGACTCACACCACGGTGGCACGTGGGACAGCCCTGTGGGAAAGCCTCGAGGTAAAACCACAGATCCTTTGATCCACGCGACGGGAAGCGTGACATTGCTGCTACAGCCTGGAAGGAAATTGCACGTGCATGCCCCCACTCGAGACGAGGCTTGACTCCCCTGGGGAGACTCCAGAAGTACCCAAAGATCCATGTCAGCCCCTGAGAGGAATCCTCGGTTCCGGCCCTGTCTCCACACAAGATTTTTGGCCCCGGTATCGACGGGAGAGGAATCCCGAGAGGCCCCCTAGCAACTCGCATGGGGACTGGCCTCTCCTGAGGCCACCAGGGCGGGTCCCTGAGGTCCCCGTCGTAACTCGAGAACACCTGCCCCATCTCGAGAAAATCCAGGAAGTTCTCCCTTCCAGGCGAGATGAGGCCTATTTCCGATGAGGCGTCTGGAGACTAATGACACCTAACCTCTGGAACTTCGAAAAGGTCTTTCACACCCTTGCTGCAACTCAAGAAGTTCACTGCCATACCCGTCTCCACTCGAGAGGAAGCACGATGGTCCCGCCCACATCCAGAGGAGCCCCGTTTCCCCCTCGTAGCTCGAGATGAGGGATCCTTTCCCTGCTTTCAACGGGAAAGAATTCCCGGCGTTCCCGGCGCATCTCAAGAGGAGGCACTCTCAACAGGAAAGGCGAGAGGAACTCCATGGTCATAACACCATTCCAAGAGTCCCCCAGATGTCTCAGTCCATTCCAGAGGAACCTCTTTGCCCTGCACTGGCTCATCTTTCACGCCGAGGATCGACTCACACCACGGTGGCACGTGGGACAGCCCTGTGGGAAAGCCTCGAGGGAAAGCCTCGAGGGAAAACCACAGATCCTTTGATCCCCGCAACGGGAAGCGTGACATTGCTGCTACAGCCTGGACGGAAAGCGAACGTGCATGCCCCCACTCGAGACGAGGCCTGACTCCCCTGGGGAGACTCCAGAAGTACCCAAAGATCCATGTCAGCCCCTGAGAGGAATCCTCGGTTCCGGCCCTGACTCCACACAAGGTTTTTGGCCCCAGTATCGACGGGAGAGGACTCCCGAGAGGCCCCCTAGCAACTCGCATGGGGATTGGCCTCTCCTGAGGCCACCAGGGCGGGTCCCTGAGGTCCCCGTCGTAACTCGAGAACACCTGCCGCAACTCGAGAAAATCCAGGAAGTTCTCCCTTCCAGGCGAGATGAGGCCTATTTCCGATGAGGCGTCTGGAAAATAATGAAACCTAACCTCTGGAACTTCGAAAGGGTCTTTCACACCCTTACTGCAACTCAAGAAGTTCACCGCCATACCCGTCTCCACTCGAGAGGAAGCACGATGGTCCCGCCCACATCCAGAGGAGCCCCGTTTCCCCCTCGTAGCTCGAGATGAGGGATCCTTTCCCTGCTTTCAACGGGAAAGAACTCCCGGCGTTCCCGTCGCATCTCAAGAGGAGGCACTCTCAACAGGAAAGGCGAGAGGAACTCCATGGTCGTACCACCATTCCAAGAGTCCCCCAGATGTCTCAGTCCATTCCAGAGGAAATCTTTGCCCTGCACTGGCTAATCTTTCACGCCGAGGATCGACTCACACCACGGTGGCACGTGGGACAGCCCTGTGGGAAAGCCTCGAGGGAAAGCCTCGAGGGAAAACCACAGATCCTTTGATCCACGCGACGGGAAGCGTGACATTGCTGCTACAGCCTGGAAGGAAAGAGCACGTGCATGCCCCCACTCGAGACGAGGCTTGACTCCCCTGGGGAGACTCCAGAAGTACCCAAAGATCCATGTCAGCCCCTGAGAGGAATCCTCGGTTCCGGCTCTGTCTCCACACAAGATTTTTGGCCCCGGTATCGACGGGAGAGGAATCCCGAGAGGCCCCCTAGCAACACGCATGGGGACTGACCTCTCTTGAGGCCACCAGGGCGGGTCCCAGAGGTCCCCGTCGTAACTTGAGAACACCTGCCGCAACTCGAGAAAATCCAGGAAGTTCTCCCTTCCAGGCGAGATGAGGCCTATTTCCGATGAGGCGTCTGGAGACTAATGACACCTAACCTCTGGAACTTCCAAAGGGTCTTTCACACCCTTGCTGCAACTCAAGAAGTTCACCGCCATACCGGTCTCCACTCGAGAGGAAGCACGATGGTCCCGCCCACATCCAGAGGAGCCCCGTTTCCCCCTCGTAGCTCGAGATGAGGGATCCTTTCCCTGCTTTCAACGGGAAAGAATTCCCGGCGTTCCCGTCCCATCTCAAGAGGAGGCACTCTCAACAGGAAAGGCGAGAGGAACTCCATGGTCGTACCACCATTCCAAGAGTCCTCCAGATGTCTCAGTCCATTCCAGAGGAACCTCTTTGCCCTGCACTGGCTCATCTTTCACGCCGAGGATCGACTCACACCACGGTGGCACGTGGGACAGCCCTGTGGGAAAGCCTCGAGGGAAAGCCTCGAGGGAAAACCACAGATCCTTTGATCCACGCGACGGGAAGGGTGACATTGCTGCTACAGCCTGGAAGGAAAGCGCACGTACATGCCCCCACTCCAGACGAGGCCTGACTCCCCTGGGGAGGCTCCAGAAGTACCCAAAGATCCATGTCAGCCCCTGAGAGGAATCCTCGGTTCCGGCCCTGTCTCCACACAAGGTTTTTGGCCCCGGTATCGACGGGAGAGGAATCCCGAGAGGCCCCCTAGCAACTCGCATGGGGACTGGCCTCTCCTGAGGCCACCAGGGCGGGTCCCTGAGGTCCCCGTCGTAACTCGAGAACACCTGCCTCAACTCGAGAAAATCCAGGAAGTTCTCCCTTCCAGGCGAGATGAGGCCTATTTCCGATGAGGCGTCTGGAGAATAATGACACCTAACCTCTGGAACTTCCAAAGGGTCTTTCACACCCTTGCTGCAACTCAAGAAGTTCACCTCCATACCCGTCTCCACTCGAGAGGAAGCACGATGGTCCCGCCCACATCCAGAGGAGCCCCGTTTCCCCCTCGTTGCTCGAGATCAGGGATCCTTTCCCTGCTTTCAACGGGAAAGAATTCCCGGCGTTCCCGTCGCATCTCAAGAGGAGGCACTCTCAACAGGAAAGGCGAGAGGAACTCCATGGTCATACCACCATTCCAAGAGTCCCCCAGATGTCTCAGTCCATTCCAGAGGAAACTCTTTGCCCTGCACTGGCTCCTCTTTCAGGCCGAGGATCGACTCACACCACGGTGGCACGTGGGACAGCCCTGTGGGAAAGCCTCGAGGGAAAGCCTCGAGGGAAAACCACAGATCCTTTGATCCACGCGACGGGAAACGTTACATTGCTGCTACAGCCTGGTAGGAAAGCGCACGTGCATGCCCCCACTCTAGACGAGGCTTGACTCCCCTGGGGAGACTCCAGAAGTACCCAAAGATCCATGTCAGCCCCTGAGAGGAATCCTCGGTTCTGGCCCTGTCTCCACACAAGGTTTTTGGCCCCGGTATCAACGGGAGAGGAATCCCGAGAGGGCCCCTAACAACTCGCATGGGGACTGGCCTCTCCTGAGGCCACCAGGGCGGGTCCCTGAGGTCCCCGTCGTAACTCGAGAACACCTGCCGCAACTCGAGAAAATCCAGGAAGTTCTCCCTTCCAGGCGAGATGAGGCCTATTTCCGATGAGGAGTCTGGAGAATAATGACACCTAACCTCTGGAACTTCCAAAGGGTCTTTCACACCCTTGCTGCAACTCAAGAAGTTCACCGCCATACCCGTCTCCACTCGAGAGGAAGCACGATGGTCCCGCCCACATCCAGAGGAGCCCCGTTTTCCCCTCGTAGCTCGAGATGAGGGATCCTTTCCCTGCTTTCAACGGGAAAGAATTCCCGGCGTTCCCGGCGCATCTCAAGAGGAGGCACTCTCAACAGGAAAGGCGAGAGGAACTCCATGGTCATAACACCATTCCAAGAGTCCCCCAGATGTCTCAGTCCATTCCAGAGGAACCTCTTTGCCCTGCACTGGCTCATCTTTCACGCCGAGGATCGACTCACACCACGGTGGCACGTGGGACAGCCCTGTGGGAAAGCCTCGAGGGAAAGCCTCGAGGGAAAACCACAGATCCTTTGATCCCCGCAACGGGAAGCGTGACATTGCTGCTACAGCCTGGATGGAAAGCGAACGTGCATGCCCCCAGTCGAGACGAGGCCTGACTCCCCTGGGGAGACTCCAGAAGTACCCAAAGATCCATGTCAGCCCCTGAGAGGAATCCTCGGTTCCGGCCCTGACTCCACACAAGGTTTTTGGCCCCGGTATCGACGGGAGAGGACTCCCGAGAGGCCCCCTAGCAACTCGCATGGGGACTGGCCTCTCCTGAGGCCACCAGGGCGGGTCCCTGAGGTCCCCGTCGTAACTCGAGAAAACCTGCCGCAACTCGAGAAAATCCAGGAAGTTCTCCCTTCCAGGCGAGATGAGGCCTATTTCCGATGAGGCGTCTGGAAAATAATGAAACCTAACCTCTGGAACTTCGAAAGGGTCTTTCACACCCTTACTGCAACTCAAGAAGTTCACCGCCATACCTGTCTCCACTCGAGAGGAAGCACGATGGTCCCGCCCACATCCAGAGGAGCCCCGTTTCCCCCTCGTAGCTCGAGATGAGGGATCCTTTCCCTGCTTTCAACGGGAAAGAATTCCCGGCGTTCCCGTCGCATCTCAAGAGGAGGCACTCTCAACAGGAAAGGCGAGAGGAACTCCATGGTCGTACCACCATTCCAAGAGTCCCCCAGATGTCTCAGTCCATTCCAGAGGAAACTCTTTGCCCTGCACTGGCTCATCTTTCATGTCGAGGATCGACTCACACCACGGTGGCACGTGGGACAGCCCTGTGGGAAAGCCTCGAGGGAAAGCCTCGAGGGAAAACCACAGATCCTTTGATCCACGCGACGGGAAGCGTGACATTGCTGCTACAGCCTGGAAAGAAAGTGCACGTGCATGCCCGCACTCGAGACAAGGCCTGACTCCCCTGGGGAGACTCCAGAAGTACCCAAAGATCCATGTCAGCCCCTGAGAGGAATCCTCGGTTCCGGCCCTGACTCCACACAAGGTTTTTGGCCCCGGTATCGACGGGAGAGGAATCCCGAGAGGCCCCCTAGCAACTCGCATGGGGACTGGCCTCTCCTGAGGCCACCAGGGCGGGTCCCTGAGGTCCCCGTCGTAACTCGAGAACACCTGCCGCATCTCGAGAAAATCCAGGAAGTTCTCCCTTCCAGGCGAGATGAGGCCTATTTCCGATGAGGCGTCTGGAGACTAATGACACCTAACCTCTGGAACTTCTAAAAGGTCTTTCACACCCTTGATGCAACTCAAGAAGTTCACCGCCATACCCGTCTCCACACGAGAGGAAGCACGATGGTCCCGCCCACATCCAGAGGAGCCCCGTTTCCACCTCGTAGCTCGAGATGAGGGATCCTTTCCCTGCTTTCAACGGGAAAGAATTCCCGGCGTTCCCGTCCCATCTCAAGAGGAGGCACTCTCAACAGGAAAGGCGAGAGGAACTCCATGGTCGTACCACCATTCCAAGAGTCCCCCAGATGTCTCAGTCCATTCCAGAGGAAACTCTTTGCCCTGCACTGGCTCATCTTTCACGCCGAGGATCGACTCACACCACGGTGGCACGTGGGACAGCCCTGTGGGAAAGCCTCGAGGGAAAGCCTCGAGGGAAAACAACAGATCCTTTGATCCACGCGACGGGAAGAGTGACATTGCTGCTACAGCCTGGAAGGAAAGCGCACGTGCATGTCCCCACTCGAGACGAGGCCTGACTCCCCTGGGGAGACTCCAGAAGTACCCAAAGATCCATGTCAGCCCCTGAGAGGAATCCTCGGTTGCGGCCCTGACTCCACACAAGGTTTTTGGCCCCGGTATCGACGGGAGAGGAATCCCGAGAGGCCCCCCAGCAACTCGCATGGGGACTGGCCTCTCCTGAGGCCACCAGGGCGGGTCCCTGAGGTCCCCGTCGTAACTCGAGAACACCTGCCGCAACTCGAGAAAATCCAGGAAGTTCTCCCTTCCAGGCGAGATGAGGCCTATTTCCGATGAGGCGTCTGGAGCATAATGACACCTAACCTCTGGAACTTCCAAAGTGTCTTTCACACCCTTGCTGCAACTCAAGAAGTTCACCGCCATACCCGTCTCCACTCGAGAGGAAGCACGATGGTCCCGCCCACATCCAGAGGAGCCCCGTTTCCCCCTCGTAGCTCGAGATGAGGGATCCTTTCCCTGCTTTCAACGGGAAAGAATTCCCGGCGTTCCCGTCGCATCTCAAGAGGAGGCACTCTCAACAGGAAAGGCGAGAGGAACTCCATGGTCGTACCACCATTCCAAGAGTCCCCCAGATGTCTCAGTCCATTCCAGAGGAACCTCTTTGCCCTGCACTGGCTCATCTTTCAGGCCGAGGATCGACTCACACCACGGTGGCAAGTGGGACAGCCCTGTGGGAAAGCCTCGAGGGAAAGCCTCGAGGGAAATCCACAGATCCTTTGATCCATGCGACGGGAAGCGTGACATTGCTGCTACAGCCTGGAAGGAAAGCGCACGTGCATGCCCCAACTCGAGACGAGGCTTGACTCCCCTGGGGAGACTCCAGAAGTACCCAAAGATCCATGTCAGCCCCTGAGAGGAATCCTCGGTTCCGGCCCTGTCTCCACACAAGGTTTTTGGCCCCGGTATCGACGGGAGAGGAATCCCGAGAGGCCCCCTAGCAACTCGCATGGGGACTGGCCTCTCCTGAGGCCACCAGGGCGGGTCCCTGAGGTCCCCGTCGTAACTCGAGAACACCTGCCGCAACTCGAGAAAATCCAGGAAGTTCTCCCTTCCAGGCGAGATAAGGCCTATTTCCGATGAGGCGTATGGAGCATAATGACACCTAACCTCTGGAGCTTCCAAAGGGTCTTTCACACCCTTGCTGCAACTCAAGAAGTTTACCGCCATACCCGTCTCCACTCGAGAGGAAGCACGATGGTCCCGCCCACATCCAGAAGAGCCGCGTTTCCCCCTCGGAGCTCGAGATGAGGGATCCTTTCCTTGCTTTCAACGGGAAAGAATTCCCGGCGATCCCGTCGCATCTCAAGAGGAGGCACTCTCCACAGGAAAGCCGAGAGGAACTCCATGGTGGTACCACCATTCCAAGAGTCCCCCAGATGTCTCAGTCCATTCCAGAGGAACCTCTTTGCCCTGCACTGGCTCATCTTTCACGCCGAGGATCGACTCACACCACGGTGGCACGTGGGACAGCCCTGTGGGAAAGCGTCGAGGGAAAGCCTCGAGGGAAAACCACAGATCCTTTGATCCACGCGACGGGAAGCGTGACATTGCTGCTACAGCCTGGAAGGAAAGCGCACGTGCATGCCCCCACTCGAGACGAGGCCTGACTCCTCTGGGGAGACTCCACAAGTACCCAAAGATCCATGTCAGCCCCTGAGAGGAATGCTCGGTTCCGGCCCTGACTCCACACAAGGTTTTTGGCCCGGGTATCGACGGGAGAGGAATCCCGAGAGGGCCCCTAGCAACTCGCATGGGGACTGGCCTCTCCTGAGGCCAACAGGGCGGATCCCTGAGGTCCCAGTCGTAACTCGAGAACACCGGCCGCAACTCGAGAAAATCCAGGAAGTTCTCCCTTCCAGGCGAGATGAGGCCTATTTCCGATGAGGCGTCTGGAGACTAATGACACCTAACCTCTGGAGCTTCCAAAGGGTCTTTCACACCCTTGCTGCAACTCAAGAAGTTCACCGCCATACCCGTCTCCACTCGAGAGGAAGCACGATGGTCCCGCCCACATCCAGAGGAGCCCCGTTTCCCCCTCGTAGCTCGAGATGAGGGATCCTTTCCCTGCTTTCAACGGGAAAGAATTCCCGGCGTTCCCGTCGCATCTCAAGAGGAGGCACTCTCAACAGGAAAGGCGAGAGGAACTCCATGGTCGTACCACCATTCCAAGAGTCCCCCAGATGTCTCAGTCCATTCCAGAGGAACCTCTTTGCCCTGCACTGGCTCATCTTTCACGCCGAGGATCGACTCACACCACGGTGGCACGTGGGACAGCCCTGTGGGAAAGCCTCGAGGGAAAGCCTCGAGGGAAAACCACAGATCCTTTGATCCACGCGACGGGAAGAGTGACATTGCTGCTACAGCCTGGAAGGAAAGCGCACGTGCATGCCCCCACTCGAGACGAGGCCTGACTCCCCTGGGAAGACTCCACAAGTACCCAAAGATCCATGTCAGCCCCTGAGAGGAATCCTCGTTTCCGGCCCTGACTCCACACAAGGTTTTTGGCCCCGGTATCGACGGGAGAGGAATCCCGAGAGGCCCCCTAGCAACTCGCATGGGGACTGGCCTCTCCTGAGGCCACCAGGGCGGGTCCCTGAGGTCCCCGTCGTAACTCGACAACACCTGCCGCAACTCGAGAAAATCCAGGAAGTTCTCCCTTCCAGGCGAGATGAGGCCTATTTCCGATGAGGCGTCTGGAGACTAATGACACCTAACCTCTGGAACTTCGAAAGGGTCTTTCACACCCTTGCTGCAACTCAAGAAGTTCACCGCCATACCCGTCTCCACTCGAGAGGAAGCACGATGGTCCCGCCCACATCCAGAGGAGCCCCGTTTCCCCCTCGTAGCTCGAGATGAGGGATCCTTTCCCTGCTTTCAACGGGAAAGAATTCCCGGCGTTCCCGGCGCATCTCAAGAGGAGGCACTCTCAACAGGAAAGGCGAGAGGAACTCCATGGTCATAACACCATTCCAAGAGTCCCCCAGATGTCTCAGTCCATTCCAGAGGAACCTCTTTGCCCTGCACTGGCTCATCTTTCACGCCGAGGATCGACTCACACCACGGTGTCACGTGGGACAGCCCTGTGGGAAAGCCTCGAGGGAAAGCCTCGAGGGAAAACCACAGATCCTTTGATCCCCGCATCGGGAAGCGTGACATTGCTGCTACAGCCTGGAAGGAAAGAGCACGTGCATGCCCCCACTCGAGACGAGGCTTGACTCCCCTGGGGAGACTCCAGAAGTACCCAAAGATCCATGTCAGCCCCTGAGAGGAATCCTCGGTTCCGGCCCTGTCTCCACACAAGGTTTTCGGCCCCGGTATCGACGGGAGAGGAATCCCGAGAGGCCCCCTAGCAACTCGCATGGGGACTGGCCTCTCCTGAGGCCACCAGGGCGGGTCCCTGAGGTCCCCGTCGTAACTCGAGAACACATGCCGCAACTAGAGAAAATCCAGGAAGTTCTCCCTTCCAGGCGAGATGAGGCCTATTTCCGATGAGGCGTCTGGAGCATAATGACACCTAACCTCTGGAACTTCCAAAGGGTCTTTCACACCCTTGCTGCAACTCAAGAAGTTCACCGCCATACCCGTCTCCACTCGAGAGGAAGCACGATGGTCCCGCCCACATCCAGAGGAGCCCCGTTTTCCCCTCGTAGCTCGAGATGAGGGATCCTTTCCCTGCTTTCAACGGGAAAGAATTCCCGGCGTTCCCGTCGCATCTCAAGAGCAGGCACTCTCAACAGGAAAGGCGAGAGGAACTCCATGGTCGTACCACCATTCCAAGAGTCCCCCAGATGTCTCAGTCCATTCCAGAGGAACCTCTTTGCCCTGCACTGGCTCTTCTTTCACGCCGAGGATCGACTCACACCACGGTGGCACGTGGGACAGCCCTGTGGGAAAGCCTCGAGGTAAAACCACAGATCCTTTGATCCACGCGACGGGAAGCGTGACATTGCTGCTACAGCCTGGAAGGAAATTGCACGTGCATGCCCCCACTCGAGACGAGGCTTGACTCCCCTGGGGAGACTCCAGAAGTACCCAAAGATCCATGTCAGCCCCTGAGAGGAATCCTCGGTTCCGGCCCTGTCTCCACACAAGATTTTTGGCCCCGGTATCGACGGGAGAGGAATCCCGAGAGGCCCCCTAGCAACTCGCATGGGGACTGGCCTCTCCTGAGGCCACCAGGGCGGGTCCCTGAGGTCCCCGTCGTAACTCGAGAACACCTGCCCCATCTCGAGAAAATCCAGGAAGTTCTCCCTTCCAGGCGAGATGAGGCCTATTTCCGATGAGGCGTCTGGAGACTAATGACACCTAACCTCTGGAACTTCGAAAAGGTCTTTCACACCCTTGCTGCAACTCAAGAAGTTCACTGCCATACCCGTCTCCACTCGAGAGGAAGCACGATGGTCCCGCCCACATCCAGAGGAGCCCCGTTTCCCCCTCGTAGCTCGAGATGAGGGATCCTTTCCCTGCTTTCAACGGGAAAGAATTCCCGGCGTTCCCGGCGCATCTCAAGAGGAGGCACTCTCAACAGGAAAGGCGAGAGGAACTCCATGGTCATAACACCATTCCAAGAGTCCCCCAGATGTCTCAGTCCATTCCAGAGGAACCTCTTTGCCCTGCACTGGCTCATCTTTCACGCCGAGGATCGACTCACACCACGGTGGCACGTGGGACAGCCCTGTGGGAAAGCCTCGAGGGAAAGCCTCGAGGGAAAACCACAGATCCTTTGATCCCCGCAACGGGAAGCGTGACATTGCTGCTACAGCCTGGACGGAAAGCGAACGTGCATGCCCCCACTCGAGACGAGGCCTGACTCCCCTGGGGAGACTCCAGAAGTACCCAAAGATCCATGTCAGCCCCTGAGAGGAATCCTCGGTTCCGGCCCTGACTCCACACAAGGTTTTTGGCCCCAGTATCGACGGGAGAGGACTCCCGAGAGGCCCCCTAGCAACTCGCATGGGGATTGGCCTCTCCTGAGGCCACCAGGGCGGGTCCCTGAGGTCCCCGTCGTAACTCGAGAACACCTGCCGCAACTCGAGAAAATCCAGGAAGTTCTCCCTTCCAGGCGAGATGAGGCCTATTTCCGATGAGGCGTCTGGAAAATAATGAAACCTAACCTCTGGAACTTCGAAAGGGTCTTTCACACCCTTACTGCAACTCAAGAAGTTCACCGCCATACCCGTCTCCACTCGAGAGGAAGCACGATGGTCCCGCCCACATCCAGAGGAGCCCCGTTTCCCCCTCGTAGCTCGAGATGAGGGATCCTTTCCCTGCTTTCAACGGGAAAGAACTCCCGGCGTTCCCGTCGCATCTCAAGAGGAGGCACTCTCAACAGGAAAGGCGAGAGGAACTCCATGGTCGTACCACCATTCCAAGAGTCCCCCAGATGTCTCAGTCCATTCCAGAGGAAACTCTTTGCCCTGCACTGGCTAATCTTTCACGCCGAGGATCGACTCACACCACGGTGGCACGTGGGACAGCCCTGTGGGAAAGCCTCGAGGGAAAGCCTCGAGGGAAAACCACAGATCCTTTGATCCACGCGACGGGAAGCGTGACATTGCTGCTACAGCCTGGAAGGAAAGAGCACGTGCATGCCCCCACTCGAGACGAGGCTTGACTCCCCTGGGGAGACTCCAGAAGTACCCAAAGATCCATGTCAGCCCCTGAGAGGAATCCTCGGTTCCGGCTCTGTCTCCACACAAGATTTTTGGCCCCGGTATCGACGGGAGAGGAATCCCGAGAGGCCCCCTAGCAACACGCATGGGGACTGACCTCTCTTGAGGCCACCAGGGCGGGTCCCAGAGGTCCCCGTCGTAACTCGAGAACACCTGCCGCAACTCGAGAAAATCCAGGAAGTTCTCCCTTCCAGGCGAGATGAGGCCTATTTCCGATGAGGCGTCTGGAGACTAATGACACCTAACCTCTGGAACTTCCAAAGGGTCTTTCACACCCTTGCTGCAACTCAAGAAGTTCACCGCCATACCGGTCTCCACTCGAGAGGAAGCACGATGGTCCCGCCCACATCCAGAGGAGCCCCGTTTCCCCCTCGTAGCTCGAGATGAGGGATCCTTTCCCTGCTTTCAACGGGAAAGAATTCCCGGCGTTCCCGTCCCATCTCAAGAGGAGGCACTCTCAACAGGAAAGGCGAGAGGAACTCCATGGTCGTACCACCATTCCAAGAGTCCTCCAGATGTCTCAGTCCATTCCAGAGGAACCTCTTTGCCCTGCACTGGCTCATCTTTCACGCCGAGGATCGACTCACACCACGGTGGCACGTGGGACAGCCCTGTGGGAAAGCCTCGAGGGAAAGCCTCGAGGGAAAACCACAGATCCTTTGATCCACGCGACGGGAAGGGTGACATTGCTGCTACAGCCTGGAAGGAAAGCGCACGTACATGCCCCCACTCCAGACGAGGCCTGACTCCCCTGGGGAGGCTCCAGAAGTACCCAAAGATCCATGTCAGCCCCTGAGAGGAATCCTCGGTTCCGGCCCTGTCTCCACACAAGGTTTTTGGCCCCGGTATCGACGGGAGAGGAATCCCGAGAGGCCCCCTAGCAACTCGCATGGGGACTGGCCTCTCCTGAGGCCACCAGGGCGGGTCCCTGAGGTCCCCGTCGTAACTCGAGAACACCTGCCTCAACTCGAGAAAATCCAGGAAGTTCTCCCTTCCAGGCGAGATGAGGCCTATTTCCGATGAGGCGTCTGGAGAATAATGACACCTAACCTCTGGAACTTCCAAAGGGTCTTTCACACCCTTGCTGCAACTCAAGAAGTTCACCTCCATACCCGTCTCCACTCGAGAGGAAGCACGATGGTCCCGCCCACATCCAGAGGAGCCCAGTTTCCCCCTCGTTGCTCGAGATCAGGGATCCTTTCCCTGCTTTCAACGGGAAAGAATTCCCGGCGTTCCCGTCGCATCTCAAGAGGAGGCACTCTCAACAGGAAAGGCGAGAGGAACTCCATGGTCATACCACCATTCCAAGAGTCCCCCAGATGTCTCAGTCCATTCCAGAGGAAACTCTTTGCCCTGCACTGGCTCATCTTTCAGGCCGAGGATCGACTCACACCACGGTGGCACGTGGGACAGCCCTGTGGGAAAGCCTCGAGGGAAAGCCTCGAGGGAAAACCACAGATCCTTTGATCCACGCGACGGGAAACGTTACATTGCTGCTACAGCCTGGTAGGAAAGCGCACGTGCATGCCCCCACTCTAGACGAGGCTTGACTCCCCTGGGGAGACTCCAGAAGTACCCAAAGATCCATGTCAGCCCCTGAGAGGAATCCTCGGTTCTGGCCCTGTCTCCACACAAGGTTTTTGGCCCCGGTATCAACGGGAGAGGAATCCCGAGAGGGCCCCTAACAACTCGCATGGGGACTGGCCTCTCCTGAGGCCACCAGGGCGGGTCCCTGAGGTCCCCGTCGTAACTCGAGAACACCTGCCGCAACTCGAGAAAATCCAGGAAGTTCTCCCTTCCAGGCGAGATGAGGCCTATTTCCGATGAGGAGTCTGGAGAATAATGACACCTAACCTCTGGAACTTCCAAAGGGTCTTTCACACCCTTGCTGCAACTCAAGAAGTTCACCGCCATACCCGTCTCCACTCGAGAGGAAGCACGATGGTCCCGCCCACATCCAGAGGAGCCCCGTTTTCCCCTCGTAGCTCGAGATGAGGGATCCTTTCCCTGCTTTCAACGGGAAAGAATTCCCGGCGTTCCCGGCGCATCTCAAGAGGAGGCACTCTCAACAGGAAAGGCGAGAGGAACTCCATGGTCATAACACCATTCCAAGAGTCCCCCAGATGTCTCAGTCCATTCCAGAGGAACCTCTTTGCCCTGCACTGGCTCATCTTTCACGCCGAGGATCGACTCACACCACGGTGGCACGTGGGACAGCCCTGTGGGAAAGCCTCGAGGGAAAGCCTCGAGGGAAAACCACAGATCCTTTGATCCCCGCAACGGGAAGCGTGACATTGCTGCTACAGCCTGGATGGAAAGCGAACGTGCATGCCCCCAGTCGAGACGAGGCCTGACTCCCCTGGGGAGACTCCAGAAGTACCCAAAGATCCATGTCAGCCCCTGAGAGGAATCCTCGGTTCCGGCCCTGACTCCACACAAGGTTTTTGGCCCCGGTATCGACGGGAGAGGACTCCCGAGAGGCCCCCTAGCAACTCGCATGGGGACTGGCCTCTCCTGAGGCCACCAGGGCGGGTCCCTGAGGTCCCCGTCGTAACTCGAGAAAACCTGCCGCAACTCGAGAAAATCCAGGAAGTTCTCCCTTCCAGGCGAGATGAGGCCTATTTCCGATGAGGCGTCTGGAAAATAATGAAACCTAACCTCTGGAACTTCGAAAGGGTCTTTCACACCCTTACTGCAACTCAAGAAGTTCACCGCCATACCTGTCTCCACTCGAGAGGAAGCACGATGGTCCCGCCCACATCCAGAGGAGCCCCGTTTCCCCCTCGTAGCTCGAGATGAGGGATCCTTTCCCTGCTTTCAACGGGAAAGAATTCCCGGCGTTCCCGTCGCATCTCAAGAGGAGGCACTCTCAACAGGAAAGGCGAGAGGAACTCCATGGTCGTACCACCATTCCAAGAGTCCCCCAGATGTCTCAGTCCATTCCAGAGGAAACTCTTTGCCCTGCACTGGCTCATCTTTCATGTCGAGGATCGACTCACACCACGGTGGCACGTGGGACAGCCCTGTGGGAAAGCCTCGAGGGAAAGCCTCGAGGGAAAACCACAGATCCTTTGATCCACGCGACGGGAAGCGTGACATTGCTGCTACAGCCTGGAAAGAAAGTGCACGTGCATGCCCGCACTCGAGACAAGGCCTGACTCCCCTGGGGAGACTCCAGAAGTACCCAAAGATCCATGTCAGCCCCTGAGAGGAATCCTCGGTTCCGGCCCTGACTCCACACAAGGTTTTTGGCCCCGGTATCGACGGGAGAGGAATCCCGAGAGGCCCCCTAGCAACTCGCATGGGGACTGGCCTCTCCTGAGGCCACCAGGGCGGGTCCCTGAGGTCCCCGTCGTAACTCGAGAACACCTGCCGCATCTCGAGAAAATCCAGGAAGTTCTCCCTTCCAGGCGAGATGAGGCCTATTTCCGATGAGGCGTCTGGAGACTAATGACACCTAACCTCTGGAACTTCTAAAAGGTCTTTCACACCCTTGATGCAACTCAAGAAGTTCACCGCCATACCCGTCTCCACACGAGAGGAAGCACGATGGTCCCGCCCACATCCAGAGGAGCCCCGTTTCCACCTCGTAGCTCGAGATGAGGGATCCTTTCCCTGCTTTCAACGGGAAAGAATTCCCGGCGTTCCCGTCCCATCTCAAGAGGAGGCACTCTCAACAGGAAAGGCGAGAGGAACTCCATGGTCGTACCACCATTCCAAGAGTCCCCCAGATGTCTCAGTCCATTCCAGAGGAAACTCTTTGCCCTGCACTGGCTCATCTTTCACGCCGAGGATCGACTCACACCACGGTGGCACGTGGGACAGCCCTGTGGGAAAGCCTCGAGGGAAAGCCTCGAGGGAAAACAACAGATCCTTTGATCCACGCGACGGGAAGAGTGACATTGCTGCTACAGCCTGGAAGGAAAGCGCACGTGCATGTCCCCACTCGAGACGAGGCCTGACTCCCCTGGGGAGACTCCAGAAGTACCCAAAGATCCATGTCAGCCCCTGAGAGGAATCCTCGGTTGCGGCCCTGACTCCACACAAGGTTTTTGGCCCCGGTATCGACGGGAGAGGAATCCCGAGAGGCCCCCCAGCAACTCGCATGGGGACTGGCCTCTCCTGAGGCCACCAGGGCGGGTCCCTGAGGTCCCCGTCGTAACTCGAGAACACCTGCCGCAACTCGAGAAAATCCAGGAAGTTCTCCCTTCCAGGCGAGATGAGGCCTATTTCCGATGAGGCGTCTGGAGCATAATGACACCTAACCTCTGGAACTTCCAAAGTGTCTTTCACACCCTTGCTGCAACTCAAGAAGTTCACCGCCATACCCGTCTCCACTCGAGAGGAAGCACGATGGTCCCGCCCACATCCAGAGGAGCCCCGTTTCCCCCTCGTAGCTCGAGATGAGGGATCCTTTCCCTGCTTTCAACGGGAAAGAATTCCCGGCGTTCCCGTCGCATCTCAAGAGGAGGCACTCTCAACAGGAAAGGCGAGAGGAACTCCATGGTCGTACCACCATTCCAAGAGTCCCCCAGATGTCTCAGTCCATTCCAGAGGAACCTCTTTGCCCTGCACTGGCTCATCTTTCAGGCCGAGGATCGACTCACACCACGGTGGCAAGTGGGACAGCCCTGTGGGAAAGCCTCGAGGGAAAGCCTCGAGGGAAATCCACAGATCCTTTGATCCATGCGACGGGAAGCGTGACATTGCTGCTACAGCCTGGAAGGAAAGCGCACGTGCATGCCCCAACTCGAGACGAGGCTTGACTCCCCTGGGGAGACTCCAGAAGTACCCAAAGATCCATGTCAGCCCCTGAGAGGAATCCTCGGTTCCGGCCCTGTCTCCACACAAGGTTTTTGGCCCCGGTATCGACGGGAGAGGAATCCCGAGAGGCCCCCTAGCAACTCGCATGGGGACTGGCCTCTCCTGAGGCCACCAGGGCGGGTCCCTGAGGTCCCCGTCGTAACTCGAGAACACCTGCCGCAACTCGAGAAAATCCAGGAAGTTCTCCCTTCCAGGCGAGATAAGGCCTATTTCCGATGAGGCGTATGGAGCATAATGACACCTAACCTCTGGAGCTTCCAAAGGGTCTTTCACACCCTTGCTGCAACTCAAGAAGTTTACCGCCATACCCGTCTCCACTCGAGAGGAAGCACGATGGTCCCGCCCACATCCAGAAGAGCCGCGTTTCCCCCTCGGAGCTCGAGATGAGGGATCCTTTCCTTGCTTTCAACGGGAAAGAATTCCCGGCGATCCCGTCGCATCTCAAGAGGAGGCACTCTCCACAGGAAAGCCGAGAGGAACTCCATGGTGGTACCACCATTCCAAGAGTCCCCCAGATGTCTCAGTCCATTCCAGAGGAACCTCTTTGCCCTGCACTGGCTCATCTTTCACGCCGAGGATCGACTCACACCACGGTGGCACGTGGGACAGCCCTGTGGGAAAGCGTCGAGGGAAAGCCTCGAGGGAAAACCACAGATCCTTTGATCCACGCGACGGGAAGCGTGACATTGCTGCTACAGCCTGGAAGGAAAGCGCACGTGCATGCCCCCACTCGAGACGAGGCCTGACTCCTCTGGGGAGACTCCACAAGTACCCAAAGATCCATGTCAGCCCCTGAGAGGAATGCTCGGTTCCGGCCCTGACTCCACACAAGGTTTTTGGCCCGGGTATCGACGGGAGAGGAATCCCGAGAGGGCCCCTAGCAACTCGCATGGGGACTGGCCTCTCCTGAGGCCAACAGGGCGGATCCCTGAGGTCCCAGTCGTAACTCGAGAACACCGGCCGCAACTCGAGAAAATCCAGGAAGTTCTCCCTTCCAGGCGAGATGAGGCCTATTTCCGATGAGGCGTCTGGAGACTAATGACACCTAACCTCTGGAGCTTCCAAAGGGTCTTTCACACCCTTGCTGCAACTCAAGAAGTTCACCGCCATACCCGTCTCCACTCGAGAGGAAGCACGATGGTCCCGCCCACATCCAGAGGAGCCCCGTTTCCCCCTCGTAGCTCGAGATGAGGGATCCTTTCCCTGCTTTCAACGGGAAAGAATTCCCGGCGTTCCCGTCGCATCTCAAGAGGAGGCACTCTCAACAGGAAAGGCGAGAGGAACTCCATGGTCGTACCACCATTCCAAGAGTCCCCCAGATGTCTCAGTCCATTCCAGAGGAACCTCTTTGCCCTGCACTGGCTCATCTTTCACGCCGAGGATCGACTCACACCACGGTGGCACGTGGGACAGCCCTGTGGGAAAGCCTCGAGGGAAAGCCTCGAGGGAAAACCACAGATCCTTTGATCCACGCGACGGGAAGAGTGACATTGCTGCTACAGCCTGGAAGGAAAGCGCACGTGCATGCCCCCACTCGAGACGAGGCCTGACTCCCCTGGGAAGACTCCACAAGTACCCAAAGATCCATGTCAGCCCCTGAGAGGAATCCTCGTTTCCGGCCCTGACTCCACACAAGGTTTTTGGCCCCGGTATCGACGGGAGAGGAATCCCGAGAGGCCCCCTAGCAACTCGCATGGGGACTGGCCTCTCCTGAGGCCACCAGGGCGGGTCCCTGAGGTCCCCGTCGTAACTCGACAACACCTGCCGCAACTCGAGAAAATCCAGGAAGTTCTCCCTTCCAGGCGAGATGAGGCCTATTTCCGATGAGGCGTCTGGAGACTAATGACACCTAACCTCTGGAACTTCGAAAGGGTCTTTCACACCCTTGCTGCAACTCAAGAAGTTCACCGCCATACCCGTCTCCACTCGAGAAGAAGCACGATGGTCCCGCCCACATCCAGAGGAGCCCCGTTTGCCCCTCGTAGCTCGAGATGAGGGATCCTTTCCCTGCTTTCAACGGGAAAGAATTCCCGGCGTTCCCGTCGCATCTCAAGAGGAGGCACTCTCAACATTAAAGGCGAGAGGAACTCCATGGTGGTACCACCATTCCAAGAGTCCCCCAGATGTCTCAGTCCATTCCAGAGGAACCTCTTTGCCCTGCACTGGCTCATCTTTCACGCCGAGGATCGACTCACACCACGGTGGCACGTGGGACAGCCCTGTGGGAAAGCCTCGAGGGAAAGCCTCGAGGGAAAACCACAGATCCTTTGATCCACGCGACGGGAAGCGTGACATTGCTGCTACAGCCTGGAAGGAAAGCGCACGTGCATGCCCCCACTCGAGACGAGGCCTGACTCCTCTGGGGAGACTCCACAAGTACCCAAAGATCCATGTCAGCCCCTGAGAGGAATGCTCGGTTCCGGCCCTGACTCCACACAAGGTTTTTGGCCCGGGTATCGACGGGAGAGGAATCCCGAGAGGGCCCCTAGCAACTCGCATGGGGACTGGCCTCTCCTGAGGCCAACAGGGCGGATCCCTGAGGTCCCAGTCGTAACTCGAGAACACCGGCCGCAACTCGAGAAAATCCAGGAAGTTCTCCCTTCCAGGCGAGATGAGGCCTATTTCCGATGAGGCGTCTGGAGACTAATGACACCTAACCTCTGGAGCTTCCAAAGGGTCTTTCACACCCTTGCTGCAACTCAAGAAGTTCACCGCCATACCCGTCTCCACTCGAGAGGAAGCACGATGGTCCCGCCCACATCCAGAGGAGCCCCGTTTCCCCCTCGTAGCTCGAGATGAGGGATCCTTTCCCTGCTTTCAACGGGAAAGAATTCCCGGCGTTCCCGTCGCATCTCAAGAGGAGGCACTCTCAACAGGAAAGGCGAGAGGAACTCCATGGTCGTACCACCATTCCATGAGTCCCCCAGATGTCTCAGTCCATTCCAGAGGAACCTCTTTGCCCTGCACTGGCTCATCTTTCACGCCGAGGATCGACTCACACCACGGTGGCACGTGGGACAGCCCTGTGGGAAAGCCTCGAGGGAAAGCCTAGAGGGAAAACCACAGATCCTTTGATCCACGCGACGGGAAGAGTGACATTGCTGCTACAGCCTGGAAGGAAAGCGCACGTGCATGCCCCCACTCGAGACGAGGCCTGACTCCCCTGGGAAGACTCCACAAGTACCCAAAGATCCATGTCAGCCCCTGAGAGGAATCCTCGTTTCCGGCCCTGACTCCACACAAGGTTTTTGGCCCCGGTATCGACGGGAGAGGAATCCCGAGAGGCCCCCTAGCAACTCGCATGGGGACTGGCCTCTCCTGAGGCCACCAGGGCGGGTCCCTGAGGTCCCCGTCGTAACTCGACAACACCTGCCGCAACTCGAGAAAATCCAGGAAGTTCTCCCTTCCAGGCGAGATGAGGCCTATTTCCGATGAGGCGTCTGGAGACTAATGACACCTAACCTCTGGAACTTCGAAAGGGTCTTTCACACCCTTGCTGCAACTCAAGAAGTTCACCGCCATACCCGTCTCCACTCGAGAGGAAGCACGATGGTCCCGCCCACATCCAGAGGAGCCCCGTTTGCCCCTCGTAGCTCGAGATGAGGGATCCTTTCCCTGCTTTCAACGGGAAAGAATTCCCGGCGTTCCCGTCGCATCTCAAGAGGAGGCACTCTCAACATTAAAGGCGAGAGGAACTCCATGGTCGTACCACCATTCCAAGAGTCCCCCAGATGTCTCAGTCCATTCCAGAGGAACCTCTTTGCCCTGCACTGGCTCATCTTTCACGCCGAGGATCGACTCACACCACGGTGGCACGTGGGACAGCCCTGTGGGAAAGCCTCGAGGGAAAGCCTCGAGGGAAAACCACAGATCCTTTGATCCACGCGACGGGAAGCGTGACATTGCTGCTACAGCCTGGAAGGAAAGCGCACGTGCATGCCCCCACTCGAGACGAGGCCTGACTCCGCTGGGGAGACTCCAGAAGTACCCAAAGATCCATGTCAGCCCCTGAGAGGAATCCTCGGTTCCGGCCCTGACTCCACACAAGGTTTTTGGCCCCGGTATCGACGGGAGAGGAATCCCGAGAGGCCCCCTAGCAACTCGCATGGGGACTGGCCTCTCCTGAGGCCACCAGGGCGGGTCCCTGAGGTCCCCGTCGTAACTCGACAACACCTGCCGCAACTCGAGAAAATCCAGGAAGTTCTACCTTCCAGGCCAGATGAGGCCTATTTCCGATGAGGCGTCTGGAGACGAATGACACCTAACCTCTGGAACTTCGAAAGGGTCTTTCACACCCTTGCTGCAACTCAAGAAGTTCACCGCCATACCCGTGTCCACTCGAGAGGAAGCACGATGGTCCCACCCACATCCAGAGGAGCCCCGTTTCCCCCTCGTAGCTCGAGATGAGGGATCCTTTCCCTGCTTTCAACGGGAAAGAATTCCCGGCGTTCCCATCGCATCTCAAGAGGAGGCACTCTCAACAGGAAAGGCGAGAGGAACTCCATGGTCGTACCACCATTCCAAGAGTCCCCGAGATGTCTCAGTCCATTCCAGAGGAACCTCTTTGCCCTGCACTGGCTCATCTTTCACGCCGAGGATCGACTCACACCACGGTGGCACGTGGGACAGCCCTGTGGGAAAGCCTCGAGGGAAAGCCTAGAGGGAAAACCACAGATCCTTTGATCCACGCCACGGGAAGCATGACATTGCTGCTACAGCCTGGAAGGAAAGCGCACGTGCATGCCTCCACTCGAGACGAGGCCTGACTCCCCTGGGGAGACTCCAGAAGTACCCAAAGATCCATGTCAGCCCCTGAGAGGAATCCTCGGTTCCGGCCCTGACTCCACACAAGGTTTTTGGCCCCAGTATCGACGGGAGAGGAATCCCGAGAGGCCCCCTAGCAACTCGCATGGGGACTGGCCTCTCCTGAGGCCACCAGGGCGGGTCCCTGAGGTCCCCGTCGTAACTCGACAACACCTGCCGCAACTCGAGAAAATCCAGGAAGTTCTCCCTTCCAGGCGAGATGAGGCCTATTTCCGATGAGGCGTCTGGAGACTAATGACACCTAACCTCTGGAACTTCGAAAGGGTCTTTCACACCCTTGCTGCAACTCAAGAAGTTCACCGCCATACCCGTCTCCACTCGAGAGGAAGCACGATGGTCCCGCCCACATCCAGAGGAGCCCCGTTTCCCCCTCGGAGCTCGAGATGAGGGATCCTTTCCCTGCTTTCAACGGGAAAGAATTCCCGGCGTTCCCGTCGCATCTCAAGAGGAGGCACTCTCAACAGGAAAGGCGAGAGGAACTCCATGGTCGTACCACCATTCCAAGAGTCCCCCAGATGTCTCAGTCCATTCCAGAGGAACCTCTTTGCCCTGCACTGGCTCATCTTTCACGCCGAGGATCGACTCACACCACGGTGGCACGTGGGACAGCCCTGTGGGAAAGCCTCGAGGGAAAGCCTCGAGGGAAAACCACAGATCCTTTGATCCACGCGACGGGAAGCGTGACATTGCTGCTACAGCCTGGAAGGAAAGCGCACGTGCATGCCCCCACTCGAGACGAGGCCTGACTCCGCTGGGGAGACTCCAGGATTACCCAAAGATCCATGTCAGCCCCTGAGAGGAATCCTCGGTTCCGGCCCTGACTCCACACAAGGTTTTTGGCCCCGGTATCGACGGGAGAGGAATCCCGAGAGGCCCCCTAGCAACTCGCATGGGGACTGGCCTCTCCTGAGGCCACCAGGGCGGGTCCCTGAGGTCCCCGTCGTAACTCGAGAACACCTGCCGCAACTCGAGAAAATCCAGGAAGTTCTCCCTTCCAGGCGAGATGAGGCCTATTTCCGATGAGGCGTATGGAGCATAATGACACCTAACCTCTGGAGCTTCCAAAGGGTCTTTCACACCCTTGCGGCAACTCAAGAAGTTTACCGCCATACCCGTCTCCACTCGAGAGGAAGCACGATGGTCCCGCCCACATCCAGAAGAGCCGCGTTTCCCCCTCGGAGCTCGAGATGAGGGATCCTTTCCTTGCTTTCAACGGGAAAGAATTCCCGGCGATCCCGTCGCATCTCAAGAGGAGGCACTCTCCACAGGAAAGCCGAGAGGAACTCCATGGTGGTACCACCATTCCAAGAGTCCCCCAGATGTCTCAGTCCATTCCAGAGGAACCTCTTTGCCCTGCACTGGCTCATCTTTCACGCCGAGGATCGACTCACACCACGGTGGCACGTGGGACAGCCCTGTGGGAAAGCCTCGAGGGAAAGCCTCGAGGGAAAACCACAGATCCTTTGATCCACGCGTCGGGAAGCGTGACATTGCTGCTACAGCCTGGAAGGAAAGCGCACGTGCATGCCCCCACTCGAGACGAGGCCTGACTCCTCTGGGGAGACTCCACAAGTACCCAAAGATCCATGTCAGCCCCTGAGAGGAATGCTCGGTTCCGGCCCTGACTCCACACAAGGTTTTTGGCCCGGGTATCGACGGGAGAGGAATCCCGAGAGAGCCCCTAGCAACTCGCATGGGGACTGGCCTCTCCTGAGGCCAACAGGGCGGATCCCTGAGGTCCCAGTCGTAACTCGAGAACACCGGCCGCAACTCGAGAAAATCCAGGAAGTTCTCCCTTCCAGGCGAGATGAGGCCTATTTCCGATGAGGCGTCTGGAGACTAATGACACCTAACCTCTGGAGCTTCCAAAGGGTCTTTCACACCCTTGCTGCAACTCAAGAAGTTCACCGCCATACCCGTCTCCACTCGAGAGGAAGCACGATGGTCCCGCCCACATCCAGAGGAGCCCCGTTTCCCCCTCGTAGCTCGAGATGAGGGATCCTTTCCCTGCTTTCAACGGGAAAGAATTCCCGGCGTTCCCGTCGCATCTCAAGAGGAGGCACTCTCAACAGGAAAGGCGAGAGGAACTCCATGGTCGTACCACCATTCCAAGAGTCCCCCAGATGTCTCAGTCCATTCCAGAGGAACCTCTTTGCCCTGCACTGGCTCATCTTTCACGCCGAGGATCGACTCACACCACGGTGGCACGTGGGACAGCCCTGTGGGAAAGCCTCGAGGGAAAGCCTCGAGGGAAAACCACAGATCCTTTGATCCACGCGACGGGAAGAGTGACATTGCTGCTACAGCCTGGAAGGAAAGCGCACGTGCATGCCCCCACTCGAGACGAGGCCTGACTCCCCTGGGAAGACTCCACAAGTACCCAAAGATCCATGTCAGCCCCTGAGAGGAATCCTCGTTTCCGGCCCTGACTCCACACAAGGTTTTTGGCCCCGGTATCGACGGGAGAGGAATCCCGAGAGGCCCCCTAGCAACTCGCATGGGGACTGGCCTCTCCTGAGGCCACCAGGGCGGGTCCCTGAGGTCCCCGTCGTAACTCGACAACACCTGCCGCAACTCGAGAAAATCCAGGAAGTTCTCCCTTCCAGGCGAGATGAGGCCTATTTCCGATGAGGCGTCTGGAGACTAATGACACCTAACCTCTGGAACTTCGAAAGGGTCTTTCACACCCTTGCTGCAACTCAAGAAGTTCACCGCCATACCCGTCTCCACTCGAGAGGAAGCACGATGGTCCCGCCCACATCCAGAGGAGCCCCGTTTGCCCCTCGTAGCTCGAGATGAGGGATCCTTTCCCTGCTTTCAACGGGAAAGAATTCCCGGCGTTCCCGTCGCATCTCAAGAGGAGGCACTCTCAACATTAAAGGCGAGAGGTACTCCATGGTGGTACCACCATTCCAAGAGTCCCCCAGATGTCTCAGTCCATTCCAGAGGAACCTCTTTGCCCTGCACTGGCTCATCTTTCACGCCGAGGATCGACTCACACCACGGTGGCACGTGGGACAGCCCTGTGGGAAAGCCTCGAGGGAAAGCCTCGAGGGAAAACCACAGATCCTTTGATCCACGCGACGGGAAGCGTGACATTGCTGCTACAGCCTGGAAGGAAAGCGCACGTGCATGCCCCCACTCGAGACGAGGCCTGACTCCTCTGGGGAGACTCCACAAGTACCCAAAGATCCATGTCAGCCCCTGAGAGGAATGCTCGGTTCCGGCCCTGACTCCACACAAGGTTTTTGGCCCGGGTATCGACGGGAGAGGAATCCCGAGAGGGCCCCTAGCAACTCGCATGGGGACTGGCCTCTCCTGAGGCCAACAGGGCGGATCCCTGAGGTCCCAGTCGTAACTCGAGAACACCGGCCGCAACTCGAGAAAATCCAGGAAGTTCTCCCTTCCAGGCGAGATGAGGCCTATTTCCGATGAGGCGTCTGGAGACTAATGACACCTAACCTCTGGAGCTTCCAAAGGGTCTTTCACACCCTTGCTGCAACTCAAGAAGTTCACCGCCATACCCGTCTCCACTCGAGAGGAAGCACGATGGTCCCGCCCACATCCAGAGGAGCCCCGTTTCCCCCTCGTAGCTCGAGATGAGGGATCCTTTCCCTGCTTTCAACGGGAAAGAATTCCCGGCGTTCCCGTCGCATCTCAAGAGGAGGCACTCTCAACAGGAAAGGCGAGAGGAACTCCATGGTCGTACCACCATTCCATGAGTCCCCCAGATGTCTCAGTCCATTCCAGAGGAACCTCTTTGCCCTGCACTGGCTCATCTTTCACGCCGAGGATCGACTCACACCACGGTGGCACGTGGGACAGCCCTGTGGGAAAGCCTCGAGGGAAAGCCTCGAGGGAAAACCACAGATCCTTTAATCCACGCGACGGGAAGAGTGACATTGCTGCTACAGCCTGGAAGGAAAGCGCACGTGCATGCCCCCACTCGAGACGAGGCCTGACTCCCCTGGGAAGACTCCACAAGTACCCAAAGATCCATGTCAGCCCCTGAGAGGAATCCTCGTTTCCGGCCCTGACTCCACACAAGGTTTTTGGCCCCGGTATCGACGGGAGAGGAATCCCGAGAGGCCCCCTAGCAACTCGCATGGGGACTGGCCTCTCCTGAGGCCACCAGGGCGGGTCCCTGAGGTCCCCGTCGTAACTCGACAACACCTGCCGCAACTCGAGAAAATCCAGGAAGTTCTCCCTTCCAGGCGAGATGAGGCCTATTTCCGATGAGGCGTCTGGAGACTAATGACACCTAACCTCTGGAACTTCGAAAGGGTCTTTCACACCCTTGCTGCAACTCAAGAAGTTCACCGCCATACCCGTCTCCACTCGAGAGGAAGCACGATGGTCCCGCCCACATCCAGAGGAGCCCCGTTTGCCCCTCGTAGCTCGAGATGAGGGATCCTTTCCCTGCTTTCAACGGGAAAGAATTCCCGGCGTTCCCGTCGCATCTCAAGAGGAGGCACTCTCAACATTAAAGGCGAGAGGAACTCCATGGTCGTACCACGATTCCAAGAGTCCCCCAGATGTCTCAGTCCATTCCAGAGGAACCTCTTTGCCCTGCACTGGCTCATCTTTCACGCCGAGGATCGACTCACACCACGGTGGCACGTAGGACAGCCCTGTGGGAAAGCCTCGAGGGAAAGCCTCGAGGGAAAACCACAGATCCTTTGATCCACGCGACGGGAAGCGTGACATTGCTGCTACAGCCTGGAAGGAAAGCGCACGTGCATGCCCCCACTCGAGACGAGGCCTGACTCCGCTGGGGAGACTCCAGGAGTACCCAAAGATCCATGTCAGCCCCTGAGAGGAATCCTCGGTTCCGGACCTGACTCCACACAAGGTTTTTGGCCCCGGTATCAACGGGAGAGGAATCCCGAGAGGACCCCTAGCAACTCGCATGGGGACTGGCCTCTCCTGAGGCCACCAGGGCGGGTCCCTGAGGTCCCCGTCGTAACTCGACAACACCTGCCGCAACTCGAGAAAATCCAGGAAGTTCTACCTTCCAGGCGTGATGAGGCCTATTTCCGATGAGGCGTCTGGAGAAGAATGACACCTAACCTCTGGAACTTCGAAAGGGTCTTTCACACCCTTGCTGCAACTCAAGAAGTTCACCGCCATACTCGTGTCCACTCGAGAGGAAGCATGATGGTCCCGCCCACATCCAGAGGAGCCCCGTTTCCCCCTCGTAGCTCGAGATGAGGGATCCTTTCCCTGCTTTCAACGGGAAAGAATTCCCGGCGTTCCCATCGCATTCAAGAGGAGGCACTCTCAACTGGAAAGGCGAGAGGAACTCCATGGTCGTACCACCATTCCAAGAGTCCCCCAGATGTCTCAGTCCATTCCAGAGGAACCTCTTTGCCCTGCACTGGCTCATCTTTCACGCCGAGGATCGACTCACACCACGGTGGCACGTGGGACAGCCCTGTGGGAAAGCCTCGAGGGAAAGCCTCGAGGGAAAACCACAGATCCTTTGATCCACGCGACGGGAAGCGTGACATTGCTGCTACAGCCTGGAAGGAAAGCGCACGTGCATGCCCCCACTCGAGACGAGGCCTGACTCCGCTGGGGAGACTCCAGAAGTACCCAAAGATCCATGTCAGCCCCTGAGAGGAATCCTCGGTTCCGGCCCTGACTCCACACAAGGTTTTTGGCCCCGGTATCGACGGGAGAGGAATCCCGAGAGGCCCCCTAGCAACTCGCATGGGGACTGGCCTCTCCTGAGGCCACCAGGGCGGGTCCCTGAGGTCCCCGTCGTAACTCGACAACACCTGCCGCAACTCGAGAAAATCCAGGAAGTTCTACCTTCCAGGCCAGATGAGGCCTATTTCCGATGAGGCGTCTGGAGACGAATGACACCTAACCTCTGGAACTTCGAAAGGGTCTTTCACACCCTTGCTGCAACTCAAGAAGTTCACCGCCATACCCGTGTCCACTCGAGAGGAAGCACGATGGTCCCACCCACATCCAGAGGAGCCCCGTTTCCCCCTCGTAGCTCGAGATGAGGGATCCTTTCCCTGCTTTCAACGGGAAAGAATTCCCGGCGTTCCCATCGCATCTCAAGAGGAGGCACTCTCAACAGGAAAGGCGAGAGGAACTCCATGGTCGTACCACCATTCCAAGAGTCCCCGAGATGTCTCAGTCCATTCCAGAGGAACCTCTTTGCCCTGCACTGGCTCATCTTTCACGCCGAGGATCGACTCACACCACGGTGGCACGTGGGACAGCCCTGTGGGAAAGCCTCGAGGGAAAGCCTAGAGGGAAAACCACAGATCCTTTGATCCACGCCACGGGAAGCATGACATTGCTGCTACAGCCTGGAAGGAAAGCGCACGTGCATGCCTCCACTCGAGACGAGGCCTGACTCCCCTGGGGAGACTCCAGAAGTACCCAAAGATCCATGTCAGCCCCTGAAAGGAATCCTCGGTTCCGGCCCTGACTCCACACAAGGTTTTTGGCCCCGGTATCGACGGGAGAGGAATCCCGAGAGGCCCCCTAGCAACTCGCATGGGGACTGGCCTCTCCTGAGGCCACCAGGGCGGGTCCCTGAGGTCCCCGTCGTAACTCGGGATAACCTGCCGCAACTCGAGAAAATCCAGGAAGTTCTCCCTTCCAGGCGAGATGAGGCCTATTTCCGATGAGGCGTCTGGAGACTAATGACACCTAACCTCTGGAACTTCGAAAGGGTCTTTCACACCCTTGCTGCAACTCAAGAAGTTCACCGCCATACCTGTCTCCACTCGAGAGGAAGCACGATGGTCCCGCCCACATCCAGAGGAGCCCCGTTTCCCCCTCGTAGCTCGAGATGAGGGATCCTTTCCCTGCTTTCAACGGGAAAGAATTCCCGGCGTTCCCGTCGCATCTCAAGAGGAGGCACTCTCAACAGGAAAGGCGAGAGGAACTCCATGGTCGTACCACCATTCCAAGGGTCCCCCAGATGTCTCAGTCCATTCCAGAGGAAACTCTTTGCCCTGCACTGGCTCATCTTTCACGCCGAGGATCGACTCACACCACGGTGGCACGTGGGACAGCCCTGTGGGAAAGCCTCGAGGGAAAGCCTCGAGGGAAAACCACAGACCCTTTGATCCACGCGACGGGAAGCGTGACATTGCTGCTATAGCCTGGAAGGAAAGCGCACGTGCATGCCCCCACTCGAGACGAGGCCTGTCTCCCCTGGCGAGACTCCAGAAGTACCCAAAGATCCATATCAGCCCCTGAGAGGAATCCTCGGTTCCGGCCCTGACTCCACACAAGGTTTTTGGCCCGGTATCGACGGGAGAGGAATCCCGAGAGGCCCCCTAGCAACTCGCATGGGGACTGGCCTCTCCTGAGGCCACCAGGGCGGGTCCCTGAGGTCCCCGTCGTAACTCGGGATAACCTGCCGCAACTCGAGAAAATCCAGGAACTTCTCCCTTCCAGGCGAGATGAGGCCTATTTCCGATGAGGCGTCTGGAGACTAATGAAACCTAACCTCTGGAACTTCGAAAGGGTCTTTCACACCCTTGCTGCAACTCAAGAAGTTCACCGCCATACCCGTCTCCACTCGAGAGCAAGAACGATGGTCCCGCCCACATCCAGAGGAGCCCCGTTTCCCCCTCGGAGCTCGAGATGAGGGATCCTTTCCCTGCTTTCAACGGGAAAGAATTCCCGGCAATCCCGTTGCATCTCAAGAGGAGGCACTCTCCACAGGAAAGCCGAGAGGAACTCCATGGTCGTACCACCATTCCAAGAGTCCCCCAGATGTCTCAGTCCATTCCAGAGGAACCTCTTTGCCCTGCACTGGCTCATCTTTCACGCCGAAGATCGACTCACACCACGGTGGCACGTGGGACAGCCCTGTGGGAAAGCCTCGAGGGAAAGCCTCGAGGGAAAACCACAGATCCTTTGATCCACGCGACGGGAAGCGTGACATTGCTGCTACAGCCTGGAAGGAAAGCGCAAGTGCATGCCCCCACTCGAGACGAGGCCTGAATCCCCTGGGGAGACTCCAGAAGTACCCAAAATCCATGTCAGCCCCTGAGAGGAATCCTCGGTTCCGGCCCTGACTCCACACAAGGTTTTTGGCCCCGGTATCGACGGGAGAGGAATCCCGAGAGGCCCCCTAGCAACTCGCATGGGGACTGGCCTCTCCTGAGGCCACCAGGGCGGGTCCCTGAGGTCCCCGTCGTAACTCGGGAACACCTGCCGCAACTCGAGAAAATCCAGGAAGTTCTCCCTTCCAGGCAAGATGAGGCCTATTTCCGATGAGGCGTCTGGAGACTAATGACACCTAACCTCTGGAACTTCGAAAGGGTATTTCACACCCTTACTGCAACTCAAGAAGTTCACCGCCATACCCGTCTCCACTCGAGAGGAAGCACGATGGTCCCGCCCACATCCAGAGGAGCCCCGTTTCCCCCTCGGAGCTCGAGATGAGTGATCCTTGACCTGATTTCAACGGGAAGAATTCCCGGTGTTCTCGTCGCATCTCAAGTGGAGGCACTCTCAACAGGAAAGGCGAGAGGAACTCCATGGTCGTACCACCATTCCAAGAGTCCCCCAGATGTCTCAGTCCATTCCAGAGGAACCTCTTTGCCCTGCACTGGCTCATCTTTCACGCCGAGGATCGACTCACACCACGGTGGCACGTGGGACAGCCCTGTGGGAAAGCCTCGAGGGAAAGCCTCGAGGGAAAACCACAGATCCTTTGATCCACGCGACGGGAAGCGTGACATTGCTGCTACAGCCTGGAAGGAAAGCGCACGTGCATGCCCCCACTCGAGACGAGGCCTGACTCCCCTGGGAAGACTCCAGACGTACCCAAAGATACATGTCAGCCCCTGAGAGGAATCCTCGGTTCCGGCCCTGACTCCACACAAGGTTTTTGGCCCCGGTATCGACGGGAGAGGAATCCCGAGAGGCCCCCTAGCAACTCGCATGGGGACTGGCCTCTCCTGAGGCCACCAGGGCGGGTCCCTGAGGTCCCCGTCGTAACTCGAGAACACCTGCCGCAACTCGAGAAAATCCAGGAAGTTCTCCCTTCCAGGCGAGATGAGGCCTATTTCCGATGAGGCGTCTGGAGACTAATGACACCTAACCTCTGGAACTTCGAAAGGGTCTTTCACACCCTTGCTGCAACTCAAGAAGTTCACCGCCATACCCGTCTCCACTCGAGAGGAAGCACGATGGTCCCGCCCACATCCAGAGGAGCCCCGTTTCCCCCTCGTAGCTCGAGATGAGGGATCCTTTCCCTGCTTTCAACGGGAAAGAATTCCCGGCGTTCCCGTCGCATCTCAAGAGGAGGCACTCTCAACAGGAAAGGCGAGAGGAACTCCATGGTCGTACCACCATTCCAAGAGTCCCCCAGATGTCTCAGTCCATTCCAGAGGAAACTCTTTGCCCTGCACTGGCTCATCTTTCACGCCGAGGATCGACTCACACCACGGTGGCACGTGGGACAGCCCTGTGGGAAAGCCTCGAGGGAAAGCCTCGAGGGAAAACCACAGACCCTTTGATCCACGCGACGGGAAGCGTGACATTGCTGCTACAGCCTGGAAGGAAAGCGCACGTGCATGCCCCCACTCTAGACGAGGCCTGTCTCCCCTGGCGAGACTCCAGAAGTACCCAAAGATCCATATCAGCCCCTGAGAGGAATCCTCGGTTCCGGCCCTGACTCCACACAAGGTTTTTGGCCCCGGTATCGACGGGAGAGGAATCCCGAGAGGCCCCCTAGCAACTCGCATGGGGACTGGCCTCTCCTGAGGCCACCAGGGCGGGTCCCTGAGGTCCCCGTCGTAACTCTGGATAACCTGCCGCAACTCGAGAAAATCCAGGAAGTTCTCCCTTCCAGTCGAGATGAGGCCTATTTCCGATGAGGCATCTGGAGACTAATGAAACCTAACCTCTGGAACTTCGAAAGGGTCTTTCACACCCTTGCTGCAACTCAAGAAGTTCACCGCCATACCCGTCTCCACTCGAGAGGAAGCACGATGGTCCCGCCCACATCCAGAAGAGCCCCGTTTCCCCCTCGGAGCTCGAGATGAGGGATCCTTTCCTTGCTTTCAACGGGAAAGAATTCCCGGCGATCCCGTCGCATCTCAAGAGGAGGCACTCTCCACAGGAAAGCCGAGAGGAACTCCATGGTGGTACCACCATTCCAAGAGTCCCCCAGATGTCTCAGTCCATTCCAGAGGAACCTCTTTGCCCTGCACTGGCTCATCTTTCACGCCGAGGATCGACTCACACCACGGTGGCACGTGGGACAGCCCTGTGGGAAAGCCTCGAGGGAAAGCCTCGAGGGAAAACCACAGATCCTTTGATCCACGCGACGGGAAGCGTGACATTGCTGCTACAGCCTGGAAGGAAAGCGCACGTGCATGCCCCCACTCGAGACGAGGCCTGAATCCCCTGGGAAGACTCCAGAAGTACCCAAAGATCCATGTCAGCCCCTGAGAGGAATCCTCGGTTCCGGCCCTGACTCCACACAAGGTTTTTGGCCCCGGTATCGACGGGAGAGGAATCCCGAGAGGCCCCCTAGCAACTCGAATGGGGACTGGCCTCTCCTGAGGCCACCAGGGCGGGTCCCTGAGGTCCCCGTCGTAACTCGGGAACACCTGCCGCAACTCGAGAAAATCCAGGAAGTTCTCCCTTCCAGGCGAGATGAGGCCTATTTCCGATGAGGCGTCAGGAGACTAATGACACCTAACCTCTGGAACTTCGAAAGGGTCTTTCACACCCTTACTGCAACTCAAGAAGTTCACCGCCATACCCGTCTCCACTCGAGAGGAAGCACGATGGTCCCGCCCACATCCAGAGGAGCCCCGTTTTCCCCTCGGAGCTCGAGATGAGGGATCCTTGACCTGCTTTCAACGCGAAAGTATTCCCGGTGTTCTCGTCGCATCTCAAGAGGAGGCACTCTCAACAGGAAAGGCGAGAGGAACTCCATGGTCGTACCACCATTCCAAGAGTCCCCCAGATGTCTCAGTCCATTCCAGAGGAACCTCTTTGCCCTGCACTGGCTCATCTTTCACGCCGAGGATCGACTCACACCACGGTGGCACGTGGGACAGCCCTGTGGGAAAGCCTCGAGGGAAAACCACAGATCCTTTGATCCACGCGACGGGAAGCGTGACATTGCTGCTACAGCCTGGAAGGAAAGCGCACGTGCATGCCCCCACTCGAGACGAGGCCTGACTCCCCTGGGGAGACTCCACAAGTACCCAAAGATCCATGTCAGCCCCTGAGAGGAATCCTCGGTTCCGGCCCTGACTCCACACAAGGTTTTTGGCCCCGGTTTCGACGGGAGAGGAATCCCGAGAGGCCCCCTAGCAACTCGCATGGGGACTGGCCTCTCCTGAGGCCACCAGGGCGGGTCCCTGAGGTCCCCGTCGTAACTCGAGAACACCTGCCGCAACTCGAGAAAATCCAGGAAGTTCTCCCTTCCAGGCGAGATGAGGCCTATTTCCGATGAGGCGTCTGGACACTAATGACACCTAACCTCTGGAACTTCGAAAGGGTCTTTCACACCCTTGCTGCAACTCAAGAAGTTCACCGCCATACCCGTCTCCACTCGAGAGGAAGCACGATGGTCCCGCCCACATCCAGAGGAGCCCCGTTTCCCCCTCGTAGCTCGAGATGAGGGATCCTTTCCCTGCTTTCAACGGGAAAGAATTCCCGGCGTTCCCGTCGCATCTCAAGAGGAGGCACTCTCAACAGGAAAGGCGAGAGGAACTCCATGGTCGTACCACCATTCCAAGAGTCCCCCAGATGTCTCAGTCCATTCCAGAGGAAACTCTTTGCCCTGCACTGGCTCATCTTTCACGCCGAGGATCGACTCACACCACGGTGGCACGTGGGACAGCCCTGTGGGAAAGCCTCGAGGGAAAGCCTCGAGGGAAAACCACAGACCCTTTGATCCACGCGACGGGAAGCGTGACATTGCTGCTACAGCCTGGAAGGAAAGCGCACGTGCATGCCCCCACTCTAGACGAGGCCTGTCTCCCCTGGCGAGACTCCAGAAGTACCCAAAGATCCATGTCAGCCCCTGAGAGGAATCCTCGGTTCCGGCCCTGACTCCACACAAGGTTTTTGGCCCCGGTATCGACGGGAGAGGAATCCCGAGAGGCCCCCTAGCAACTCGCATGGGGACTGGCCTCTCCTGAGGCCACCAGGGCGGGTCCCTGAGGTCCCCGTCGTAACTCTGGATAACCTGCCGCAACTCGAGAAAATCCAGGAAGTTCTCCCTTCCAGGCGAGATGAGGCCTATTTCCGATGAGGCGTCTGGAGACTAATGAAACCTAACCTCTGGAACTTCGAAAGGGTCTTTCACACCCTTGCTGCAACTCAAGAAGTTCACCGCCATACCCGTCTCCACTCGAGAGGAAGCACGATGGTCCCGCCCACATCCAGAAGAGCCCCGTTTCCCCCTCGGAGCTCGAGATGAGGGATCCTTTCCTTGCTTTCAACGGGAAAGAATTCCCGGCGATCCCGTCGCATCTCAAGAGGAGGCACTCTCCACAGGAAAGCCGAGAGGAACTCCATGGTGGTACCACCATTCCAAGAGTCCCCCAGATGTCTCAGTCCATTCCAGAGGAACCTCTTTGCCCTGCACTGGCTCATCTTTCACGCCGAGTATCGACTCACACCACGGTGGCACGTGGGACAGCCCTGTGGGAAAGCCTCGAGGGAAAGCCTCGAGGGAAAACCACAGATCCTTTGATCCACGCGACGGGAAGCGTGACATTGCTGCTACAGCCTGGAAGGAAAGCGCACGTGCATGCCCCCACTCGAGACGAGGCCTGAATCCCCTGGGAAGACTCCAGAAGTACCCAAAGATCCATGTCAGCCCCTGAGAGGAATCCTCGGTTCCGGCCCTGACTCCACACAAGGTTTTTGGCCCCGGTATCGACGGGAGAGGAATCCCGAGAGGCCCCCTAGCAACTCGCATGGGGACTGGCCTCTCCTGAGGCCACCAGGGCGGGTCCCTGAGGTCCCCGTCGTAACTCGGGAACACCTGCCGCAACTCGAGAAAATCCAGGAAGTTCTCCCTTCCAGGCGAGATGAGGCCTATTTCCGATGAGGCGTCAGGAGACTAATGACACCTAACCTCTGGAACTTCGAAAGGGTCTTTCACACCCTTACTGCAACTCAAGAAGTTCACCGCCATACCCGTCTCCACTCGAGAAGAAGCACGATGGTCCCGCCCACATCCAGAGGAGCCCCGTTTCCCCCTCGTAGCTCGAGATGAGGGATCCTTTCCCTGCTTTCAACGGGAAAGAATTCCCGGCATTCCCGTCGCATCTCAAGAGGAGGCACTCTCCACAGGAAAGGCGAGAGGAACTCCATGGTCGTACCACCATTCCAAGAGTCCCCCAGATGTCTCAGTCCATTCCAGAGGAACCTCTTTGCCCTGCACTGGCTCATCTTTCACGCCGAGGATCGACTCACACCACGGTGGCACGTGGGACAGCCCTGTGGGAAAGCCTCGAGGGAAAGCCTCGAGGGAAAACCACAGATCCTTTGATCCATGCCACGGGAAGCGTGACATTGCTGCTACAGCCTGGAAGGAAAGCGCACGTGCATGCCCCCACTCGAGACGAGGCCTGACTCCCCCGGGGAGACTCCAGAAGTACCCAAAGATACATGTCAGCCCCTGAGAGGAATCCTCGGTTCCGGCCCTGACTCCACACAAGGTTTTTGGCCCCGGTATCGACGGGAGAGGAATCCCGAGAGGCCCCCTAGCCACTCGCATGGGGACTGGCCTCTCCTGAGGCCACCAGGGCGGGTCCCAGAGGTCCCCGTCGTAACTCGGGAACACCTGCCGCAACTCGAGAAAATCCAGGAAGTTCTCCCTTCCAGGCGAGATGAGGCCTATTTCCGATGAGGCGTTTGGACACTAATGACACCTAACCTCTGGAACTTCGAAAGGGTCTTTCACACCCTTGCTGCAACTCAAGTAGTTCACCGCCATACCCGTCTCCACTCGAGAGGAAGCACGATCGTCCCACCCATAACCAGAGGAGCCCCGTTTCCCCCTCGTAGCTCAAGATGAGGGATCCTTTCCCTGCTTTAAATGGGAAAGAATTCCGGGGTTCCTGTCGCATCTCAAGAGGAGGCACTCTCAACAGGAAAGGCAAGAGGAACTCCATGGTCGTTCCACCATTCCAAGAGTCCCCCAGATGTCTCAGTCCATTCCAGAGGAACCTCTTTGCCCTGCACTGGCTCATCTTTCACGCCGAGGATCGACTCACACCACGGTGGCACGTGGGACAGCCCTGTGGGAAAGCCTCGAGGGAAAGCCTCGAGGGAAAACCACAGATCCCTTGATCCACGCGACGGGAAGCGTGACATTGCTGCTACAGCCTGGAAGGAAAGCGCACGTGCATGCCCCCACTCGAGACGAGGCCTGAATCCCCTGGGGAGACTCCAGAAGTACCCAAAGATCCATTTTAGCCCCTGAGAGGAATCCTCGGTTCCGGCCCTGACTCCACACAAGGTTTTTGGCCCCAGTATCGGCGGGAGAGGAATCCCGGGAGGCCCCCTAGCAACTCGCGTGGTGACTGGCCTCTCCTGAGGCCACCAGGGCGGGTCCCTAAGGTCCCCGTCGTAACTCGGGAACACCTGCCGCAACTCGAGAAAATCCAGGAAGTTCTCCCTTCCAGGCGAGATGAGGCCTATTTCCGATGAGGCGTCTGGAGACTAATGACACCTAACCTCTGGAACTTCGAAAGGGTCTTTCACACCCTTGCTGCAACTCAAGAAGTTCACCGCCATACCCGTCTCCACTCGAGAGGAAGCACGATGGTCCCGCCCACATCCAGAGGAGCCCCGTTTGCCCCTCGTAGCTCGAGATGAGGGATCCTTTCCCTGCTTTCAACGGGAAAGAATTCCCGGCGTTCCCATCGCATCTCAAGAGGAGGCACTCTCAACAGGAAAGGCGAGAGGAACTCCATGGTCGTACCACCATTCCAAGAGTCCCCCAGATGTCTCAGTGCATTCCAGAGGAACCTCTTTGCCCTGCACTGGCTCATCTTTCACGCCGAGGATCGACTCACACCACGGTGGCACGTGGGACAGCCCTGTGGGAAAGCCTCGAGGGAAAGCCTCGAGGGAAAACCACAGATCCTTTGATCCACGCGACGGGAAGCGTGACATTGCTGCTACAGCCTGGAAGGAAAGCGCACGTGCATGCCCCCACTCGAGACGAGGCCTGACTCCCCTGGGGAGACTCCACAAGTACCCAAAGATCCATGTCAGCCCCTGAGAGGAATCCTCGGTTCCGGCCCTGACTCCACACAAGGTTTTTGGCCCCGGTATCGACGGGAGAGGAATCCCGAGAGGCCCCCTAGCAACTAGCATGTGGACTGGCCTATCCTGAGGCCACCAGGGCGGGTCCCTGAGGTCCCCGTCGTAACTCAAGAACACCTGCCGCAACTTGAGAAAATCCAGGAAGTTCTCCCTTCCAGGCGAGATGAGGCCTATTTCCGATGAGGCGTCTGGAGACTAATGACACCTAACCTCTGGAACTTCGAAAGGGTCTTTCACACCCTTGCTGCAACTCAAGAAGTTCACTGCCATACCCGTCTCCACTCGAGAGTAAGCACGATGGTCCCGCCCACATCCAGAGGAGCCCCGTTTCCCCCTCGTAGCTCGAGATGAGGGATCGTTTCCCTGCTTTCAACGGGAAAGAATTCCCAGCGTCCCCGTCGCATCTCAATAGGAGGCACTCTCAACAGGAAAGGCGAGAGGAACTCCATGGTCGTACCACCATTCCAAGAGTCCCCCAGATGTCTCAGTCCATTCCAGAGGAACCTCTTTGCCCTGCACTGGCTCATCTTTCACGCCGAGGATCGACTCACACCACGGTGGCACGTGGGACAGCCCTGTGGGAAAGCCTCGAGGGAAAGCCTAGAGGGAAAACCACAGATCCTTTGATCCACGCCACGGGAAGCGTGACATTGCTGCTACAGCCTGGAAGGAAAGCGCACGTGCATGCCCCCACTCGAGACGAGGCCTGACTCCCCTGCGGAGACTCCAGAAGTACCCAAAGATCCATGTCATCCCCTGAGAGGAATCCTCGGTTCCGGCCCTGACGCCACACAAGGTTTTTGGCCCCGGTATCGACGGGAGAGGAATCCCGAGAGGCCCCCTAGCAACTCGCATGGGGACTGGCCTCTCCTGAGGCCACCAGGGCGGGTCCCTGAGGTCCCCGTCGTAACTCGAGAACACCTGCCGCAACTCGAGAAAATCCAGGAAGTTCTCCCTTCCAGGCGAGATGAGGCCTATTTCCGATGAGGCGTCTGGAGACTAATGACACCTAACCTCTGGAACTTCGAAAGGGTCTTTCACACCCTTGCTGCAACTCAAGAAGTTCACCGCCATACCCGTCTCCACTCGAGAGGAAGCACGATGGTCCCGCCTACATCCAGAGGAGCCCCGTTTGCCCCTCGTAGCTCGAGATGAGGGATCCTTTCCCTGCTTTCAACGGGAAAGAATTCCCGGCGTTCCCGTCGCATCTCAAGAGGAGGCACTCTCAACAGGAAAGGCGAGAGGAACTCCATGGTCGTACCACCATTCCAAGAGTCCCCCAGATGTCTCAGTCCATTCCAGAGGAACCTCTTTGCCCTGCACTGGCTCATCTTTCACGCCGAGGATCGACTCACACCACGGTGGCACGTGGGACAGCCCTGTGGGAAAGCCTCGAGGGAAAGCCTCGAGGGAAAACCACAGATCCTTTGATCCACGCGACGGGAAGCGTGACATTGCTGCTACAGCCTGGAAGGAAAGGGCACGTGCATGCCCCCACTCGAGACGAGGCCTGACTCCCCTGGGGAGACTCAAGTACCCAAAGATCCATGTCAGCCCCTGAGAGGAATCCTCGGTTCCGGCCCTGACTCCACACAAGGATTTTGGCCCCGGTATCGACGGGAGAGGAATCCCGAGAGGCCCCCTAGCAACTCGCATGGGGACTGGCCTCTCCTGAGGCCACCAGGGCGGGTCCCTGAGGTCCCCGTCGTAACTCGAGAACACCTGCCGCAACTCGGGAAAATCCAGAAAGTTCTCCATTCCAGGCGAGATGAGGCCTATTTCCGATGAGGCGTCTGGAGACTAATGACACCTAACCTCTGGAACTTCGAAAGGGTCTTTCACACCCTTGCTGCAACTCAAGAAGTTCACCGCCATACCCGTCTCCACTCGAGAAGAAGCACGATGGTCCCGCCCACATCCAGAGGAGCCCCGTTTCCCCCTCGGAGCTCGAGATGAGGGATCCTTTCCCTGCTTTCAAAGGGAAAGAATTCCCGGCGATCCCGTCGCATCTCAAGAGGAGGCACTCTCCACAGGAAAGCCGAGAGGAACTCCATGGTCGTACCACCATTCCAAGAGTCCCCCAGATGTCTCAGTCCATTCCAGAGGAACCTCTTTGCCCTGCACTGGCTCATCTTTCACGCCGAGGATCGACTCACACCACGGTGGCACGTGGGACAGCCCTGTGGGAAAGCCTAGAGCGAAAGCCTCCAGGGAAAACCACAGATCCTTTGATCCACGCGACGGGAAGCGTGACATTGCTGCTACAGCCTGGAAGGAAAGCGCACGTGCATGCCCCCACTCGAGACGAGGCCTGACTCCCCTGGGGAGACTCCAGAAGTACCCAAAGATACATGTCAGCCACTGAGAGGAATCCTCGGTTCCGGCCCTGACTCCACACAAGGTTTTTGGCCCCGGTATCGACGGGAGAGGAATCCCGAGAGGCCCCCTAGCAACTCGCATGGGGACTGGCCTCTCCTGAGGCCACCAGGGCGGGTCCCTGAGGTCCCCGTCGTAACTCGGGAACACCTGCCGCAACTCGAGAAAATCCAGGAAGTTCTCCCTTCCAGGCGAGATGAGGTCTATTTCCGATGAGGCGTCTGGAGACTAATGACACCTAACCTCTGGAACTTCGAAAGGGTCTTTCACACCCTTGCTGCAACTCAAGAAGTTCACCGCCATACCCGTCTCCACTCGAGAGGAAGCACGATGGTCCCGCCCACATCCAGAGGAGTCCCGTTTGCCCCTCGTAGCTCGAGATGAGGGATCCTTTCCCTGCTTTCAACGGGAAAGAATTCCCGGCGTTCCCATCGCATCTCAAGAGGAGGCACTCTCAACAGGAAAGGCGAGAGGAACTCCATGGTCGTACCACCATTCCAAGAGTCCCCCAGATGTCTCAGTGCATTCCAGAGGAACCTCTTTGCCCTGCACTGGCTCATCTTTCACGCCGAGGATCGACTCACACCACGGTGGCACGTGGGACAGCCCTGTGGGAAAGCCTCGAGGGAAAGCCTCGAGGGAAAACCACAGATCCTTTGATCCACGCGACGGGAAGCGTGACATTGCTGCTACAGCCTGGAAGGAAAGCGCACGTGCATGCCCCCACTCGAGACGAGGCCTGACTCCCCTGGGGAGACTCCACAAGTACCCAAAGATCCATGTCAGCCCCTGAGAGGAATCCTCGGTTCCGGCCCTGACTCCACACAAGGTTTTTGGCCCCGGTATCGACGGGAGAGGAATCCCGCGAGGCCCCCTAGCAACTAGCATGTGGACTGGCCTATCCTGAGGCCACCAGGGCGGGTCCCTGAGGTCCCCGTCGTAACTCAAGAACACCTGCCGCAACTTGAGAAAATCCAGGAAGTTCTCCCTTCCAGGCGAGATGAGGCCTATTTCCGATGAGGCGTCTGGAGACTAATGACACCTAACCTCTGGAACTTCGAAAGGGTCTTTCACACCCTTGCTGCAACTCAAGAAGTTCACTGCCATACCCGTCTCCACTCGAGAGTAAGCACGATGGTCCCGCCCACATCCAGAGGAGCCCCGTTTCCCCCTCGTAGCTCGAGATGAGGGATCGTTTCCCTGCTTTCAACGGGAAAGAATTCCCAGCGTCCCCGTCGCATCTCAAGAGGAGGCACTCTCAACAGGAAAGGCGAGAGGAACTCCATGGTCGTACCACCATTCCAAGAGTCCCCCAGATGTCTCAGTCCATTCCAGAGGAACCTCTTTGCCCTGCACTGGCTCATCTTTCACGCCGAGGATCGACTCACACCACGGTGGCACGTGGGACAGCCCTGTGGGAAAGCCTCGAGGGAAAGCCTAGAGGGAAAACCACAGATCCTTTGATCCACGCGACGGGAAGCGTGACATTGCTGCTACAGCCTGGAAGGAAAGCGCACGTGCATGCCCCCACTCGAGACGAGGCCTGACTCCCCTGCGGAGACTCCAGAAGTACCCAAAGATCCATGTCATCCCCTGAGAGGAATCCTCGGTTCCGGCCCTGACTCCACACAAGGTTTTTGGCCCCGGTATCGACGGGAGAGGAATCCCGAGAGGCCCCCTAGCAACTCGCATGGGGACTGGCCTCTCCTGAGGCCACCAGGGCGGGTCCCTGAGGTCCCCGTCGTAACTCGAGAACACCTGCCGCAACTCGAGAAAATCCAGGAAGTTCTCCCTTCCAGGCGAGATGAGGCCTATTTCCGATGAGGCGTCTGGAGACTAATGACACCTAACCTCTGGAACTTCGAAAGGGTCTTTCACACCCTTGCTGCAACTCAAGAAGTTCACCGCCATACCCGTCTCCACTCGAGAGGAAGCACGATGGTCCCGCCTACATCCAGAGGAGCCCCGTTTGCCCCTCGTAGCTCGAGATGAGGGATCCTTTCCCTGCTTTCAACGGGAAAGAATTCCTGGCGTTCCCGTCGCATCTCAAGAGGAGGCACTCTCAACAGGAAAGGCGAGAGGAACTCCATGGTCGTACCACCATTCCAAGAGTCCCCCAGATGTCTCAGTCCATTCCAGAGGAACCTCTTTGCCCTGCACTGGCTCATCTTTCACGCCGAGGATCGACTCACACCACGGTGGCACGTGGGACAGCCCTGTGGGAAAGCCTCGAGGGAAAGCCTCGAGGGAAAACCACAGATCCTTTGATCCACGCGACGGGAAGCGTGACATTGCTGCTACAGCCTGGAAGGAAAGGGCACGTGCATGCCCCCACTCGAGACGAGGCCTGACTCCCCTGGGGAGACTCAAGTACCCAAAGATCCATGTCAGCCCCTGAGAGGAATCCTCGGTTCCGGCCCTGACTCCACACAAGGATTTTGGCCCCGGTATCGACGGGAGAGGAATCCCGAGAGGCCCCCTAGCAACTCGCATGGGGACTGGCCTCTCCTGAGGCCACCAGGGCGGGTCCCTGAGGTCCCCGTCGTAACTCGAGAACACCTGCCGCAACTCGGGAAAATCCAGAAAGTTCTCCATTCCAGGCGAGATGAGGCCTATTTCCGATGAGGCGTCTGGAGACTAATGACACCTAACCTCTGGAACTTCGAAAGGGTCTTTCACACCCTTGCTGCAACTCAAGAAGTTCACCGCCATACCCGTCTCCACTCGAGAAGAAGCACGATGGTCCCGCCCACATCCAGAGGAGCCCCGTTTCCCCCTCGGAGCTCGAGATGAGGGATCCTTTCCCTGCTTTCAAAGGGAAAGAATTCCCGGCGATCCCGTCGCATCTCAAGAGGAGGCACTCTCCACAGGAAAGCCGAGAGGAACTCCATGGTCGTACCACCATTCCAAGAGTCCCCCAGATGTCTCAGTCCATTCCAGAGGAACCTCTTTGCCCTGCACTGGCTCATCTTTCACGCCGAGGATCGACTCACACCACGGTGGCACGTGGGACAGCCCTGTGGGAAAGCCTAGAGCGAAAGCCTCCAGGGAAAACCACAGATCCTTTGATCCACGCCACGGGAAGCGTGACATTGCTGCTACAGCCTGGAAGGAAAGCGCACGTGCATGCCCCCACTCGAGACGAGGCCTGACTCCCCTGGGGAGACTCCAGAAGTACCCAAAGATACATGTCAGCCCCTGAGAGGAATCCTCGGTTCCGGCCCTGACTCCACACAAGGTTTTTGGCCCCGGTATCGACGGGAGAGGAATCCCGAGAGGCCCCCTAGCAACTCGCATGGGGACTGGCCTCTCCTGAGGCCACCAGGGCGGGTCCCAGAGGTCCCCGTCGTAACTCGGGAACACCTGCCGCAACTCGAGAAAATCCAGGAAGTTCTCCCTTCCAGGCGAGATGAGGCCTATTTCCGATGAGGCGTTTGGACACTAATGACACCTAACCTCTGGAACTTCGAAAGGGTCTTTCACACCCTTGCTGCAACTCAAGTAGTTCACCGCCATACCCGTCTCCACTCGAGAGGAAGCACGATCGTCCCACCCATAACCAGAGGAGCCCCGTTTCCCCCTCGTAGCTCAAGATGAGGGATCCTTTCCCTGCTTTAAATGGGAAAGAATTCCGGGGTTCCTGTCGCATCTCAAGAGGAGGCACTCTCAACAGGAAAGGCAAGAGGAACTCCATGGTCGTACCACCATTCCAAGAGTCCCCCAGATGTCTCAGTCCATTCCAGAGGAACCTCTTTGCCCTGCACTGGCTCATCTTTCACGCCGAGGATCGACTCACACCACGGTGGCACGTGGGACATCCCTGTGGGAAAGCCTCGAGGGAAAGCCTCGAGGGAAAACCACAGATCCCTTGATCCACGCGACGGGAAGCGTGACATTGCTGCTACAGCCTGGAAGGAAAGCGCACGTGCATGCCCCCACTCGAGACGAGGCCTGAATCCCCTGGGGAGACTCCAGAAGTACCCAAAGATCCATTTTAGCCCCTGAGAGGAATCCTCGGTTCCGGCCCTGACTCCACACAAGGTTTTTGGCCCCAGTATCGGCGGGAGAGGAATCCCGGGAGGCCCCCTAGCAACTCGCATGGTGACTGGCCTCTCCTGAGGCCACCAGGGCGGGTCCCTGAGGTCCCCGTCGTAACTCGGGAACACCTGCCGCAACTCGAGAAAATCCAGGAAGTTCTCCCTTCCAGGCGAGATGAGGCCTATTTCCGATGAGGCGTCTGGAGACTAATGACACCTAACCTCTGGAACTTCGAAAGGGTCTTTCACACCCTTGCTGCAACTCAAGAAGTTCACCGCCATACCCGTCTCCACTCGAGAGGAAGCACGATGGTCCCGCCCACATCCAGAGGAGCCCCGTTTGCCCCTCGTAGCTCGAGATGAGGGATCCTTTCCCTGCTTTCAACGGGAAAGATTTCCCGGCGTTCCCATCGCATCTCAAGAGGAGGCACTCTCAACAGGAAAGGCGAGAGGAACTCCATGGTCGTACCACCATTCCAAGAGTCCCCCAGATGTCTCAGTGCATTCCAGAGGAACCTCTTTGCCCTGCACTGGCTCATCTTTCACGCCGAGGATCGACTCACACCACAGTGGCACGTGGGACAGCCCTGTGGGAAAGCCTCGAGGGAAAGCCTCGAGGGAAAACCACAGATCCTTTGATCCACGCGACGGGAAGCGTGACATTGCTGCTACAGCCTGGAAGGAAAGCGCACGTGCATGCCCCCACTCGAGACGAGGCCTGACTCCCCTGGGGAGACTCCACAAGTACCCAAAGATCCATGTCAGCCCCTGAGAGGAATCCTCGGTTCCGGCCCTGACTCCACACAAGGTTTTTGGCCCCGGTATCGACGGGAGAGGAATCCCGAGAGGCCCCCTAGCAACTAGCATGTGGACTGGCCTATCCTGAGGCCACCAGGGCGGGTCCCTGAGGTCCCCGTCGTAACTCAAGAACACCTGCCGCAACTTGAGAAAATCCAGGAAGTTCTCCCTACCAGGCGAGATGAGGCCTATTTCCGATGAGGCGTCTGGAGACTAATGACACCTAACCTCTGGAACTTCGAAAGGGTCTTTCACACCCTTGCTGCAACTCAAGAAGTTCACTGCCATACCCGTCTCCACTCGAGAGTAAGCACGATGGTCCCGCCCACATCCAGAGGAGCCCCGTTTCCCCCTCGTAGCTCGAGATGAGGGATCGTTTCCCTGCTTTCAACGGAAAAGAATTCCCAGCGTCCCCGTCGCATCTCAAGAGGAGGCACTCTCAACAGGAAAGGCGAGAGGAACTCCATGGTCGTACCACCATTCCAAGAGTCCCCCAGATGTCTCAGTCCATTCCAGAGGAACCTCTTTGCCCTGCACTGGCTCATCTTTCACGCCGAGGATCGACTCACACCACAGTGGCACGTGGGACAGCCCTGTGGGAAAGCCTCGAGGGAAAGCCTAGAGGGAAAACCACAGATCCTTTGATCCACGCGACGGGAAGCGTGACATTGCTGCTACAGCCTGGAAGGAAAGCGCACGTGCATGCCCCCACTCGAGACGAGGCCTGACTCCCCTGCGGAGACTCCAGAAGTACCCAAAGATCCATGTCAGCCCCTGAGAGGAATCCTCGGTTCCGGCCCTGACTCCACACAAGGTTTTTGGCCCCGGTATCGACGGGAGAGGAATCCCGAGAGGCCCCCTAGCAACTCGCATGGGGACTGGCCTCTCCTGAGGCCACCAGGGCGGGTCCCTGAGGTCCCCGTCGTAACTCGAGAACACCTGCCGCAACTCGAGAAAATCCAGGAAGTTCTCCCTTCCAGGCGAGATGAGGCCTATTTCCGATGAGGCGTCTGGAGACTAATGACACCTAACCTCTGGAACTTCGAAAGGGTCTTTCACACCCTTGCTGCAACTCAAGAAGTTCACCGCCATACCCGTCTCCACTCGAGAGGAAGCACGATGGTCCCGCCCACATCCAGAGGAGCCCCGTTTGCCCCTCGTAGCTCGAGATGAGGGATCCTTTCCCTGCTTTCAACGGGAAAGAATTCCCGGCGTTCCCGTCGCATCTCAAGAGGAGGCACTCTCAACAGGAAAGGCGAGAGGAACTCCATGGTCGTACCACCATTCCAAGAGTCCCCCAGATGTCTCAGTCCATTCCAGAGGAACCTCTTTGCCCTGCACTGGCTCATCTTTCACGCCGAGGATCGACTCACACCACGGTGGCACGTGGGACAGCCCTGTGGGAAAGCCTCGAGGGAAAGCCTCGAGGGAAAACCACAGATCCTTTGATCCACGCGACGGGAAGCGTGACATTGCTGCTACAGCCTGGAAGGAAAGGGCACGTGCATGCCCCCACTCGAGACGAGGCCTGACTCCCCTGGGGAGACTCAAGTACCCAAAGATCCATGTCAGCCCCTGAGAGGAATCCTCGGTTCCGGCCCTGACTCCACACAAGGTTTTTGGCCCCGGTATCGACGGGAGAGGAATCCCGAGAGGCCCCCTAGCAACTCGCATGGGGACTGGCCTCTCCTGAGGCCACCAGGGCGGGTCCCTGAGGTCCCCGTCGTAACTCGAGAACACCTGCCGCAACTCGGGAAAATCCAGGAAGTTCTCCATTCCAGGCGAGATGAGGCCTATTTCCGATGAGGCGTCTGGAGACTAATGACACCTAACCTCTGGAACTTCGAAAGGGTCTTTCACACCCTTGCTGCAACTCAAGAAGTTCACCGCCATACCCGTCTCCACTCGAGAAGAAGCACGATGGTCCCGCCCACATCCAGAGGAGCCCCGTTTCCCCCTCGGAGCTCGAGATGAGGGATCCTTTCCCTGCTTTCAAAGGGAAAGAATTCCCGGCGATCCCGTCGCATCTCAAGAGGAGGCACTCTCCACAGGAAAGCCGAGAGGAACTCCATGGTCGTACCACCATTCCAAGAGTCCCCCAGATGTCTCAGTCCATTCCAGAGGAACCTCTTTGCCCTGCACTGGCTCATCTTTCACGCCGAGGATCGACTCACACCACGGTGGCCCGTGGGACAGCCCTGTGGGAAAGCCTCGAGCGAAAGCCTCCAGGGAAAACCACAGATCCTTTGATCCACGCCACGGGAAGCGTGACATTGCTGCTACAGCCTGGAAGGAAAGCGCACGTGGATGCCCCCACTCGAGACGAGGCCTGACTCCCCTGGGGAGACTCCAGAAGTACCCAAAGATCCATGTCAGCCCCTGAGAGGAATCCTCGGTTCCGGCCCTGACTCCACACAAGGTTTTTGGCCCCGGTATCGACGGGAGAGGAATCCCGAGAGGCCCCCTAGCAACTCGCATGGGGACTGGCCTCTCCTGAGGCCACTAGGGCGGGTCCCTGAGGTCCCCGTCGTAACTCGAGAACACCTGCCGCAACTCGAGAAAATCCAGGAAGTTCTCCCTTCCAGGCAGATGAGGCCTATTTCCGATGAGGCCTCTGGAGACAAATGACACCTAACCTCTGGAACTTCGAAAGGGTCTTTCACACCCTTGCTGCAACTCAAGAAGTTCACCGCCGTACCCGTCTCCACTCGAGAGGAAGCACGATGGTCCCGCCCACATCCAGAGGAGCCCCGTTTCCCCCTCGTAGCTCGAGATGAGGGATCCTTTCCCTGCTTTCAACGGGAAAGAATTCCCGGCGTTCCCGTCGCATCTCAAGAGGAGGCACTCTCAACAGGAAAGGCGAGAGGAACTCCATGGTCGTACCACCATTCCAAGAGTCCCCCAGATGTCTCAGTCCATTCCAGAGGAGCCTCTTTGCCCTGCACTGGCTCATCTTTCACGCCGAGAATCGACTCACACCACGGTGGCACGTGGGACAGCCCTGTGGGAAAGCCTCGAGGGAAAGCCTCGAGGGAAAACCACAGATCCTTTGATCCACGCGACGGGAAGCGTGACATTGCTGCTACAGCCTGGAAGGAAAGCGCACGTGCATGCCCCCACTCGAGACGAGGCCTGACTCCCCTGGGGAGACTCCACAAGTACCCAAAGATCCATGTCAGCCCCTGAGAGGAATCCTCGGTTCCGGCCCTGATTCCACACAAGGTTTTTTGCCCCGGTATCGACGGGAGAGGAATCCCGAGAGGCCCCCTAGCATCTCGCATGGGGACTGGCCTCTCCTGAGGCCACCAGGGCGGGTCCCTGAGGTCCCCGTCGTAATTCGACAACACCTGCCGCAACTCGAGAAAATTCTGGAAGTTCTCCCTTCCAGGCGAGATGAGGCCTATTTCCGATGAGGCGTTTGGAGACGAATGACACCTAACCTCTGGAACTTCGAAAGGGTCTTTCACACCCTTGCTGCAACTCAAGAAGTTCACCGCCATACCCGTCTCCACTCGAGAGGAAGCACGATGGTCCCGCCCACATCCAGAGGAGCCCCGTTTCCCCCTCGTAGCTCGAGATGAGGGATCCTTTCCCTGCTTTCAACGGGAAAGAATTCCCGGCGTTCCCGTCGCATCTCAAGAGGAGGCACTCTCAACAGGAAAGCCGAGAGGAACTCCATGGTCGTACCACCATTCCAAGAGTCCCCCAGATGTCTCAGTCCATTCCAGAGGAACCTCTTTGCCCTGCACTGGCTCATCTTTCACGCCGAGGATCGACTCACACCACGGTGGCACGTGGGACAGCCCTGTGGGAAAGCCTAGAGCGAAAGCCTCCAGGGAAAACCACAGATCCTTTGATCCACGCCACGGGAAGCGTGACATTGCTGCTACAGCCTGGAAGGAAAGCGCACGTGCATGCCCCCACTCGAGACGAGGCCTGACTCCCCTGGGGAGACTCCAGAAGTACCCAAAGATACATGTCAGCCACTGAGAGGAATCCTCGGTTCCGGCCCTGACTCCACACAAGGTTTTTGGCCCCGGTATCGACGGGAGAGGAATCCCGAGAGGCCCCCTAGCAACTCGCATGGGGACTGGCCTCTCCTGAGGCCACCAGGGCGGGTCCCAGAGGTCCCCGTCGTAACTCGGGAACACCTGCCGCAACTCGAGAAAATCCAGGAAGTTCTCCCTTCCAGGCGAGATGAGGCCTATTTCCGATGAGGCGTCTGGAGACTAATGACACCTAACCTCTGGAACTTCGAAAGGGTCTTTCACACCCTTGCTGCAACTCAAGAAGTTCACCGCCATACCCGTCTCCACTCGAGAGGAAGCACGATGGTCCCGCCTACATCCAGAGGAGCCCCGTTTGCCCCTCGTAGCTCGAGATGAGGGATCCTTTCCCTGCTTTCAACGGGAAAGAATTCCCGGCGTTCCCGTCGCATCTCAAGAGGAGGCACTCTCAACAGGAAAGGCGAGAGGAACTCCATGGTCGTACCACCATTCCAAGAGTCCCCCAGATGTCTCAGTCCATTCCAGAGGAACCTCTTTGCCCTGCACTGGCTCATCTTTCACGCCGAGGATCGACTCACACCACGGTGGCACGTGGGACAGCCCTGTGGGAAAGCCTCGAGGGAAAGCCTCGAGGGAAAACCACAGATCCTTTGATCCACGCGACGGGAAGCGTGACATTGCTGCTACAGCCTGGAAGGAAAGGGCACGTGCATGCCCCCACTCGAGACGAGGCCTGACTCCCCTGGGGAGACTCAAGTACCCAAAGATCCATGTCAGCCCCTGAGAGGAATCCTCGGTTCCGGCCCTGACTCCACACAAGGTTTTTGGCCCCGGTATCGACGGGAGAGGAATCCCGAGAGGCCCCCTAGCAACTCGCATGGGGACTGGCCTCTCCTGAGGCCACCAGGGCGGGTCCCTGAGGTCCCCGTCGTAACTCGAGAACACCTGCCGCAACTCGGGAAAATCCAGAAAGTTCTCCATTCCAGGCGAGATGAGGCCTATTTCCGATGAGGCGTCTGGAGACTAATGACACCTAACCTCTGGAACTTCGAAAGGGTCTTTCACACCCTTGCTGCAACTCAAGAAGTTCACCGCCATACCCGTCTCCACTCGAGAAGAAGCACGATGGTCCCGCCCACATCCAGAGGAGCCCCGTTTCCCCCTCGGAGCTCGAGATGAGGGATCCTTTCCCTGCTTTCAAAGGGAAAGAATTCCCGGCGATCCCGTCGCATCTCAAGAGGAGGCACTCTCCACAGGAAAGCCGAGAGGAACTCCATGGTCGTACCACCATTCCAAGAGTCCCCCAGATGTCTCAGTCCATTCCAGAGGAACCTCTTTGCCCTGCACTGGCTCATCTTTCACGCCGAGGATCGACTCACACCACGGTGGCACGTGGGACAGCCCTGTGGGAAAGCCTCGAGGGAAAACCACAGATCCTTTGATCCACGCCACGGGAAGCGTGACATTGCTGCTACAGCCTGGAAGGAAAGCGCACGTGCATGCCCCCACTCGAGAAGAGGCCTGACTCCCCTGGGGAGTCTCCAGAAGTACCCAAAGATCCATGTCAGCCCCTGAGAGGAATCCTCGGTTCCGGCCCTGACTCCACACAAGGTTTTTGGCCCCGGTATCGACGGGAGAGGAATCCCGAGAGGCCCCCTAGCAACTCGCATGGGGACTGGCCTCTCCTGAGGCCACCAGGGCGGGTCCCTGAGGTCCCCGTCGTAACTCGAGAACACCTGCCGCAACTCGAGAAAATCCATGAAGTTCTCCCTTCCAGGCGAGATGAGGCCTATTTCCGATGAGGCGTCTGGAGACTAATGACACCTAACCTCTGGAACTTCGAAAGGGTTTTTCACACCCTTGCTGCAACTCAAGAAGTTCACTGCCATACCCGTCTCCACTCGAGAGGAAGCACGATGGTCCCGCCCACATCCAGAGGAGCCCCGTATCCCCCTCGGAGCTCGAGATGAGGGATCCTTTCCCTGCTTTCAACGGGAAAGAATTCCCGGCGTTCCCGTCGCATCTCAAGAGGAGGCACTCTCAACAGGAAAGGCGAGAGGAACTCCATGGTTCTACCACCATTCCAAGAGTCCCCCAGATGTCTCAGTCCATTCCAGAGGAACCTCTTTGCCCTGCACTGGCTCATCTTTCACGCCGAGGATCGACTCACACCACGGTGGCACGTGGGACAGCCCTGTGGGAAAGCCTCGAGGGAAAGCCTCGAGGGAAAACCACAGATCCTTTGATCCACGCGACGGGAAGCGTGACATTGCTGCTACAGCCTGGAAGGAAAGTGCACGTGCATGCACCCACTCGAGACGAGGCCTGACTCCCCTGGGGAGACTCCACAAGTACCCAAAGATCCATGTCAGCCCCTGAGAGGAATCCTCGGTTCCGGCCCTGACTCCACACAAGGTTTTCGGCCCCGGTATCGACGGGAGAGGAATCCCGAGAGGCCCCCTAGCAACTCGCATGGGGACTGGCCTCTCCTGAGGCCACCAGGGCGGGTCCCTGAGGTCCCCGTCGTAACTCGAGAACACCTGCCGCAACTCGAGAAAATCCAGGAAGTTCTCCCTTCCAGGCGAGATGAGGCCTATTTCCGATGAGGCGTCTGGAGACTAATGACACCTAACCTCTGGAACTTCGAAAGGGTCTTTCACATCCTTGCTGCAACTCAAGAAGTTCACCGCCATACCCGTCTCCACTCGAGAGGAAGCACGATTGTCCCGCCCACATCCAGAGGAGATTCGTTTCCCCCTCGAAGCTCGAGATGAGGGATCCTTTCCCTGCTTTCAACGGGAAAGAATTCCCGGCGTTCCCGTCGCATCTCAAGAGGAGGCACTCTCAACAGGAAAGGCGAGAGGAACTCCATGGTCGTACCACCATTCCAAGAGTCCCCCAGATGTCTCAGTCCATTCCAGAGGAACCTCTTTGCCCTGCACTGGCTCATCTTTCACGCCGAGGATCGACTCACACCACGGTGGCACGTGGGACAGCCCTGTGGGAAAGCCTCGAGCGAAAGCCTCGAGGGAAAACCACAGATCCTTTGATCCACGCGACGGGAAGCGTGACATTGCTGCTACAGCCTGGAAGGAAAGCGCACGTGCATGTACCCACTCGAGACGAGGCATGACTCCCCTGGGGAGACTCCACAAGTACCCAAAGATCCATGTCAGCCCCTGAGAGGAATCCTCGGTTCCGGCCCTGACTCCACACAAGGTTTTCGGCCCCGGTATCGACGGGAGAGGAATCCCGAGAGGCCCCCTAGCAACTCGCATGGGGACTGGCCTCTCCTGAGGCCACCAGGGCGGGTCCCTGAGGTCCCCGTCGTAACTCGAGAACACCTGCCGCAACTCGAGAAAATCCAGGAAGTTCTCCCTTCCAGGCGAGATGAGGCCTATTTCCGATGAGGCGTCTGGAGACTAATGACACCTAACCTCTGGAACTTCGAAAGGGTCTTTCACATCCTTGCTGCAACTCAAGAAGTTCACCGCCATACCCGTCTCCACTCGAGAGGAAGCACGATGGTCCCGCCCACATCCAGAGGAGCCCCGTATCCCCCTCGGAGCTCGAGATGAGGGATCCTTTCCCTGCTTTCAACGGGAAAGAATTCCCGGCGTTCCCGTCGCATCTCAAGAGGAGGCACTCTCAACAGGAAAGGCGAGAGGAACTCCATGGTTCTACCACCATTCCAAGAGTCCCCCAGATGTCTCAGTCCATTCCAGAGGAACCTCTTTGCCCTGCACTGGCTCATCTTTCACGCCGAGGATCGACTCACACCACGGTGGCACGTGGGACAGCCCTGTGGGAAAGCCTCGAGGGAAAGCCTCGAGGGAAAACCACAGATCCTTTGATCCACGCCACGGGAAGCGTGACATTGCTGCTACAGCCTGGAAGGAAAGTGCACGTGCATGCACCCACTCGAGACGAGGCCTGACTCCCCTGGGGAGACTCCACAAGTACCCAAAGATCCATGTCAGCCCCTGAGAGGAATCCTCGGTTCCGGCCCTGACTCCACACAAGGTTTTCGGCCCCGGTATCGACGGGAGAGGAATCCCGAGAGGCCCCCTAGCAACTCGCATGGGGACTGGCCTCTCCTGAGGCCACCAGGGCGGGTCCCTGAGGTCCCCGTCGTAACTCGAGAACACCTGCCGCAACTCGAGAAAATCCAGGAAGTTCTCCCTTCCAGGCGAGATGAGGCCTATTTCCGATGAGGCGTCTGGAGACTAATGACACCTAACCTCTGGAACTTCGAAAGGGTCTTTCACATCCTTGCTGCAACTCAAGAAGTTCACCGCCATACCCGTCTCCACTCGAGAGGAAGCACGATGGTCCCGCCCACATCCAGAGGAGCCCCGTTTCTCCCTCGTAGCTCGAGATGAGGGATCCTTTCCCTTCTTTCAACGGGAAAGAATTCCCGGCGTTCCCGTCGCATCTCAAGAGGAGGCACTCTCAACAGGAAAGGCGAGAGGAACTCCATGGTCGTACCACCATTTCAAGAGTCCCCCAGATGTCTCAGTCCATTCCAGCGGAACCTCTTTGCCCTGCATTGGCTCATCTTTCACGCCGAGGATCGACTCACACCACGGTGGCACGTGGGACAGCCCTGTGGGAAAGCCTCGAGGGAAAGCCTCGAGGGAAAACCACAGATCCTTTGATCCATGCGACGGGAAGCGTGACATTGCTGCTACAGCCTGGAAGGAAAGCTCACGTGCATGCCCGCACTCGAGACGAGGCCTAACTCCCCTGGGGAGACTCCAGAAGTACCCAAAGATCCATGTCAGCCCCTGAGAGGAATCCTCGGTTCCGGCCCTGACTCCACACAAGGTTTTTGGCCCCGGTTTCGACGGGAGAGGAATCCCGAGAGGCCCCCTAGCAACTCGCATGGGGACTGGCCTCTCCTGAGGCCACCAGGGCGGGTCCCTGTGGTCCCCGTCGTAACTCGAGAACACCTGCCGCATCTCGAGAAAATCCAGGAAGTTCTCCCTTCCAGGCGAGATGAGGCCTATTTCCGATGAGGTGTCTGGAGACTAATGACACCTAACCTCTGGAACGTTGAAAGGGTCTTTCCCACCCTTGCTGCAACTCAAGAAGTTCACCGCCATACCCGTCTCCACTCGAGAGGAAGCACGATGGTCCCGCCCACATCCAGAGGAGCCCCGTTTCCTCCTCGTAGCTCGAGATGAGGGATCCTTTCCCTGCTTTCAACGGGAAAGAATTCCCGGCGTTCCCGGCGCATCTCAAGAGGAGGCACTCTCAACAGGAAAGGCGAGAGGAACTCCATGGTCATAACACCATTCCAAGAGTCCCCCAGATGTCTCAGTCCATTCCAGAGGAACCTCTTTGCCCTGCACTGGCTCATCTTTCACGCCGAGGATCGACTCACACCACGGTGGCACGTGGGACAGCCCTGTGGGAAAGCCTCGAGGGAAAGCCTCGAGGGAAAACCACAGATCCTTTGATCCCCGCATCGGGAAGCGTGACATTGCTGCTACAGCCTGGAAGGAAAGAGCACGTGCATGCCCCCACTCGAGACGAGGCTTGACTCCCCTGGGGAGACTCCAGAAGTACCCAAAGATCCATGTCAGCCCCTGAGAGGAATTCTCGGTTCCGGCCCTGTCTCCACACAAGGTTTTTGGCCCCGGTATCGACGGGAGAGGAATCCCGAGAGGCCCCCTAGCAACTCGCATGGGGTCTGGCCTCTCCTGAGGCCACCAGGGCGGGTCCCTGAGGTCCCCGTCGTAACTCAAGAACACCTGCCGCAACTCGAGAAAATCCAGGAAGTTCTCCCTTCCAGGCGAGATGAGGCCTATTTCCGATGAGGCGTCTGGAGAATAATGACACCAAACCTCTGGAACTTCCAAAGGGTCTTTCACACCCTTGCTGCAACTCAAAAATGTCACCGCCATACCCGTCTCCACTCGAGAGGAAGCACGATGGTCCCGCACACATCCAGAGGAGCCCCGTTTCCCCCTCGTAGCTCGAGATCAGGGATCCTTTCCCTGCTTTCAACGGGAAAGAATTCCCGGCGTTCCCGTCGCATCTCAAGAGGAGGCACTCTCAACAGGAAAGGCGAGAGGAACTCCATGGTCGTACCACCATTCCAAGAGTCCCCCAGATGTCTCAGTCCATTCCAGAGGAAACTCTTTGCCCTGCACTGGCTCATCTTTCACGCCGAGGATCGACTCACACCACGGTGGCACGTGGGACAGCCCTGTGGGAAAGCCTCGAGGGAAAGCCTCGAGGGAAAACCACAGATCCTTTGATCCACGCGACCGGAAACGTGACATTGCTGCTACAGCCTGGAAGGAAAGCGCACGTGCATGCCCCCACTCTAGACGAGGCTTGACTCCCCTGGGGAGACTCCAGAAGTACCCAAAGATCCATGTCAGCCCCTGAGAGGAATCCTCGGTTCCGGCCCTGTCTCCACACAAGGTTTTTGGCCCCGGTATCGACGGGAGAGGAATCCCGAGAGGGCCCCTAGCAACTCGCATGGGGACTGGCCTCTCCTGAGGCCACCAGGGCGGGTCCCTGAGGTCCCCGTCGTAACTCGAGAACACCTGCCACAACTCGAGAAAATCCAGGAAGTTCTCCCTTCCAGGCGAGATGAGGCCTATTTCCGATGAGGCGTCTGGAGAATAATGACACCTAACCTCTGGAACTTCCAAAGGGTCTTTCACACCCTTGCTGCAACTCAAGAAGTTCACCGCCATACCCGTCTCCACTCGAGAGGAAGCACGATGGTCCCGCCCACATCCAGAGGAGCCCCGTTTCCCCCTCGTAGCTCGAGATGAGGGATCCTTTCCCTGCTTTCAACGGGAAAGAATTCCCGGCGTTCCCGGCGCATCTCAAGAGGAGGCACTCTCAACAGGAAAGGCGAGAGGAACTCCATGGTCGTACCACCATTCCAAGAGTCCCCCAGATGTCTCAGTCCATTCCAGAGGAAACTCTTTGCCCTGCACTGGCTCATCTTTCACGCCGAGGATCGACTCACACCACGGTGGCACGTGGGACAGCCCTGTGTGAAAGCCTCGAGGGAAAACCACAGATCCTTTTATCCACGCGACGGGAAGCGTGACATTGCTGCTACAGCCTGGAAGGAAAGCGCACGTGCATGCCCCCACTCGAGACGAAGCTTGACTCCCCTGGGGAGACTCCAGAAGTACCCAAAGATCCATGTCAGCCCCTGAGAGGAATCCTCGGTTCCGGCCCTGTCTCCACAAAAGATTTTTGGCCCCGGGATCGACGGGAGAGGAATCCCGAGAGGCCCCCTAGCAACACGCATGGGGACTGACCTCTCCTGAGGCCACCAGGGCGGGTCCCTGAGGTCCCCGTCGTAACTCGAGAACACCTGCCGCAACTCGAGAAAATCCAGGAAGTTCTCCCTTCCAGGCGAGATGAGGCCTGTTTCCGATGAGGCGTCTGGAGACTAATGACACCTAACCTCTGGAACTTCGAAAGGGTCTTTCACACCCTTGCTGCAACTCAAGAAGTTCACCGCCATACCCGTCTCCACTCGAGAGGAAGCACGATGGTCCCGCCCACATCCAGAGGAGCCCCGTTTCCCCCTCGTAGCTCGAGATGAGGGATCCTTTCCCTGCTTTCAACGGGAAAGAATTCCCGGCTTTCCCGTCCCATCTCAAGAGGAGGCACTCTCAACAGGAAAGGCGAGAGGAACTCCATGGTCGTACCACCATTCCAAGAGTCCCCCAGATGTCTCAGTCCATTCCAGAGGAACCTCTTTGCCCTGCACTGGCCCATCTTTCATGCCGAGGATCGACTCACACCACGGTGGCACGTAGGACAGCCCTGTGGGAAATCCTCGAGGGAAAGCCTCGAGGGAAAACCACAGATCCTTTGATCCACGCGACGGGAAGCGTGACATTGCTGCTACAGCCTGGAAGGAAAGCGCACGTGCATGCCCGGACTCGAGACGAGGCTTGACTCCCCTGGGGAGACTCCAGAAGTACCCAAAGATCCATGTCAGCCCCTGAGAGGAATCCTGGGTTCCGGCCCTGACTCCTCACAAGGTTTTTGGCCCCGGTATCGACGGGAGAGGAATCCCGAGAGGCCCCCTAGCAACTCGCATGGGGACTGGCCTCTCCTGATGCCAACAGGGCGGGTCCCTGAGGTCCCCGTCGTAACTCGAGAACACCTGCCGCAACTCGAGAAAATCCAGGAAGTTCTCCCTTCCAGGCGAGATGAGGCCTATTTCCGATGAGGTGTCTGGAGACTAATAACACATAACCTCTGGAACGTCGAAAGGGTCTTTCCCACCCTTGCTGCAACTCAAGAAGTTCACCGCCATACCCGTCTCCACTCGAGAGGAAGCACGATGGACCCGCCAACATCCAGAGGAGCCCCGTTTCCCCCTCGGAGCTCGAGATGAGGGATCCTTTCCCTGCTTTCAACGGGAAAGAATTCCCGGCGTTCCCGTCGCATCTCAAGAGGAGGCACTCTCAACAGGAAAGGCGAGAGGAACTCCATGGAAATAACACCATTCCAAGAGTCCCCCATATGTCTCAGTCCTTTCCAGAGGAACCTCTTTGCCCTGCACTGGCTCATCTTTCACGCCGAGGATCGACTCACACCACGGTGGCACGTGGGACAGCCCTGTGGGAAAGCCTCGAGGGAAAGCCTCGAGGGAAAACCACAGATCCTTTGATCTCCGCAACGGGAAGTGTGACATTGCTGCTACAGCCTGGAAGGAAAGAGCACGTGCATGCCCCCACTCGAGACGAGGCTTGACTCCCCTGGGGAGTCTCCAGAAGTACCCAAAGATCCATGTCAGCCCCTGAGAGGAATCCTCGGTTCCGGCCCTGTCTCCACACAAGGTTTTTGGCCCCGGTATCGACGGGAGAGGAATCCCGAGAGACCCCCTAGCAACTCGCATGGGGACTGGCCTCTCCTGAGGCCACCAGGGCGGGTCCCTGAGGTCCCCGTCGTAACTCGAGAACACCTGCCGCAACTCGAGAAAATCCAGGAAGTTCTCCCTTCCAGGCGAGATGAGGCCTATTTCCGATGAGGCGTCTGGAGCATAATGACACCTAACCTCTGGAACTTCCAAAGTGTCTTTCACACCCTTGCTGCAACTCAAGAAGTTCACCGCCATACCCGTCTCCACTCGAGAGGAAGCACGATGGTCCCGCCCACATCCAGAGGAGCCCCGTTTCCCCCTTGTAGCTCGAGATGAGGGATCCTTTCCCTGCTTTCAACGGGAAAGAATTCCCGGCGTTCCCGTCGCATCTCAAGAGGAGGCACTCTCAACAGGAAAGGCGAGAGGAACTCCATGGTCGTACCACCATTCCAAGAGTCCCCCAGATGTCTCAGTCCATTCCAGAGGAACCTCTTTGCCCTGCACTGGCTCATCTTTCAGGCCGAGGATCGACTCACACCACGGTGGCAAGTGGGACAGCCCTGTGGGAAAGCCTCGAGGGAAAGCCTCGAGGGAAAACCACAGATCCTTTGATCCATGCGACGGGAAGCGTGACATTGCTGCTACAGCCTGGAAGGAAAGAGCACGTGCATGCCCCAACTCGAGACGAGGCTTGACTCCCCTGGGGAGACTCCAGAAGTACCCAAAGATCCATGTCAGCCCCTGAGAGGAATCCTCGGTTCCGGCCCTGTCTCCACACAAGGTTTTTGGCCCCGGTATCGACGGGAGAGGAATCCCGAGAGGCCCCCTAGCAACTCGCATGGGGACTGGCCTCTCCTGAGGCCACCAGGGCGGGTCCCTGAGGTCCCCGTCGTAACTCGAGAACACCTGCCGCAACTCGAGAAAATCCAGGAAGTTCTCCCTTCCAGGCGAGATGAGGCGTATTTCCGATGAGGCGTCTGGAGACTAATGACACCTAACCTCTGGAACTTCGAAAGGGTCTTTCACATCCTTGCTGCAACTCAAGAAGTTCACCGCCATACCCGTCTCCACTCGAGAGGAAGCACGATTGTCCCGCCCACATCCAGAGGAGATTCGTTTCCCCCTCGAAGCTCGAGATGAGGGATCCTTTCCCTGCTTTCAACGGGAAAGAATTCCCGGCGTTCCCGTCGCATCTCAAGAGGAGGCACTCTCAACAGGAAAGGCGAGAGGAACTCCATGGTCGTACCACCATTCCAAGAGTCCCCCAGATGTCTCAGTCCATTCCAGAGGAACCTCTTTGCCCTGCACTGGCTCATCTTTCACGCCGAGGATCGACTCACACCACGGTGGCACGTGGGACAGCCCTGTGGGAAAGCCTCGAGCGAAAGCCTCGAGGGAAAACCACAGATCCTTTGATCCACGCGACGGGAAGCGTGACATTGGTGCTACAGCCTGGAAGGAAAGCGCACGTGCATGTCCCTACTCGAGACGAGGCCTGACTCCCCTGGGGAGACTCCACAAGTACCCAAAGATCCATGTCAGCCCCTGAGAGGAATCCTCGGTTCCGGCCCTGACTCCACACAAGGTTTTCGGCCCCGGTATCGACGGGAGAGGAATCCCGAGAGGCCCCCTAGCAACTCGCATGGGGACTGGCCTCTCCTGAGGCCACCAGGGCGGGTCCCTGAGGTCCCAGTCGTAACTCGAGAACACCTGCCGCAACTCGAGAAAATCCAGGAAGTTCTCCCTTCCAGGCGAGATGAGGCCTATTTCCGATGAGGCGTCTGGAGACTAATGACACCTAACCTCTGGAACTTCGAAAGGGTCTTTCACATCCTTGCTGCAACTCAAGAAGTTCACCGCCATACCCGTCTCCACTCGAGAGGAAGCACGATGGTCCCGCCCACATCCAGAGGAGCCCCGTTTCTCCCTCGTAGCTCGAGATGAGGGATCCTTTCCCTTCTTTCAACGGGAAAGAATTCCCGGCGTTCCCGTCGCATCTCAATAGGAGGCACTCTCAACAGGAAAGGCGAGAGGAACTCCATGGTCGTACCACCATTCCAAGAGTCCCCCAGATGTCTCAGTCCATTCCAGCGGAACCTCTTTGCCCTGCACTGGCTCATCTTTCACGCCGAGGATCGACTCACACCACGGTGGCACGTGGGACAGCCCTGTGGGAAAGCCTCGAGGGAAAGCCTCGAGGGAAAACCACAGATCCTTTGATCCATGCGACGGGAAGCGTGACATTGCTGCTACAGCCTGGAAGGAAAGCTCACGTGCATGCCCGCACTCGAGACGAGGCCTAACTCCCCTGGGGAGACTCCAGAAGTACCCAAAGATCCATGTCAGCCCCTGAGAGGAATCCTCGGTTCCGGCCCTGACTCCACACAAGGTTTTTGGCCCCGGTATGGACGGGAGAGGAATCCCGAGAGGCCCCCTAGCAACTCGCATGGGGACTGGCCTCTCCTGAGGCCACCAGGGCGGGTCCCTGTGGTCCCCGTCGTAACTCAAGAACACCTGCCGCATCTCGAGAAAATCCAGGAAGTTCTCCCTTCCAGGCGAGATGAGGCCTATTTCCGATGAGGTGTCTGGAGACTAATGACACCTAACCTCTGGAACGTTGAAAGGGTCTTTCCCACCCTTGCTGCAACTCAAGAAGTTCACCGCCATACCCGTCTCCACTCGAGAGGAAGCACGATGGTCCCGCCCACATCCAGAGGAGCCCCGTTTCCTCCTCGTAGCTCGAGATGAGGGATCCTTTCCCTGCTTTCAACGGGAAAGAATTCCCGGCGTTCCCGGCGCATCTCAAGAGGAGGCACTCTCAACAGGAAAGGCGAGAGGAACTCCATGGTCATAACACCATTCCAAGAGTCCCCCAGATGTCTCAGTCCATTCCAGAGGAACCTCTTTGCCCTGCACTGGCTCATCTTTCACGCCGAGGATCGACTCACACCACGGTGGCACGTGGGACAGCCCTGTGGGAAAGCCTCGAGGGAAAGCCTCGAGGGAAAACCACAGATCCTTTGATCCCCGCATCGGGAAGCGTGACATTGCTGCTACAGCCTGGAAGGAAAGAGCACGTGCATGCCCCCACTCGAGACGAGGCTTGACTCCCCTGGGGAGACTCCAGAAGTACCCAAAGATCCATGTCAGCCCCTGAGAGGAATTCTCGGTTCCGGCCCTGTCTCCACACAAGGTTTTTGGCCCCGGTATCGACGGGAGAGGAATCCCGAGAGGCCCCCTAGCAACTCGCATGTGGTCTGGCCTCTCCTGAGGCCACCAGGGCGGGTCCCTGAGGTCCCCGTCGTAACTCAAGAACACCTGCCGCAACTCGAGAAAATCCAGGAAGTTCTCCCTTCCAGGCGAGATGAGGCCTATTTCCGATGAGGCGTCTGGAGAAAAATGACACCAAACCTCTGGAACTTCCAAAGGGTCTTTCACACCCTTGCTGCAACTCAAAACTGTCACCGCCATACCCGTCTCCACTCGAGAGGAAGCACGATGGTCCCGCACACATCCAGAGGAGCCCCGTTTCCCCCTCGTAGCTCGAGATCAGGGATCCTTTCCCTGCTTTCAACGGGAAAGAATTCCCGGCGTTCCCGTCGCATCTCAAGAGGAGGCACTCTCAACAGGAAAGGCGAGAGGAACTCCATGGTCGTACCACCATTCCAAGAGTCCCCCAGATGTCTCAGTCCATTCCAGAGGAAACTCTTTGCCCTGCACTGGCTCATCTTTCACGCCGAGGATCGACTCACACCACGGTGGCACGTGGGACAGCCCTGTGGGAAAGCCTCGAGGGAAAGCCTCGAGGGAAAACCACAGATCCTTTGATCCACGCGACCGGAAACGTGACATTGCTGCTACAGCCTGGAAGGAAAGCGCACGTGCATGCCCCCACTCTAGACGAGGCTTGACTCCCCTGGGGAGACTCCAGAAGTACCCAAAGATCCATGTCAGCCCCTGAGAGGAATCCTCGGTTCCGGCCCTGTCTCCACACAAGGTTTTTGGCCCCGGTATCGACGGGAGAGGAATCCCGAGAGGGCCCCTAGCAACTCGCATGGGGACTGGCCTCTCCTGAGGCCACCAGGGCGGGTCCCTGAGGTCCCCGTCGTAACTCGAGAACACCTGCCACAACTCGAGAAAATCCAGGAAGTTCTCCCTTCCAGGCGAGATGAGGCCTATTTCCGATGAGGCGTCTGGAGAATAATGACACCTAACCTCTGGAACTTCCAAAGGGTCTTTCACACCCTTGCTGCAACTCAAGAAGTTCACCGCCATACCCGTCTCCACTCGAGAGGAAGCACGATGGTCCCGCCCACATCCAGAGGAGCCCCGTTTCCCCCTCGTAGCTCGAGATGAGGGATCCTTTCCCTGCTTTCAACGGGAAAGAATTCCCGGCGTTCCCGGCGCATCTCAAGAGGAGGCACTCTCAACAGGAAAGGCGAGAGGAACTCCATGGTCGTACCACCATTCCAAGAGTCCCCCAGATGTCTCAGTCCATTCCAGAGGAAACTCTTTGCCCTGCACTGGCTCATCTTTCACGCCGAGGATCGACTCACACCACGGTGGCACGTGGGACAGCCCTGTGTGAAAGCCTCGAGGGAAAACCACAGATCCTTTGATCCACGCGACGGGAAGCGTGACATTGCTGCTACAGCCTGGAAGGAAAGCGCACGTGCATGCCCCCACTCGAGACGAGGCTTGACTCCCCTGGGGAGACTCCAGAAGTACCCAAAGATCCATGTCAGCCCCTGAGAGGAATCCTCGGTTCCGGCCCTGTCTCCACACAAGATTTTTGGCCCCGGGATCGACGGGAGAGGAATCCCGAGAGGCCCCCTAGCAACACGCATGGGGACTGACCTCTCCTGAGGCCACCAGGGCGGGTCCCTGAGGTCCCCGTCGTAACTCGAGAACACCTGCCGCAACTCGAGAAAATCCAGGAAGTTCTCCCTTCCAGGCGAGATGAGGCCTGTTTCCGATGAGGCGTCTGGAGACTAATGACACCTAACCTCTGGAACTTCGAAAGGGTCTTTCACACCCTTGCTGCAACTCAAGAAGTTCACCGCCATACCCGTCTCCACTCGAGAGGAAGCACGATGGTCCCGCCCACATCCAGAGGAGCCCCGTTTCCCCCTCGTAGCTCGAGATGAGGGATCCTTTCCCTGCTTTCAACGGGAAAGAATTCCCGGCTTTCCCGTCCCATCTCAAGAGGAGGCACTCTCAACAGGAAAGGCGAGAGGAACTCCATGGTCGTACCACCATTCCAAGAGTCCCCCAGATGTCTCAGTCCATTCCAGAGGAACCTCTTTGCCCTGCACTGGCCCATCTTTCATGCCGAGGATCGACTCACACCAAGGTGGCACGTAGGACAGCCCTGTGGGAAATCCTCGAGGGAAAGCCTCGAGGGAAAACCACAGATCCTTTGATCCACGCGACGGGAAGCGTGACATTGCTGCTACAGCCTGGAAGGAAAGCGCACGTGCATGCCCCGACTCGAGACGAGGCTTGACTCCCCTGGGGAGACTCCAGAAGTACCCAAAGATCCATGTCAGCCCCTGAGAGGAATCCTGGGTTCCGGCCCTGACTCCTCACAAGGTTTTTGGCCCCGGTATCGACGGGAGAGGAATCCCGAGAGGCCCCCTAGCAACTCGCATGGGGACTGGCCTCTCCTGATGCCAACAGGGCGGGTCCCTGAGGTCCCCGTCGTAACTCGAGAACACCTGCCGCAACTCGAGAAAATCCAGGAAGTTCTCCCTTCCAGGCGAGATGAGGCCTATTTCCGATGAGGTGTCTGGAGACTAATGACACATAACCTCTGGAACGTCGAAAGGGTCTTTCCCACCCTTGCTGCAACTCAAGAAGTTCACCGCCATACCCGTCTCCACTCGAGAGGAAGCACGATGATCCCGCCCACATCCAGAGGAGCCCCGTTTCCCCCTCGTAGCTCGAGATGAGGGATCCTTTCCCTGCTTTCAACGGGAAAGAATTCCCGGCGTTCCCGTCGCATCTCAAGAGGAGGCACTCTCAACAGGAAAGGCGAGAGGAACTCCATGGTCGTACCACCATTCCAAGAGTCCCCCAGATGTCTCAGTCCATTCCAGAGGAGCCTCTTTGCCCTGCACTGGCTCATCTTTCACGCCGAGGATCGACTCACACCACGGTGGCACGTGGGACAGCCCTGTGGGAAAGCCTCGAGGGAAAGCCTCGAGGGAAAACCACAGATCCTTTGATCCACGCGACGGGAAGCGTGACATTGCTGCTACAGCCTGGAAGGAAAGCGCACGTGCATGCCCCAACTCGAGACGAGGCCTGACTCCCCTGGGGAGACTCCAGAAGTACCCAAAGATCCATGTCAGCCCCTGAGAGGAATCCTCGATTCCGGCCCTGACTCCACACAAGGTTTTTGGCCCCGGTATCGATGGGAGAGGAATCCCGAGAGGCCCCCTAGCAACTCGCATGGGGACTGGCCTCTCCTGAGGCCACTAGGGCGGGTCCCTGAGGTCCCCGTCGTAACTCGAGAACACCTGCCGCAACTCGAGAAAATCCAGGAAGTTCTCCCTTCCAGGCGAGATGAGGCCTATTTCCGATGAGGCCTCTGGAGACAAATGACACCTAACCTCTGGAACTTCGAAAGGGTCTTTCACACCCTTGCTGCAACTCAAGAAGTTCACCGCCGTACCCGTCTCCACTCGAGAGGAAGCACGATGGTCCCGCCCACATCCAGAGGAGCCCCGTTTCCCCCTCGTAGCTCGAGATGAGGGATCCTTTCCCTGCTTTCAACGGGAAAGAATTCCCGGCGTTCCCGTCGCATCTCAAGAGGAGGCACTCTCAACAGGAAAGGCGAGAGGAACTCCATGGTCGTACCACCATTCCAAGAGTCCCCCAGATGTCTCAGTCCATTCCAGAGGAGCCTCTTTGCCCTGCACTGGCTCATCTTTCACGCCGAGAATCGACTCACACCACGGTGGCACGTGGGACAGCCCTGTGGGAAAGCCTCGAGGGAAAGCCTCGAGGGAAAACCACAGATCCTTTGATCCACGCGACGGGAAGCGTGACATTGCTGCTACAGCCTGGAAGGAAAGCGCACGTGCATGCCCCCACTCGAGACGAGGCCTGACTCCCCTGGGGAGACTCCACAAGTACCCAAAGATCCATGTCAGCCCGTGGGAGGAATCCTTGGTTCCGGCCCTGACTTCACACAAGGTTTTTGGCGCCGGTATCGACGGGAGAGGAATCCCGAGAGGCCCCCTAGCACCTCGCATGGGGACTGGCCTCTCCTGAGGCCACCAGGGCGGGTCCCTGAGGTCCCCGTCGTAACTCGAGAACACCTGCCGCAACTCGAGAAAATGCAGGAAGTTCTCCCTTCCAGGCGAGATGAGGCCTATTTCCGATAAGGCGTCTGGAGACTAATGACACCTAACCTCTGGAACTTCGAAAGGGTCTTTCACACCCTTGCTGCAACTGAAGAAGTTCACCGACATACCCGTCTCCACTCGAGAGGAAGCACGATGGTCCCGCCCACATCCAGAGGAGCCCCGTTTCCCCCTCGTAGCTCGAGGTGAGGGATCCTTTCCCTGCTTTCAACGGGAAAGAATTCCCGGTGTTCCCATCGCATCTCAAGAGGAGGCACTCTCAACACGTAAGGCGAGAGGAACTCCATGGTCGTACCACCATTCCAAGAGTCCCCCAGATGTCTCAGTCCATTCCAGAGGAACCTCTTTGCCCTGCACTGGCTCGTCTTTCACGCCGAGGATCGACTCACACCACGGTGGCACGTGGGACAGCCCTGTGGGAAAGCCTCGAGGGAAAGCCTCGAGGGAAAACCACAGATCCTTTGATCCACGCGACGGGAAGCGTGACATTGCTGCTACAGCCTGGAAGGAAAGCGCACGTGCATGCCCCCACTCGAGACGAGGCCTGACTCCCTTGGGGAGACTGCAGAAGTACCCAAAGATCCATGTCAGCCCCTGAGAGGAATCCTCGGTTCCGGCCCTGACTCCACACAAGGATTTTGGCCCTGGTATCAACGGGAGAGGAATCCCGAGAGGCCCCCTAGCAACTCGCATGGGGACTGGCCTCTCCTGAGGCCACCAGGGCGGGTCCCTGAGGTCCCCGTCGTAACTCGAGAACACCTGCCGCAACTCGAGAAAATCCAGGAAGTTCTCCCTTCCAGGCGAGATGAGGCCTATTTCCGATGAGGCGTCTGGAGACTAATGACACCTAACCTCTGGAACTTCGAAAGGGTCTTTCACACCCTTGCTGCAACTCAAGAAGTTCACCGCCATACCCGTCTCCACTCGAGAGGAAGCACGATGGACCCGCCAACATTCAGAGGAGCCCCGTTTCCCCCTCGGATCTCGATATGAGGGATCCTTTCCCTGCTTTCAACGGGAAAGAATTCCCGGCGTTCCCGTCGCATCTCAAGAGGAGGCACTCTCAACAGGAAAGGCGAGAGGAACTCCATGGTCGTACCACCATTCCAAGAGTCCCCCAGATGTCTCAGTCCATTCCAGAGGAACCTCTTTGCCCTGCACTGGCTCATCTTTCACGCCGAGGATCGACTCACACCACGGTGGCACGTGGGACAGCCCTGTGGGAAAGCCTCGAGGGAAAGCCTCGAGGGAAAACCACAGATCGTTTGATCCACGTCACGGGAAGCGTGACATTGCTGCTACAGCCTGGAAGGAAAACGCAAGTGCATGCCCCCACACGAGACGAGGCCTGACTCCCCTGGGGAGACTCCAGAAGTACCCAAAGATCCATGTCAGCCCCTGAGAGGAATCCTCGGTTCCGGCCCTGACTCCACACAAGGTTTTTGGCCCCGGTATCGACGGGAGAGGAATCCCGAGAGGCCCCCTAGCAACTCGCATGGGGACTGGCCTCTCCTGAGGCCACCAGGGCGGTTGCCTGAGGTCCCCGTCGTAACTCGAGAACACCTGCCGCAACTCGAGAAAATCCAGGAAGTTCTCCCTTCCAGGCGAGATGAGGCCTATTTCCGATGAGGCGTCTGGAGACTAATGACACCTAACCTCTGGAACTTCGAAAGGGTCTTTCACACCCTTGCTGCAACTCAAGAAGTTCACCGCCATACCCGTCTCCACTCGAGAGGAAGCACGATGGTCCCGCCCACATCCAGAGGAGCCCCGTTTCCCCCTCGGAGCTCGAGATGAGGGATCCTTTCCCTGCTTTCAACGGGAAAGAATTCCCGGCGTTCCCGTCGCATCTCAAGAGGAGGCACTCTCCACAGGAAAGCCGAGAGGAACTCCATGGTCGTACCACCATTCCAAGAGTCCCCCAGATGTCTCAGTCCATTCCAGACGAAACTCTTTGCCCTGCACTGGCTAATCTTTCACGCCGAGGATCGACTCACACCACGGTGGCACGTGGGACAGCCCTGTGGGAAAGCGTCGAGGGAAAACCACAGATCCTTTGATCCACGCGACGGGAAGCGTGACATTGCTGCTACAGCCTGGAAGGAAAGCGCACGTGCATGCCCCCACTCGAGACGAGGCCTGAATCCCCTGGGGAGACTCCAGAAGTACCCAAAGATCCATTTCAGCCCCTGAGAGGAATCCTCGGTTCCGGCCCTGACTCCAAAAAATTGTTTTGGCCCCGGTATCGACGGGAGAGGAATCCCGAGAGGCCCCCTAGCAACTCGCATGGGGACTGGCCTCTCCTGAGGCCACCAGGGCGGGTCCCTGAGGTCCCCGTCGTAACTCGAGAACACCTGCCGCAACTCGAGAAAATCCAGGAAGTTCTCCCTTCCAGGCGAGATGAGGCCTATTTCCGATGAGGCGTCTGGAGATAAATGACACCTAACTTCTGGAACTTCGAAAGGGTCTTTCACACCCTTGCTGCAACTCAAGAAGTTCACCGCCATACCCGCCTCCACTCGGGAGGAAGCACGATGGTCCCGCCCACATCCAGAGGAGTCCCGTTTCCCCCTCGTAGCTCGAGATGAGGGATCCTTTCCCTGCTTTCAACGGGAAAGAATTCCCGGCGTTCCCGTCGCATCTCAAGAGGAGGCACTCTCAACAGGAAAGGCGAGAGGAACTCCATGGTCGTACCACCATTCCAAGAGTCCCCCAGATGTCTCAGTCCATTCCAGAGGAACCTCTTTGCCCTGCACTGGCTCGTCTTTCACGCCGAGGATCGACTCACACCACGGTGGCACGTGGGACAGCCCTGTGGGAAAGCCTCGAGGGAAAGCCTCGAGGGAAAACCACAGATCCTTTGATCCACGCGACGGGAAGCGTGACATTGCTGCTACAGCCTGGAAGGAAAGCGCACGTGCATGCCCCCACTCGAGACGAGGCCTGACTCCCTTGGGGAGACTGCAGAAGTACCCAAAGATCCATGTCAGCCCCTGAGAGGAATCCTCGGTTCCGGCCCTGACTCCACACAAGGTTTTTGGCCCTGGTATCAACGGGAGAGGAATCTCGAGAGGCCCCCTAGCAACTCGCATGGGGACTGGCCTCTCCTGAGGCCACCAGGGCGGGTCCCTGAGGTCCCCGTCGTAACTCGAGAACACCTGCCGCAACTCGAGAAAATCCAGGAAGTTCTCCCTTCCAGGCGAGATGGGGCCTATTTCCGAAGAGGCGTCTGGAAACTAATGACACCTAACCTCTGGAACTTCGAAAGGGTCTTTCACACCCTTGCTGCAACTCAAGAAGTTCACCGCCATACCCGTCTCCACTCGAGAGGAAGCACGATGGTCCCGCCCACATCCAGAGGAGCCCCGTTTCCCCCTCGGAGCTCGAGATGAGGGATCCTTTACCTGCTTTCAACGGGAAAGAATTCCCGGTGTTCCCGTCGCATCTCAAGAGGAGGCACTCTCAACAGGAAAGGCGAGAGGAACTCCATGGTCGTACCACCATTCCAAGAGTCCCCCAGATGTCTCAGTCCATTCCAGAGGAACCTCTTTGCCCTGCACTGGCTCATCTTTCACGCCGAGGATCGACTCACACCACGGTGGCACGTGGGACAGCCCTGTGGGAAAGCCTCGAGGGAAAGCCTCGAGGGAAAACCACAGATCCTTTGATCCACGCGACGGGAAGCGTGACATTGCTGCTACAGCCTGGAAGGAAAACGCACGTGCATGCCCCCACTCGAGACGAGGCCTGACTCCCCTGGGGAGACTCCAGAAGTACCCAAAGATCCATGTCAGCCCCTGAGTGGAATCCTCGGTTCCGGCCCTGACTCCAAAAAATTCTTTTGGCCCCGGTATCGACGGGAGAGGAATCCCGAGTGGCCCCCTAGCAACTCGCATGGGGACTGGCCTCTCCTGAGGCCACCAGGGCGGGTCCCTGAGGTCCCCGTCGAATCTCGAGAACACCTGCCGCAACTCGAGAAAATCCAGGAAGTTCTCCCTTCCAGGCGAGATGAGGCCTATTTCCGATGAGGCGTCTGGAGACTAATGACACCTAACCTCTGGAACTTCGAAAGGATCTTTCACACCCTTGCTGCAACTCAAGAAGTTCACCGCCATACCCGTCTCCACTCGAGAGGAAGCACGATGGTCCCGCCCACATCCAGAGGAGCCCCGTTTCCCCCTCGGAGCTCGAGATGAGGGATCCTTTACCTGCTTTCAACGGGAAAGAATTCCCGGCGATCCCGTCGCATCTCAAGAGGAGGCACTCTCCACAGGAAAGCCGAGAGGAACTCCATGGTCGTACCACCATTCCAAGAGTCCCCCAGATGTCTCAGTCCATTACAGAGGAACCTCTTTGCCCTGCACTGGCTCATCTTTCACGCCGAGGATCGACTCACACCACGGTGGCACGTGGGACAGCCCTGTGGGAAAGCCTCGAGGGAAAGCCTCGAGGGAAAACCACAGACCCTTTGATCCACGCGACGGGAAGCATGACATTGCTGCTACAGCCTGGAAGGAAAGCGCACGTGCATGCCTCCACTCGAGACGAGGCCTGACTCCCCTGGGGAGACTCCAGAAGTACCCAAAGATCCATGTCAGCCCCTGAGAGGAATCCTCGGTTCCGGCCCTGACTCCACACAAGGTTTTTGGCCCCGGTATCGACGGGAGAGGAATCCCGAGAGGCCCCCTAGCAACTCGCATGGGGACTGGCCTCTCCTGAGGCCACCAGGGCGGGTCCCTGAGGTCCCCGTCGTAACTCGGGAACACCTGCCGCAACTCGAGAAAATCCAGGAAGTTCTCCCTTCCAGGCGAGATGAGGCCTATTTCCGATGAGGCGTCTTGAGACTAATGACACCTAACCTCTGGAACTTCGAAAGGGTCTTTCACACCCTTGCTGCAACTCAAGAAGTTCACCGCCATACCCGTCTCCCCTCTAGGGGAAGCACGATGGTCCCGCCCACATCCAGAGGAGCCCCGTTTCCCCCTCGTAGCTCGAGATGAGGGATCCTTTCCCTGCTTTCAACGGGAAAGAATTCCCGGCGTTCCCGTCGCATCTCAAGAGGAGGCACTCTCAACAGGAAAGGCGAGAGGAACTCCATGGTCGTACCACCATTCCAAGAGTCCCCCAGATGTCTCAGTCCATACCAGAGGAACCTCTTTGCCCTGCACTGGCTCATCTTTCACGCCGAGGATCGACTCACACCACGGTGGCACGTGGGACAGCCCTGTGGGAAAGCCTCGAGGGAAAGCCTCGAGGGAAAACCACAGATCCTTTGATCCACGCGACGGGAAGCGTGACATTGCTGCTACAGCCTGGAAGGAAAGCGCACGTGCATGCCCCCACTCGAGACGAGGCCTGACTCCCTTGGGGAGACTGCAAAAGTACCCAAAGATCCATGTCAGCCCCTGAGAGGAATCCTCGCTTCCGGCCCTGACTCCACACAAGGTTTTTGGCCCTGGTATCAACGGGAGAGGAATCCCGAGAGGCCCCCTAGCAACTCGCATGGGGACTGGCCTCTCCTGAGTCCACCAGGGCGGGTCCCTGAGGTCCCCGTCGTAACTCGAGAACACCTGCCGCAACTCGAGAAAATCCAGGAAGTTCTCCCTTCCAGGCGAGATGAGGCCTATTTCCGATGAGGCGTCTGGAGACTAATGACACCTAACCTCTGGAACTTCGAAAGGGTCTTTCACACCCTTGCTGCAACTCAAGAAGTTCACCGCCTTACCCGTCTCCACTCGAGAGGAAGCACGATGGACCCGCCAACATCCAGAGGAGCCCCGTTTCCCCCTCGGAGCTCGAGATGAGGGATCCTTTCCCTGCTTTCAACGGGAAAGAATTCCCGGCGTTCCCGTCGCATCTCAAGAGGAGGCACTCTCAACAGGAAAGGCGAGAGGAACTCCATGGTCGTACCACCATTCCAAGAGTCCCCCAGATGTCTCAGTCCATTCCAGAGGAAACTCTTTGCCCTGCACTGGCTCATCTTTCACGCCGAGGATCGACTCACACCACGGTGGCACGTGGGACAGCCCTGTGGGAAAGCCTCGAGGGAAAGCCTCGAGGGAAAACCACAGATCCTTTGATCCACGCGACGGGAAGCGTGACATTGCTGCTACAGCCTGGAAGGAAAGCGCACGTGCATGCCCCCACTCGAGACGAGGCCTGACTCCCTTGGGGAGACTGCAGAAGTACCCAAAGATCCATGTCAGCCCCTGAGAGGAATCCTCGGTTCCGGCCCTGACTCCAAAAAATGTTTTTGGGCCCGGTATCGACGGGAGAGAAATCCCGAGAGGCCCCCTAGCAACTCGCATGGGGACTGGCCTCTCCTGAGGCCACCAGGGCGGGTCCCTGAGGTTCCCGTCGTAACTCGAGAACACCTGCCGCAACTCGAGAAAATCCAGGAAGTTCTCCCTTCCAGGCGAGATGAGGCCTATTTCCGATGAGGCGTCTGGAGACTAATGACACCTAAACTCTGGAACTTCGAAAGGGTCTTTCACACCCTTGCTGCAACTCAAGAAGTTCACCGCCATACCTGTCTCCACTCGAGAGGAAGCACGATGGTCCCGCCCACATCCAGAGGAGCCCCGTTTCCCCCTCGGAGCTCGAGATGAGGGATCCTTTCCCTGCTTTCAACGGGAAAGAATTCCCAGCGTTCCCGTCGCATCTCAAGAGGAGGCACTCTCAACAGGAAAGGCGAGAGGAACTCCATGGTCGTACCACCATTCCAAGAGTCCCCCAGATGTCTCAGTCCATTCCAGAGGAAACTCTTTGCCCTGCACTGGCTCATCTTTCACGCCGAGGATCGACTCACACCAAGGTGGCACGTGGGAGAGCCCTGTGGGAAAGCCTCGAGGGAAAGCCTCGAGGGAAAACCACAGATCCTTTGATCCACGCCACGGGAAGCGTGACATTGCTGCTACAGCCTGGAAGGAAAGCGCACGTGCATGCCCCGACTCGAGACGAGGCCTGACTCCCTTGGGGACACTCCAGAAGTACCCAAAGATCCATGTCAGCCCCTGAGAGGAATCCTCGGTTCCGGCCCTGACTCCAAAAAATTCTTTTGGCCCCGGTATCGACGGGAGAGGAATCCCGAGAGGCCCCCTAGCAACTCGCATGGGGACTGGCCTCTCCTGAGGCCACCAGGGCGGGTCCCTGAGGTCCCCGTCGTAACTCGAGAACACCTGCCGAAACTCGAGAAAATCCAGGAAGTTCTCCCTTCCAGGCGAGATGAGGCCTATTTCCGATGAGGCGTCTGGAGATAAATGACACCTAACTTCTGGAACTTCGAAAGGGTCTTTCACACCCTTGCTGCAACTCAAGAAGTTCACCGCCATACCCGCCTCCACTCGGGAGGAAGCACGATGGTCCCGCCCACATCCAGAGGAGTCCCGTTTCCCCCTCGTAGCTCGAGATGAGGGATCCTTTCCCTGCTTTCAACGGGAAAGAATTCCCGGCGTTCCCGTCGCATCTCAAGAGGAGGCACTCTCAACAGGAAAGGCGAGAGGAACTCCATGGTCGTACCACCATTCCAAGAGTCCCCCAGATGTCTCAGTCCATTCCAGAGGAACCTCTTTGCCCTGCACTGGCTCATCTTTCACGCCGAGGATCGACTCACACCACGGTGGCACGTGAGACAGCCCTGTGGGAAAGCCTCGAGGGAAAGCCTCGAGGGAAAACCACAGATCCTTTGATCCACGCGACGGGAAGCGTGACATTGCTGCTACAGCCTGGAAGGAAAGCGCACGTGCATGCCCCCACTCGAGACGAGGCCTGACTCCCTTGGGGAGACTGCAGAAGTACCCAAAGATCCATGTCAGCCCCTGAGAGGAATCCTCGGTTCCGGCCCTGACTCCACACAAGGTTTTTCGCCCTGGTAACAACGGGAGAGGAATCTCGAGAGGCCCCCTAGCAACTCGCATGGGGACTGGCCTCTCCTGAGGCCACCAGGGCGGGTCCCTGAGGTCCCCGTCGTAACTCGAGAACACCTGCCGCAACTCGAGAAAATCCAGGAAGTTCTCCCTTCCAGGCGAGATGAGGCCTATTTCCGATGAGGCCTCTGGAGACTAATGACACCTAACCTCTGGAACTTCGAAAGGGTCTTTCACACCCTTGCTGCAACTCAAGAAGTTCACCGCCATACCTGTCTCCACTCGAGAGGAAGCACGATGGACCCGCCAACATCCAGAGGAGCCCCGTTTCCCCCTTGGAGCTCGAGATGAGGGATCCTTTCCCTGCTTTCAACGGGAAAGAATTCCCGGCGTTCCCGTCGCATCTCAAGAGGAGGCACTCTCAACAGGAAAGGCGAGAGGAACTCCATGGTCGTACCACCATTCCAAGAGTCCCCCAGATGTCTCAGTCCATTTCAGAGGAACCTCTTTGCCCTGCACTGGCTCATCTTTCACGCCGAGGATCAACTCACACCACGGTGGCACGTGGGACAGCCCTGTGGGTAAGCCTCGAGGGAAAGCCTCGAGGGAAAACCACAGATCCTTTGATCCACGCGACGGGAAGCGTGACATTGCTGTTACAGCCTGGAAGGAAAGCGCACGTGCATGCCCCCACTCGAGACGAGGCCTGACTCCCCTGGGGAGACTGCAGAAGTACCCAAAGATCCATGTCAGCCCCTGAGAGGAATCCTCGGTTCCGGCCCTGACTCCAAAAAATTCTTTTGGCCCCGGTATCGACGGGAGAGGAATCCCGAGTGGCCCCCTAGCAACTCGCATGGGGACTGGCCTCTCCTGAGGCCACCAGGGCGGGTCCCTGAGGTCCCCGTCGTAACTCGAGAACACCTGCCGCAACTCGAGAAAATCCAGGAAGTTCTCCCTTCCAGGCGAGATGAGGCCTATTTCCGATGAGGCGTCTGGAGACTAATGACACCTAACCTCTGGAACTTCGAAAGGGTCTTTCACACCCTTGCTGCAACTCAAGAAGTTGACCGCCATACCCGTCTCCAATCGAGAGGAAGCACGATGGTCCCGCCCACATCCAGAGGAGCCCCGTTTCCCCCTCGGAGCTCGAGATGAGGGATCCTTTCCCTGCTTTCAACGGGAAAGAATTCCCGGCGATCCCGTCGCATCTCAAGAGGAGGCACTCTCCACAGGAAAGCCGAGAGGAACTTCATGGTCGTACCACCATTCCAAGAGTCCCCCAGATGTCTCAGTCCATTCCAGAGGAACCTCTTTGCCCTGCACTGGCTCATCTTTCACGCCGAAGATCGACTCACACCACGGTGGCACGTGGGACAGCCCTGTGGGAAAGCCTCGAGAGAAAGCCTCGAGGGAAAACCACAGATCCTTTGATCCACGCGACGGGAAGCGTGACATTACTGCTACAGCCTGGAAGGAAAGTCTACGTGCATGCCCCCACTCGAGACGAGGCCTGAATCCCCTGGGGAGACTCCAGAAGTACCCAAAGATCCATGTCAGCCCCTGAGAGGAATCCTCGGTTCCGGCCCTGACTCCAAAAAATTCTTTTGGCCCCGGTATCGACGGGAGAGGAATCCCGAGAGGCCCCCTAGCAACTCGCATGGGGACTGGCCTCTCCTGAGGCCACCAGGGCGGGTCCCTGAGGTCCCCGTCGTAACTCGAGAACACCTGCCACAACTCGAGAAAATCCAGGAAGTTCTCCCTTCCAGGCGAGATGAGGCCTATTTCCGATGAGGCGTCTGGAGATAAATGACACCTAACTTCTGGAACTTCGAAAGGGTCTTTCACACCCTTGCTGCAACTCAAGAAGTTCACCGCCATACCCGCCTCCACACGGGAGGAAGCACGATGGTCCCGCCCACATCCAGAGGAGCCCCGTTTCCCCCTCGTAGCTCGAGATGAGGCATCCTTTCCCTGCTTTCAACGGGAAAGAATTCCCGGCGTTCCCGTCGCATCTCAAGAGGAGGCACTCTCAACAGGAAAGGCGAGAGGAACTCCATGGTCGTACCACCATTCCAAGAGTCCCCCAGATGTCTCAGTCCATTCCAGAGGAACCTCTTTGCCCTGCACTGGCTCATCTTTCACGCCGAGGATCGACTCACACCACGGTGGCACGTGGGACATCCCTGTGGGAAAGCCTCGAGGGAAAGCCTCGAGGGAAAACCACAGATCCTTTGATCCACGCGACGGGAAGCATGACATTGCTGCTACAGCCTGGAAGGAAAGCGCACGTGCATGCCCCCACTCGAGACGAGGCCTGACTCCCTTGAGGAGACTGCAGAAGTACCCAAAGATCCATGTCAGCCCCTGAGAGGAATCCTCGGTTCCGGCCCTGACTCCACACAAGGTTTTTGGCCCTGGTATCAACGGGAGAGGAATCTCGAGAGGCCCCCTAGCAACTCGCATGGGGACTGGCCTCTCCTGAGGCCACCAGGGCGGGTCCCTGAGGTCCCCGTCGTAACTCGAGAACACCTGCCGCAACTCGAGAAAATCCAGGAAGTTCTCCCTTCCAGGCGAGATGAGGCCTATTTCCGATGAGGCGTCTGGAGACTAATGACACCTAACCTCTGGAACTTCGAAAGGGTCTTTCACACCCTTGCTGCAACTGAAGAAGTTGACCGCCATACCCGTCTCCAATCGAGAGGAAGCACGATGGTCCCGCCCACATCCAGAGGAGCCCCGTTTCCCCCTCGGAGCTCGAGATGAGGGATCCTTTCCCTGCTTTCAACGGGAAAGAATTCCCGGCGATCCCGTCGCATCTCAAGAGGAGGCACTCTCCACAGGAAAGCCGAGAGGAACTCCATGGTCGTACCACCATTCCAAGAGTCCCCCAGATGTCTCAGTCCATTCCAGAGGAACCTCTTTGCCCTGCACTGGCTCATCTTTCACGCCGAAGATCGACTCACACCACGGTGGCACGTGGGACAGCCCTGTGGGAAAGCCTCGAGAGAAAGCCTCGAGGGAAAACCACAGATCCTTTGATCCACGCGACGGGAAGCGTGACATTACTGCTACAGCCTGGAAGGAAAGCGCACGTGCATGCCCCCACTCGAGACGAGGCCTGAATCCCCTGGGGAGACTCCAGAAGTACCCAAAGATCCATGTCAGCCCCTGAGAGGAATCCTCGGTTCCGGCCCTGACTCCAAAAAATTCTTTTGGCCCCGGTATCGACGGGAGAGGAATCCCGAGAGGCCCCCTAGCAACTCGCATGGGGACTGGCCTCTCCTGAGGCTACCAGGGCGGGTCCCTGAGGTCCCCGTCGTAACTCGAGAACACCTGCCACAACTCGAGAAAATCCAGGAAGTTCTCCCTTCCAGGCGAGATGAGGCCTATTTCCGATGAGGCGTCTGGAGATAAATGACACCTAACTTCTGGAACTTCGAAAGGGTCTTTCACACCCTTGCTGCAACTCAAGAAGTTCACCGCCATACCCGCCTCCACTCGGGAGGAAGCACGATGGTCCCGCCCATATCCAGAGGAGTCCCGTTTCCCCCTCGTAGCTCGAGATGAGGGATCCTTTCCCTGCTTTCAACGGGAAAGAATTCCCGGCGTTCCCGTCGCATCTCAAGAGGAGGCACTCTCAACAGGAAAGGCGAGAGGAACTCCATGGTCGTACCACCATTCCAAGAGTCCCCCAGATGTCTCAGTCCATTCCAGAGGAACCTCTTTGCCCTGCACTGGCTCATCTTTCACGCCGAGGATCGACTCACACCACGGTGGCACGTGGGACATCCCTGTGGGAAAGCCTCGAGGGAAAGCCTCGAGGGAAAACCACAGATCCTTTGATCCACGCGACGGGAAGCATGACATTGCTGCTACAGCCTGGAAGGAAAGCGCACGTGCATGCCCCCACTCGAGACGAGGCCTGACTCCCTTGAGGAGACTGCAGAAGTACCCAAAGATCCATGTCAGCCCCTGAGAGGAATCCTCGGTTCCGGCCCTGACTCCACACAAGGTTTTTGGCCCTGGTATCAACGGGAGAGGAATCTCGAGAGGCCCCCTAGCAACTCGCATGGGGACTGGCCTCTCCTGAGGCCACCAGGGCGGGTCCCTGAGGTCCCCGTCGTAACTCGAGAACACCTGCCGCAACTCGAGAAAATCCAGGAAGTTCTCCCTTCCAGGCGAGATGAGGCCTATTTCCGATGAGGCGTCTGGAGACTAATGACACCTAACCTCTGGAACTTCGAAAGGGTCTTTCACACCCTTGCTGCAACTCAAGAAGTTCACCGCCATACCCGTCTCCACTCGAGAGGAAGCACGATGGACCCGCCAACATCCAGAGGAGCCCCGTTTCCCCCTCGGAGCTCGAGATGTGGGATCCTTTCCCTGCTTTCAACGGGAAAGAATTCCCGGCGTTCCCGTCGCATCTCAAGAGGAGGCACTCTCAACAGGAAAGGCGAGAGGAACTCCATGGTCGTACCACCAGTCCAAGAGTCCCCCAGATGTCTCAGTCCATTCCAGAGGAACCTCTTTGCCCTGAACTGGCTCATCTTTCACGCCGAGGATCGACTCACACCACGGTGGCACGTGGGACAGCCCTTTGGGAAAGCCTCGAGGGAAAGCCTCGAGGGAAAACCACAGATCCTTTGATCCACGCGACGGGAAGCGTGACATTGCTGCTACAGCCTGGAAGGAAAGCGCACGTGCATGCCCCCACTCGAGACGAGGCCTGACACCCATGGGGACACTCCAGAAGTACCCAAAGATCCATGTCAGCCCCTGAGAGGAATCCTCGGTTCCGGCCCTGACTCCAAAAAATTCTTTTGGCCCCGGTATCGAAGGGAGAGGAATCCCGAGAGGCCCCCTAGCAACTCGCATGGGGACTGGCCTCTCCTGAGGCCACCAGGGCGGGTCCCTGAGGTCCCCGTCGTAACTCGAGAACACCTGCCGCAACTCGAGAAAATCCAGGAAGTTCTCCCTTCCAGGCGAGATGAGGCCTATTTCCGATGAGGCGTCTGGAGATAAATGACACCTAACTTCTGGAACTTCGAAAGGGTCTTTCACACCCTTGCTGCAACTCAAGAAGTTCACCGCCATACCCATCTCCACTCGGGAGGAACCACGATGGTCCCGCCCACATCCAGAGGAGTCCCGTTTCCCCCTCGTAGCTCGAGATGAGGGATCCTTTCCCTGCTTTCAACGGGAAAGAATTCCCGGCGTTCCCGTCGCATCTCAAGGGGAGGCACTCTCAACAGGAAAGGCGAGAGGAACTCCATGGTCGTACCACCATTCCAAGAGTCCCCCAGATGTCTCAGTCCATTCCAGAGGAAGCTCTTTGCCCTGCACTGGCTCATCTTTCACGCCGAGGATCGACTCACACCACGGTGGCACGTGGGACAGCCCTGTGGGAAATCCTCGAGGGAAAGCCTCGAGGGAAAACCACAGATCCTTTGATCCACGCCACGGGAAGCGTGACATTGCTGCTACAGCCTGGAAGGAAACCGCAAGTGCATGCCCCCACACGAGACGAGGCCTGACTCCCCTGGGGAGACTCCAGAAGTACCCAAAGATCCATGTCAGCCCCTGAGAGGAATCCTCGGTTCCGGCCCTGACTCCACACAAGGTTTTTGGCCCCGGTATCGACGGGAGAGGAATCCCGAGAGGCCCCCTAGCAACTCGCATGGGGACTGGCCTCTCCTGAGGCCACCAGGGCGGGTGCCGGAGGTCCCCGTCGTAACTCGAGAACACCTGCCGCAACTCGAGAAAATCCAGGAAGTTCTCCCTTCCAGGCGAGATGAGGCCTATTTCCGATGAGGCGTCTGGAGACTAATGACACCTAACCTCTGGAACTTCGAAAGGGTCTTTCACACCCTTGCTGCAACTCAAGAAGTTCACCGCCATACCCGTCTCCACTCGAGAGGAAGCACGATGGTCCCGCCCACATCCAGAGGAGCCCCGTTTCCCCCTCGGAGCTCGAGATGAGGGATCCTTTCCCTGCTTTCAACCGGAAAGAATTCCCGGCGTTCCCGTCGCATCTCAAGAGGAGGCACTCTCAACAGGAAAGGCGAGAGGAACTCCATGGTCGTGCCACCATTCCAAGAGTCCCCCAGATGTCTCAGTCCATTCCAGAGGAAACTCTTTGCCCTGCACTGGCTCATCTTTCACGCCGAGGATCGACTCACACCACGGTGGCACGTGGGACAGCCCTGTGGGAAAGCCTCGAGGGAAAGCCTCGAAGGAAAACCACAGACCCTTTGATCCACGCGACGGGAAGCGTGACATTGCTGCTACAGCCTGGAAGGAAAGCGCACGTGCATGCCCCCACTCGAGACGAGGCCTGTCTCCCCTGGCGAGACTCCAGAAGTACCCAAAGATCCATATTAGCCCCTGAGAGGAATCCTCGGTTCCGGCCCTGACTCCACACAAGGTTTTTGGCCCCGGTATCGACGGGAGAGGAATCCCGAGAGGCCCCCTAGCAACTAGCATGGGGACTGGCCTCTCCTGAGGCCACCAGGGCGGGTCCCTGAGGTCCCCGTCGTAACTCGGGATAACCTGCCGCAACTCGAGAAAATCCAGGAAGTTCTCCCTTCCAGGCGAGATGAGGCCTATTTCCGATGAGGCGTCTGGAGACTAATGACACCTAACCTCTGGAACTTCGAAAGGGTCTTTCACACCCTTGCTGCAACTCAAGAAGTTCACCGCCATACCCGTCGCCACTCGAGAGGAAGCACGATGGTCCCGCCCACATCCAGAGGAGCCCCGTTTCCCCCTCGGAGCTCGAGATGAGGGATCCTTTCCCTGCTTTCAACGGGAAAGAATTCCCGGCGATCCCGTCGCATCTCAAGAGGAGGCACTTTCCACAGGAAAGCCGAGAGGAACTCCATGGTCGTACCACCATTCCAAGGGTCCCCCAGATGTCTCAGTGCATTCCAGAGGAACCTCTTTGCCCTGCACTGGCTCATCTTTCACGCCGAGGATCGACTCACACCACGGTGGCACGTGGGACAGCCCTGTGGGAAAGCCTCGAGGGAAAGCCTCGAGGGAAAACCACAGATCCTTTGATCCACGCGACGGGAAGCGTGACATTGCTGCTACAGCCTGGAAGGAATGCGCACGTGCATGCCCCCACTCGAGACGAGGCCTGACTCCCCTGGGGAGACTCCAGATGTACCCAAAGATCCATGTCAGCCCCTGAGAGGAATCCTCGGTTCCGGCCCTGACTCCACACAAGGTTTTTGGCCCCGGTATCGACGGGAGAGGAATCCCGAGAGGCCCCCTAGCAACTCGCATGGGGACTGGCCTCTCCTGAGGCCACCAGGGCGGGTCCCTGAGGTCCCCGTCGTAACTCGAGAACACCTGCCGCAACTCGAGAAAATCCAGGAAGTTCTCCCTTCCAGGCGAGATGAGGCCTATTTCCGATGAGGCGTCTGGAGACTAATGACACCTAACCTCTGGAACTTCGAAAGGGTCTTTCACACCCTTTCTGCAACTCAAGAAGTTCACCGCCATACCCGTCTCCACTCGAGAGGAAGCACGATGGTCCCGCCCACATCCAGAGGAGCCCCGTTTCCCCCTTGGAGCTCGAGATGAGGGATCCTTTCCCTGCTTTCAACGGGAAAGAATTCCCGGCGTTCCCGTCGCATCTCAAGAGGAGGCACTCTCAACAGGAAAGGCGAGAGGAACTCCATGGTCGTACCACCATTCCAAGAGTCCCCCAGATGTCTCAGTCCATTCCAGAGGAACCTCTTTGCCCTGCACTGGCTCATCTTTCACGCCGAGGATCGACTCACACCACGGTGGCACGTGGGACAGCCCTGTGGGAAAGCCTCTAGGGAAAGCTTCGAGGGAAAACCACAGATCCTTTGATCCACGCGACGGGAAGCGTGACATTGCTGCTACAGCCTGGAAGGAAAGCGCACGTGCATGCCCCCACTCGAGACGAGGCCTGACTCCCCTGGGGAGACTCCAGAAGTACTCAAAGATCCATGTAAGCCCCTGAGAGGAATCCTCGGTTCCGGCCCTGACTCCACACAAGGTTTTTGGCCCCGGTATCGACGGGAGAGGAATCCCGAGAGGCCCCCTAGCAACTCGCATGGGGACTGGCCTCTCCTGAGGCCACCAGGGCGGGTCCCTGAGGTCCCCGTCGTAAGTCGAGAACCCCTGCCGCAACTCGAGAAAATCCAGGAAGTTCTCCCTTCCAGGCGAGATGAGGCCTATTTCCGATGAGGCGTCTGGAGACTAATGACACCTAACCTCTGGAACTTCGAAAGGGTCTTTCACACCCTTGCTGCAACTCAAGAAGTTCACCGCCATACCCGTCTCCACTCGAGAGGACGCACGATGGTCCCGCCCACATCCAGAGGAGCCCCGTTTCCCCCTCGGAGCTCGAGATGAGGGATCCTTTCCCTGCTTTCAACGGGAAAGAATTCCCGGCGTTCCCGTCGCATCTCAAGAGGAGGCACTCTCAACAGGAAAGGCGAGAGGAACTCCATGGTCGTACCACCATTCCAAGAGTCCCCCAGATGTCTCAGTCCATTCCAGAGGAACCTCTTTGCCCTGCACTGGCTCATCTTTCACGCCGAGGATCGACTCACACCACGGTGGCACGTGGGACAGCCATGTGGGAAAGCCTCTAGGGAAAGCTTCGAGGGAAAACCACAGATCCTTTGATCCACGCGACGGGAAGCGTGACATTGCTGCTACAGCCTGGAAGGAAAGCGCACGTGCATGCCCCCACTCGAGACGAGGCCTGACTCCCCTGGGGAGACTCCAGAAGTACCCAAAGATCCATGTAAGCCCCTGAGAGGAATCCTCGGTTCCGGCCCTGACTCCAAAAAATTCTTTTGGCCCCGGTATCGACGGGAGAGGAATCCCGAGAGGCCCCCTAGCTACTCGCATGGGGACTGGCCTCTCCTGAGGCCACCAGGGCGGGTCCCTGAGGTCCCCGTCGTAACTCGAGAACACCTGCCGCAACTCGAGAAAATCCAGGAAGTTCTCCCTTCCAGGCGAGATGAGGCCTATTTCCGATGAGGCGTCTGGAGACTAATGACACCTAACCTCTGGAACTTCGAAAGGGTCTTTCACACCCTTGCTGCAACTCAAGAAGTTCACCGCCATACCCGTCTCCACTCGAGAGGAAGCACGATGGTCCCGCCCACATCCAGAGGAGCCCTGTTTCCCCCTCGGAGCTCGAGATGAGGGATCCTTTCCCTGCTTTCAACGGGAAAGAATTCCCGGCGTTCCCGTCGCATCTCAAGAGGAGGCACTCTCAACAGGAAAGGCGAGAGGAACTCCATGGTCGTACCACCATTACAAGAGTCCCCCAGATGTCTCAGTCCATTCCAGAGGAACCTCTTTGCCCTGCACTGGCTCATCTTTCACGCCGAGGATTGACTCACACCACGGTGGCACGTGGGACAGCCCTGTGGGAAAGCCTCGAGGGAAAGCCTCGAGGGAAAACCACAGACCCTTTGATCCACGCGACGAGAAGCGTGACATTGCTGCTACAGCCTGGAAGGAAAGCGCACGTGCATGCCCCCACTCGAGACGAGGCCTGTCTCCCCTGGCGAGACTCCAGAAGTACCCAAAGATCCATATTAGCCCCTGAGAGGAATCCTCGGTTCCGGCCCTGACACCACACAAGGCTTTCGGCCCCGGTATCGACGGGAGAGGAATCCCGAGAGGCCCCCTAGCAACTCGCATGGGGACTGGCCTCTCCTGAGGCCACCAGGGCGGGTCCCTGAGGTCCCCGTCGTAACTCGGGATAACCTGCCGCAACTCGAGAAAATCCAGGAAGTTCTCCCTTCCAGGCGAGATGAGGCCTATTTCCGATGAGGCGTCTGGAGATAAATGACACCTAAACTCTGAAACTTCGAAAGGGTCTTTCACACCCTTGCTGCAACTCAAGAAGTTCACCGCCATACCTGTCTCCACTCGAGAGGAAGCACGATGGTCCCGCCCACATCCAGAGGAGCCCCGTTTCCACCTCGTAGCTCGAGATGAGGGATCCTTTCCCTGCTTTCAACAGGAAAGAATTCCCGGCGTTCCCGTCGCATCTCAAGAGGAGGCACTCTCAACAGGAAAGGCGAGAGGAACTCCATGGTCGTACCACCATTCCAAGAGTCCCCCAGATGTCTCAGTCCATTCCAGAGGAATCTCTTTGCCCTGCACTGGCTCATCTTTCACGCCGAGGATCGACTCACACCATGGTGGCACGTGGGACAGCCCTGTGCAAAAGCCTCGAGGGAAAGCCTCGAGGGAAAACCACAGATCCTTTGATCCACGCGGCGGGAAGCGTGACATTGCTGCTACAGCCTGGAAGGAAAGTGCACGTGCATGCCCCCACTCGAGACGAGGCCTGACTCCCCTGGGGAGACTCCAGAAGTACCCAAAGATCCATGTCAGCCCCTGAGAGGAATCCTCGGTTCCGGCCCTGACTCCACACAAGGTTTTTGGCCCCGGTATCGACGGGAGAGGAATCCCGAGAGGCCCCCTAGCAACTCGCATGGGGACTGGCCTCTCCTGAGGCCACCAGGGCGGGTCTCTGAGGTCCCCGTCGTAACTCGAGAACACCTGCCGCAACTCGAGAAAATCCAGGAAGTTCTCCCTTCCAGGCGAGATGAGGCCTATTTCCAATGAGGCGTCTGGAGACTAATGACACCTAACCTCTGGAACTTCGAAAGGGTCTTTCACACCCTTTCTGCAACTCAAGAAGTTCACCGCCATACCCGTCTCCACTCGAGAGGAAGCACGATGGTCCCGCCCACATCCAGAGGAGCCCCGTTTCCCCCTCGGAGCTCGAGATGAGGGATCCTTTCCCTGCTTTCAACGGGAAAGAATTCCCGGCGTTCCCGTCGCATCTCAAGAGGAGGCACTCTCAACAGGAAAGGCGAGAGGAACTCCATGGTCGTACCACCATTCCAAGAGTCCCCCAGATGTCTCAGTCCATTCCAGAGGAACCTCTTTGCCCTGCACTGGCTCATCTTTCACGCCGAGGATCGACTCACACCACGGTGGCACGTGGGACAGCCCTGTGGGAAAGCCTCGAGGGAAAGCCTCGAGGGAAAACCACAGATCCTTTGATCCACGCGACGGGAAGCGTGACATTGCTGCTACAGCCTGGAAGGAATGCGCACGTGCATGCCCCCACTCGAGACGAGGCCTGACTCCCCTGGGGAGACTCCAGATGTACCCAAAGATACATGTCAGCCCCTGAGAGGAATCCTCGGTTCCGGCCCTGACTCCACACAAGGTTTTTGGGCGCGGTATCGACGGGAGAGGAATCCCGAGAGGCCCCCTAGCAACTCGCATGGGGACTGGCCTCTCCTGAGGCCACCAGGGCGGGTCCCTGAGGTCCCCGTCGTAACTCGAGAACACCTGCCGCAACTCGAGAAAATCCAGGAAGTTCTCCCTTCCAGGCGAGATGAGGCCTATTTCCGATGAGGCGTCTGGAGACTAATGACACCTAACCTCTGGAACTTCGAAAGGGTCTTTCACACCCTTTCTGCAACTCAAGAAGTTCACCGCCATACCCGTCTCCACTCGAGAGGAAGCACGATGGTCCCGCCCACATCCAGAGGAGCCCTGTTTCCCCCTCGGAGCTCGAGATGAGGGATCCTTCCCCTGCTTTCAACGGGAAAGAATTCCCGGCGTTCCCGTCGCATCTCAAGAGGAGGCACTCTCAACAGGAAAGGCGAGAGGAACTCCATGGTCGTACCACCATTCCAAGAGTCCCCCAAATGTCTCAGTCCATTCCAGAGGAACCTCTTTGCCCTGCACTGGCTCATCTTTCACGCCGAGGATTGACTCACACCACGGTGGCACGTGGGACAGCCCTGTGGGAAAGCCTCGAGGGAAAGCCTCGAGGGAAAACCACAGACCCTTTGATCCACGCGACGAGAAGCGTGACATTGCTGCTACAGCCTGGAAGGAAAGCGCACGTGCATGCCCCCACTCGAGACGAGGCCTGTCTCCCCTGGCGAGACTCCAGAAGTACCCAAAGATCCATATTAGCCCCTGAGAGGAATCCTCGGTTCCGGCCCTGACACCACACAAGGCTTTTGGCCCCGGTATCGACGGGAGAGGAATCCCGAGAGGCCCCCTAGCAACTCGCATGGGGACTGGCCTCTCCTGAGGCCACCAGGGCGGGTCCCTGAGGTCCCCGTCGTAACTCGGGATAACCTGCCGCAACTCGAGAAAATCCAGGAAGTTCTCCCTTCCAGGCGAGATGAGGCCTATTTCCGATGAGGCGTCTGGAGATAAATGACACCTAAACTCTGAATCTTCGAAAGGGTCTTTCACACCCTTGCTGCAACTCAAGAAGTTCACCGCCATACCTGTCTCCACTCGAGAGGAAGCACGATGGTCCCGCCCACATCCAGAGGAGCCCCGTTTCCCCCTCGTAGCTCGAGATGAGGGATCCTTTCCCTGCTTTCAACAGGAAAGAATTCCCGGCGTTCCCGTCGCATCTCAAGAGGAGGCACTCTCAACAGGAAAGGCGAGAGGAACTCCATGGTCGTACCACCATTCCAAGAGTCCCCCAGATGTCACAGTCCATTCCAGAGGAAACTCTTTGCCCTGCACTGGCTCATCTTTCACGCCGAGGATCGACTCACACCATGGTGGCACGTGGGACAGCCCTGTGCGAAAGCCTCGAGGGAAAGCCTCGAGGGAAAACCACAGATCCTTTGATCCACGCGGCGGGAAGCGTGACATTGCTGCTACAGCCTGGAAGGAAAGTGCACGTGCATGCCCCCACTCGAGACGAGGCCTGACTCCCCTGGGGAGACTCCAGAAGTACCCAAAGATCCATGTCAGCCCCTGAGAGGAATCCTCGGTTCCGGCCCTGACTCCACACAAGGTTTTTGGCCCCGGTATCGACGGGAGAGGAATCCCGAGAGGCCCCCTAGCAACTCGCATGGGGACTGGCCTCTCCTGAGGCCACCAGGGCGGGTCTCTGAGGTCCCCGTCGTAACTCGAGAACACCTGCCGCAACTCGAGAAAATCCAGGAAGTTCTCCCTTCCAGGCGAGATGAGGCCTATTTCCGATGAGGCGTCTGGAGACTAATGACACCTAACCTCTGGAACTTCGAAAGGGTCTTTCACACCCTTGCTGCAACTCAAGAAGTTCACCGCCATACCCGTCTCCACTCGAGAGGAAGCACGATGGGCCCGCCCACATCCAGAGGAGCCCCGTTTCCCCCTCGTAGCTCGAGATGAGGGATCCTTTCCCTGCTTTCAACGGGAAAGAATTCCCGGTGTTCCCGTCGCATCTCAAGAGGAGGCACTCTCAACAGGAAAGGCGAGAGGAACTCCATGGTCGTACCACCATTCCAAGAGTCCCCCAGATGTCTCAGTCCATTCCAGAGGAACCTCTTTGCCCTGCACTGGCTCATCTTTCACGCCGAGGATCGACTCACACCACGGTGGCACGTGGGACAGCACTGTGGGAAAGCCTCGAGGGAAAGCCTCGAGGGAAAACCACAGATCCTTTGATCCACGCGACGGGAAGCGTGACATTGCTGCTACAGCCTGGAAGGAAAGCGCACGTGCATGCCCCCACTCGAGACGAGGCCTGACTCCCTTGGGGAGACTCCAGAAGTACCCAAAGATCCATGTCAGCCCCTGAGAGGAATCCTCGGTTCCGGCCCTGACTCGAAAAAATTCTTTTGGCCCCGGTATCGACGGGAGAGGAATCCCGAGAGGCCCCCTAGCAACTCGCATGGGGACTGGCCTCTCCTGAGGCCACCAGGGCGGGTCCCTGAGGTCCCCGTCGTAACTCGAGAACACCTGCCGCAACTCGAGAAAATCCAGGAAGTTCTCCCTTCCAGGTGAGATGAGGCCTATTTCCAATGAGGCGTCTGGAGACTAATGACACCTAACCTCTGGAACTTCGAAAGGGTCTTTCACACCCTTGCTGCAACTCAAGAAGTTCACCGCCATACCCGTCTCCACTCGAGAGGAAGCACGATGGTCCCGCCCACATCCAGAGGAGCCCCGTTTCTCCCTCGGAGCTCGAGATGAGGGATCCTTTCCCTGCTTTCAAAGGGAAAGAATTCACGGCGATCCCGTCACATCTCAAGAGGAGGCACTCTCCACAGGAAAGCCGAGAGGAACTCCATGGTCGTACCACCATTCCAAGAGTCCCCCAGATGTCTCAGTCCATTCCAGAGGAACCTCTTTGCCCTGCACTGGCTCATCTTTCACGCCGAGGATCGACTCACACCACGGTGGCACGTGGGACAGCCCTGTGGGAAAGCCTCGAGGGAAAGCCTCGAGGGAAAACCACAGATCCTTTGATCCAGGCCACGGGAAGCGTGACATTGCTGCTACAGCCTGGAAGGAAAGCGCACGTGCATGCCCCCACTCGAGACGAGGCCTGAATCCCCTGGGGAGACTCCAGAAGTACCCAAAGATCCATTTCAGCCCCTGAGAGGAATCCTCGGTTCCGGCCCTGACTCCACACAAGGTTTTTGGCCCCGGTATCGACGGGAGAGGAATCCCGAGAGGCCCCCTAGCAACTCGCATGGGGACTGGCCTCTCCTGAGGCCACCAGGGCGGGTCCCTGAGGTCCCCGTCGTAACTCGGGATTACCTGCCGCAACTCGAGAAAATCCAGGAAGTTCTCCCTTCCAGGCGAGATGAGGCCTATTTCCGATGAGGCGTCTGGAGACTAATGACACCTAACCTCTGGAACTTCGATAGGGTCTTTCACACCCATGCTGCAACTCAAGAAGTTCACCGCCATACCCGTCTCCACTCGAGAGGAAGCACGATGGACCCGCCAACATCCAGAGGAGCCCCGTTTCCCCCTCGGAGCTCGAGATGAGGGATCCTTTCCCTGCTTTCAACGGGAAAGAATTCCCGGCGTTCCCGTCGCATCTCAAGAGGAGGCACTCTCAACAGGAAAGGCGAGAGGAACTCCATGGTCGTACCACCATTCCAAGAGTCCCCCAGATGTCTCAGTCCATTCCAGAGGAACCTCTTTGCCCTGCACTGGCTCATCTTTCACGCCGAGGATCGACTCACACCACGGTGGCACGTGGGACAGCCCTGTGGGAAAGCCTCGAGGGAAAGCCTCGAGGGAAAACCACAGATCCTTTGATCCACGCGACGGGAAGCGTGACATTGCTGCTACAGCCTGGAAGGAAAGCGCACGTGCATGCCCCGACTCGAGACGAGGCCTGACTCCCTTGGGGACACTCAAGAAGTACCCAAAGATCCATGTCAGCCCCTGAGAGGAATCCTCGGTTCCGGCCCTGACTCCAAAAAATGTTTTTGGGTCCGGTATCGACGGGAGAGGAATCCCGAGAGGCCCCCTAGCAACTCGCATGGGGACTGGCCTCTCCTGAGGCCACCAGGGCGGGTCCCTGAGGTCCCCGTCGTAACTCGGGATAACCTGCCGCAACTGGAGAAAATCCAGGAAGTTCTCCCTTCCAGGCGAGATGAGGCCTATTTCCGATGATGCGTCTGGAGATAAATGACACCTAACTTCTGGAACTTCGAAAGGGTATTTCACACCCTTGCTGCAACTCAAGAAGTTCACCGCCATACCCGTCTCCACTCGCCAGGAAGCAAGATGGTCCCGCCCACATCCAGAGGAGTCCCGTTTCCCCCTCGTAGCTCGAGATGAGGGATCCTTTCCCTGCTTTCAACGGGAAAGAATTCCCGGCGTTCCCGTCGCATCTCAAGAGGAGGCACTCTCAACAGGATAGGCGAGAGGAACTCCATGGTCGTACCACCATTCCAAGAGTCCCCCAGATGTCTCAGTCCATTCCAGAGGAACCTCTTTGCCCTGCATTGGCTCATCTTTCACGCCGAGGATCGACTCACACCACGATGGCACGTCGGACAGCCCTGTGGGAAAGCCTCGAGGGAAAGCCTCGAGGGAAAACCACAGATCCTTTGATCCACGCGACGGGAAGCGTGACATTGCTGCTACAGCCTGGAAGGAAAGCGCACGTGCATGCCCCCACTCGAGACGAGGCCTGAATCCCCTGGGGAGACTCCAGAAGTACCCAAAGATCCATTTCAGCCCCTGAGAGGAATCCTCGGTTCCGGCCCTAACTCCACACAAGGTTTTTGGCCCCGGTATCGACGGGAGAGGAATCCCAAGAGGCCCCCTAGCAACTCGCATGGGGACTGGCCTCTCCTGAGGCCACCAGGGCGGGTCCCTGAGGTCCCCGTCGTAACTCGGGAACACCTGCCGCAACTCGAGAAAATCCAGGAAGTTCTCCCTTTCAGGCGAGATGAGGCCTATTTCCGATGAGGCGTCTGGAGACTAATGACACCTAACCTCTGGAACTTCGAAAGGGTCTTTCACACCCTTGCTGCAACTCAAGAAGTTCACCGCCATACCCGTCTCCACTCGAGAGGAAGCACGATGGGCCCGCCCACATCCAGAGGAGCCCCGTTTCCCCCTCGTAGCTCGAGATGAGGGATCCTTTCCCTGCTTTCAACGGGAAAGAATTCCCGGTGTTCCCGTCGCATCTCAAGAGGAGGCACTCTCAACAGGAAAGGCGAGAGGAACTCCATGGTCGTACCACCATTCCAAGAGTCCCCCAGATGTCTCAGTCCATTCCAGAGGAACCTCTTTGCCCTGCACTGGCTCATCTTTCACGCCGAGGATCGACTCACACCACGGTGGCACGTGGGACAGCACTGTGGGAAAGCCTCGAGGGAAAGCCTCGAGGGAAAACCACAGATCCTTTGATCCACGCGACGGGAAGCGTGACATTGCTGCTACAGCCTGGAAGGAAAGCGCACGTGCATGCCCCCACTCGAGACGAGGCCTGACTCCCTTGGGGAGACTGCAGAAGTACCCAAAGATCCATGGCAGCCCCTGAGAGGAATCCTCGCTTCCGGCCCTGACTCCACACAAGGTTTTTGGCCCTGGTATCAACGGGAGAGGTATCCCGAGAGGCCCCCTAGCAACTCGCATGGGGACTGGCCTCTCCTGAGGCCACCAGGGCGGGTCACTGAGGTCCCCGTCGTAACTCGAGAACACCTGCCGCAACTCGAGAAAATCCAGGAAGTTCTCCCTTCCAGGCGAGATGAGGCCTATTTCCGATGAGGCGTCTGGAGACTAATGACACCTAACCCCTGGAACTTCAAAAGGGTCTTTCACACCCTTGCTGCAACTCAAGAAGTTCACCGCCATACCCGTCTCCACTCGAGAGGAAGCACGATGGACCCGCCAACATCCAGAGGAGCCCCGTTTCCCCCTCGGAGCTCGAGATGAGGGATCCTTTCCCTGCTTTCAACGGGAAAGAATTCCCGGCGTTCCCGTCGCATCTCAAGAGGAGGCACTCTCAACAGGAAAGGCGAGAGGAACTCCATGGTCGTACCACCATTCCAAGAGTCCCCCAGATGTCTCAGTCCATTCCAGAGGAACCTCTTTGCCCTGCACTGGCTCATCTTTCACGCCGAGGATCGACTCACACCACGGTGGCACGTGGGACAGCCCTGTGGGAAAGCCTCGAGGGAAAGCCTCGAGGGAAAACCACAGATCCTTTGATCCACGCGACGGGAAGGGTGACATTGCTGCTACAGCCTGGAAGGAAAGCGCACGTGCATGCCCCGACTCGAGACGAGGCCTGACTCCCTTGGGGACACTCAAGAAGTACCCAAAGATCCATGTCAGCCCCTGAGAGGAATCCTCGGTTCCGGCCCTGACTCCAAAAAGTGTTTTTGGGCCCGGTATCGACGGGAGAGAAATCCCGAGAGGCCCCCTAGCAACTCGCATGGGGACTGGCCTCTCCTGAGGCCACCAGGGCGGGTCCCTGAGGTCCCCGTCGTAACTCGGGATAACCTGCCGAAACTCGAGAAAATCCAGGAAGTTCTCCCTTCCAGGCGAGATGAGGCCTATTTCCGATGAGGCGTCTGGAGATAAATGACACCTAACTTCTGGAACTTCGAAAGGGTCTTTCACACCCTTGCTGCAACTCAAGAAGTTCACCGCCATACCCGTCTCCACTCGCCAGGAAGCACGATGGTCCCGCCCACATCCAGAGGAGTCCCGTTTCCCCCTCGTAGCTCGAGATGAGGGATCCTTTCCCTGCTTTCAACGGGAAAGAATTCCCGGCGTTCCCGTCGCATCTCAAGAGGAGGCACTCTCAACAGGATAGGCGAGAGGAACTCCATGGTCGTACCACCATTCCAAGAGTCCCCCAGATGTCTCAGTCCATTCCAGAGGAACCTCTTTGCCCTGCACTGGCTCATCTTTCACGCCGAGGATCGACTCACACCACGATGGCACGTCGGACAGCCCTGTGGGAAAGCCTCGAGGGAAAGCCTCGAGGGAAAACCACAGATCCTTTGATCCACGCCACGGGAAGCGTGACATTGCTGCTACAGCCTGGAAGGAAAGCGCACGTGCATTCCCCCACTCGAGACGAGGCCTGAATCCCCTGGGGAGACTCCAGAAGTACCCAAAGATCCATTTCAGCCCCTGAGAGGAATCCTCGGTTCCGGCCCTAACTCCACACAAGGTTTTTGGCCCCGGTATCGACGGGAGAGGAATCCCAAGAGGCCCCCTAGCAACTCGCATGGGGACTGGCCTCTCCTGAGGCCACCAGGGCGGGTCCCTGAGGTCCCCGTCGTAACTCGGGAACACCTGCCGCAACTCGAGAAAATCCAGGAAGTTCTCCCTTTCAGGCGAGATGAGGCCTATTTCCGATGAGGCGTCTGGAGACTAATGACACCAAACCTCTGGAACTTCGAAAGGGTCTTTCACACCCTTGCTGCAACTCAAGAAGTTCACCGCCATACCTGTCTCCACTCGAGAGGAAGCACGATGGTCCCGCCCACATCCAGAGGAGCCCGGTTTCCCCCTAGTAGCTCGAGATGAGGGATCCTTTCCCTGCTTTCAACGGGAAAGAATTCCCGGCGTTCCCGTCGCATCTCAAGAGGAGGCACTCTCAACAGGAAAGGCGAGAGGAACTCCATGGTCGTACCACCATTCCAAGAGTCCCCCAGATGTCTCAGTCCATTCCAGAGGAAACTCTTTGCCCTGCACTGGCTCATCTTTAACGCCGAGGATTGACTCACACCACGGTGTCACGTGGGACAGCCCTGTGGGAATGCCTCGAGGGAAAGCCTCGAGTGAAAACCACAGACCCTTTGATCAACGCGACGAGAAGCGTGACATTGCTGCTACAGCCTGGAAGGAAAGCGCACGTGCATGCCCCCATTCGAGACGAGGCCTGTCTCCCCTGGCGAGACTCCAGAAGTACCCAAAGATCCATATTAGCCCCTGAGAGGAATCCTCGGTTCCGGCCCTGACTCCACACAAGGCTTTTGGCCCCGGTATCGACGGGAGAGGAATCCCGAGAGGCCCCCTAGCAACTCGCATGGGGACTGGCCTCTCCTGAGGCCAACAGGGCGGGTCCCTGAGGTCCCCGTCGTAACTCGGGATAACCTGCCGCAACTCGAGAAAATTCAGGAAGTTCTCCCTTCCAGGCGAGATGAGGCCTATTTCCGATGAGGCGTCTGGAGACTAATGACACCTAACCTCTGGAACTTCGAAAGGGTCTTTCACACCTTTGCTGCAACTCAAGAAGTTCACCACCATACCCGTCTCCACTCGAGAGGAAGCACGATGGTCCCGCCCACATCCAGAGGAGCCCCGTTTCCCCCTCGGAGCTCGAGATGAGGGATCCTTTCCCTGCTTTCAACGGGAAAGAATTCCCGGCGATCCCGTCGCATCTCAAGAGAAGGCACTTTCCACAGGAAAGCCGAGAGGAACTCCATGGTCGTACCACCATTCCAAGAGTCCCACAGATGTCTCAGTCCATTCCAGAGGAACCTCTTTGCCCTGCACTGGCTCATCTTTCACGCCGAGGATCGACTCACACCACGGTGGCACGTGGGACAGACCTGTGGGAAAGCCTCGAGGGAAAGCCTCGAGGGAAAACCACAGATCCTTTGATCCACGCGACGGGAAGCGTGACATTGCTGTTACAGCCTGGAAGGAAAGCGCACGTGCATGCCCCCTCTCGAGACGAGGCCTGACTCCCCTGGGGAGACTCCAGAAGTACCCAAAGATCCATGTCAGCCCCTGAGAGGAATCCTCGGTTCCGGCCCTGACTCCAAAAAATTCTTTTGGCCCCGGTATCGACAGGAGAGGAATCCCGAGAGGCCCCCTAGCAACTCGCATGGGGACTGGCCTCCCCTGAGGCCACCAGGGCGGGTCCCTGAGGTCCCCGTCGTAACTCGAGAACACCTGCCGCAACTCGAGAAAATCCAGGAAGTTCTCCCTTCCAGGCGAGATTAGGCCTATTTCCAATGAGGCGTCTGGAGACTAATGACACCTAACCTCTGGAACTTCGAAAGGGTCTTTCACACCCTTGCTGCAACTCAAGAAGTTCACCGCCATACCCGTCTCCACTCGAGAGGAAGCACGATGGTCCCGCCCACATCCAGAGGAGCCCCGTTTCTCCCTCGGAGCTCGAGATGAGGGATCCTTTCCCTGCTTTCAAAGGGAAAGAATTCACGGCGATCCCGTCACATCTCAAGAGGAGGCACTCTCCACAGGAAAGCCGAGAGGAACTCCATGGTCGTACCACCATTCCAAGAGTCCCCCAGATGTCTCAGTCCATTCCAGAGGAACCTCTTTGCCCTGCACTGGCTCATCTTTCACGCCGAGGATCGACTCACACCACGGTGGCACGTGGGACAGCCCTGTGGGAAAGCCTCGAGGGAAAACCACAGATCCTTTGATCCAGGCCACGGGAAGCGTGACATTGCTGCTACAGCCTGGAAGGAAAGCGCACGTGCATGCCCCCACTCGAGACGAGGCCTGAATCCCCTGGGGAGACTCCAGAAGTACCCAAAGATCCATTTCAGCCCCTGAGAGGAATCCTCGGTTCCGGCCCTGACTCCACACAAGGTTTTTGGCCCCGGTATCGACGGGAGAGGAATCCCGAGAGGCCCCCTAGCAACTCGCATGGGGACTGGCCTCTCCTGAGGCCACCAGGGCGGGTCCCTGAGGTCCCCGTGGTAACTCGGGATTACCTGCCGCAACTCGAGAAAATCCAGGAAGTTCTCCCTTCCAGGCGAGATGAGGCCTATTTCCGATGAGGCGTCTGGAGACTAATGACACCTAACCTCTGGAACTTCGAAAGGGTCTTTCACACCCTTGCTGCAACTCAAGAAGTTCACCGCCATACCCGTCTCCACTCGAGAGGAAGCACGATGGACCCGCCAACATCCAGAGGAGCCCCGTTTCCCCCTCGGAGCTCGAGATGAGGGATCCTTTCCCTGCTTTCAACGGGAAAGAATTCCCGGCGTTCCCGTCGCATCTCAAGAGGAGGCACTCTCAACAGGAAAGGCGAGAGGAACTCCATGGTCGTACCACCATTCCAAGAGTCCCCAGATGTCTCAGTCCATTCCAGAGGAACCTCTTTGCCCTGCACTGGCTCATCTTTCACGCCGAGGATCGACTCACACCACGGTGGCACGTGGGACAGCCCTGTGGGAAAGCCTCGAGGGAAAGCCTCGAGGGAAAACCACAGATCCTGTGATCCACGCGACGGGAAGCGTGACATTGCTGCTACAGCCTGGAAGGAAAGCGCACGTGCATGCCCCGACTCGAGACGAGGCCTGACTCCCTTGGGGACACTCAAGAAGTACCCAAAGATCCATGTCAGCCCCTGAGAGGAATCCTCGGTTCCGGCCCTGACTCCAAAAAATGTTTTTGGATCCGGTATCGACGGGAGAGGAATGCCGAGAGGCCCCCTAGCAACTCGCATGGGGACTGGCCTCTCCTGAGGCCACCAGGGCGGGTCCCTGAGGTCCCCGTCGTAACTCGGGATAACCTGCCGCAACTCGAGAAAATCCAGGAAGTTCTCCCTTCCAGGCGAGATGAGGCCTATTTCCGATGAAGCGTCTGGAGATAAATGACACCTAACTTCTGGAACTTCGAAAGGGTCTTTCAGACCCTTGCTGCAACTCAAGAAGTTCACCGCCATACCCGTCTCCACTCGCCAGGAAGCAAGATGGTCCCGCCCACATCCAGAGGAGCCCCGTTTCCCCCTCGTAGCTCGAGATGAGGGATCCTTTCCCTGCTTTCAACGGGAAAGAATTCCCGGCGTTCCCGTCGCATCTCAAGAGGAGGCACTCTCAACAGGAAAGGCGAGAGGAACTCCATGGTCGTACCACCATTCCAAGAGTCCCCCAGATGTCTCAGTCCATTCCAGAGGAAACTCTTTGCCCTGCACTGGCTCATCTTTCATGCCGAGGATCGACTCACACCACGGTGGCACGTGGGACAGCCCTGTGGGAAAGCCTCGAGGGAAAGCCTCGAGCGAAAAACACAGACCCTTTGATCCACGCGACGAGAAGCGTGACATTGCTGCTACAGCCTGGAAGGAAAGCGCACGTGCATGCCCCCACTCGAGACGTGGCCTGTCTCCCCTGGCGAGACTCCAGAAGTACCCAAAGATCCATATAAGCCCCTGAGAGGAATCCTCGGTTCCGGCCCTGACTCCACACAAGGCTTTTGGCCCCGGTATCGACGGGAGAGGAATCCCGAGAGGCCCCCTAGCAACTCGCATGGGGACTGGCCTCTCCTGAGGCCACCAGGGCGGGTCCCTGAGGTCCCCGTCGTAACTCGGGATAACCTGCCGCAACTCGAGAAAATCCAGGAAGTTCTCCCTTCCAGGCGAGATGAGGCCTATTTCCGATGAGGCGTCTGGAGACTAATGACACCTAACCTCTGGAACTTCGAAAGGGTCTTTCACACCTTTGCTGCAACTCAAGAAGTTCACCGCCATACCCGTCTCCACTCGAGAGGAAGCACGATGGTCCCGCCCACATCCAGAGGAGCCCCGTTTCCCCCTCGGAGCTCGAGATGAGGGATCCTTTCCCTGCATTCAACGGGAAAGAATTCCCGGCGATCCCGTCGCATCTCAAGAGGAGGCACTCTCCACAGGAAAGCCGAGAGGAACTCCATGGTCGTACCACCATTCCAAGAGTCCCCCAGATGTCTCAGTCCATTCCAGAGGAACCTCTTTGCCCTGCACTGGCTCATCTTTCACGCCGAGGATCGATTCACACCACGGTGGCACGTGAGACAGCCCTGTGGGAAAGCCTCGAGGGAAAGCCTCGAGGGAAAACCACAGATCCTTTGATCCACGCGACGGGAAGCGTGACATTGCTGTTACAGCCTGGAAGGAAAGCGCACGTGCATGCCACCACTCGAGACGAGGCCTGACTCCCCTGGGGAGACTCCAGAAGTACCCAAAGATCCATGTCAGCCCCTGAGAGGAATCCTCGGTTCCGGCCCTGACTCCAAAAAATTCTTTTGGCCCCGGTATCGACGGGAGAGGAATCCCGAGAGGCCCCCTAGCAACTCGCATGGGGACTGGCCTCTCCTGAGGCCACCAGGGCGAGTCCCTGAGGTCCCCGTCGTAACTCGAGAACACCTGCCGCAACTCGAGAAAATCCAGGAAGTTCTCCCTTCCAGGCGAGATGAGGCCTATTTCCGATGAGGCGTCTGGAGACTAATGACACCTAACCTCTGGAACTTCGAAAGGGTCTTTCACACCCTTGCTGCAACTCAAGAAGTTCACCGCCATACCCGTCTCCACTCGAGAGGAAGCACGATGGTCCCGCCCACATCCAGAGGAGCCCCGTTTCTCCCTCGGAGCTCGAGATGAGGGATCCTTTCCCTGCTTTCAACGGGAAAGAATTCCCGGCGATCCCGTCACATCTCAAGAGGAGGCACTCTCCACAGGAAAGCCGAGAGGAACTCCATGGTCGTACCACCATTCCAAGAGTCCCCCAGATGTCTCAGTCCATTCCAGAGGAACCTCTTTGCCCTGCACTGGCTCATCTTTCACGCCGAGGATCGACTCACACCACGGTGGCACGTGGGACAGCCCTGTGGGAAAGCCTCGAGGGAAAGCCTCGAGGGAAAACCACAGATCCTTTGATCCAGGCCACGGGAAGCGTGACATTGCTGCTACAGCCTGGAAGGAAAGCGCACGCGCATGCCCCCACTCGAGACGAGGCCTGAATCCCCTGGGGAGACTCCAGAAGTACCCAAAGATCCATGTCAGCCCCTGAGAGGAATCCTCGGTTCCGGCCCTGACTCCACACAAGGTTTTTGGCCCCGGTATCGACGGGAGAGGAATCCCGAGAGGCCCCCTAGCAAGTCTCATGGGGACTGGCCTCTCCTGAGGCCACCAGGGCGGGTCCCTGAGGTCCCCGTCGTAACTCGGGATAACCTGCCGCAACTCGAGAAAATCCAGGAAGTTCTCCCTTCCAGGCGAGATGAGGCCTATTTCCGATGAGGCGTCTGGAGACTAATGACACCTAACCTCTGGAACTTCGAAAGGGTCTTTCACACTCTTGCTGCAACTCAAGAAGTTCACCGCCATACCGGTCTCCACTCTAGAGGAAGCACGATGGTCCCGCCCACATCTAGAGGAGCCCCGTTTCCCCCTCGGAGCTCGAGATGAGGGATCCTTTCCCTGCTTTCAACGGGAAAGAATTCCCGGCGATCCCGTCGCATCTCAAGAGGAGGCACTCTCCACAGGAAAGCCGAGAGGAACTCCATGGTCGTACCACCATTCCAAGAGTCCCCCAGATGTCTCAGTCCATTCCAGAGGAACCTCTTTGCCCTGCACTGGCTCATCTTTCACGCCGAGGATCGACTCACACCACGGTGGCACGTGGGACAGCCCTGTGGGAAAGCCTCGAGGGAAAGCCTCGAGGGAAAACCACAGATCCTTTGATCCACGCGACGGGAAGCGTGACATTGCTGCTACAGCCTGGAAGGAAAGCGCAAGTGCATGCCCCCACACGAGACGAGGCCTGACTCCCCTGGGGAGACTCCAGAAGTACCCAAAGATCCATGTCAGCCCCTGAGAGGAATCCTCGGTTCCGGCCCTGACTCCACACAAGGTTTTTGGCCCCGGTATCGACGGGAGAGGAATCCCGAGAGGCCCCCTAGCAACTCGCATGGGGACTGGCCTCTCCTGAGGCCACCAGGGCGGGTGCCTGAGGTCCCCGTCGTAACTCGAGAACACCTGCCGCAACTCGAGAAAATCCAGGAAGTTCTCCCTTCCAGGCGAGATGAGGCCTATTTCCGATGAGGCGTCTGGAGACTAATGACACCTAACCTCTGGAACTTCGAAAGGGTATTTCACACCCTTGCTGCAACTCAAGAAGTTCACCGCCATACCCGTCTCCACTCGAGAGGAAGCACGATGGTCCCGCCCACATCCAGAGGAGCCCCGTTTCCCCCTCGGAGCTCGAGATGAGGGATCCTTTCCCTGCTTTCAACGGGAAAGAATTCCCGGCGATCCCGTCGCATCTCAAGAGGAGGCACTCTCCACAGGAAAGCCGAGAGGAACTCCATGGTCGTACCACCATTCCAAGAGTCCCCCAGATGTCTCAGTCCATTCCAGAGGAACCTCTTTGCCCTGCACTGGCTCATCTTTCACGCCGAGGATCGACTCACACCACGGTGGCACGTGGGACAGCCCTGTGGGAAAGCCTCGAGGGAAAGCCTCGAGGGAAAACCACAGATCCTGTGATCCACGCGACGGGAAGCGTGACATTGCTGCTACAGCCTGGAAGGAAAGCGCACGTGCATGCCCCGACTCGAGACGAGGCCTGACTCCCTTGGGGACACTCAAGAAGTACCCAAAGATCCATGTCAGCCCCTGAGAGGAATCCTCGGTTCCGGCCCTGACTCCACACAAGGTTTTTGGCCCCGGTTTCAACGGGAGAGGAATCCCGAGAGGCCCCCTAGCAACTCGCATGGGGACTGGCCTCTCCTGAGGCCACCAGGGCGGGTCCCTGAGGTCCCCGTCGTAACTCGGGATAACCTGCCGCAACTCGAGAAAATCCAGGAAGTTCTCCCTTCCAGGCGAGATGAGGCCTATTTCCGATGAAGCGTCTGGAGATAAATGACACCTAACTTCTGGAACTTCGAAAGGGTCTTTCAGACCCTTGCTGCAACTCAAGAAGTTCACCGCCATACCCGTCTCCACTCGCCAGGAAGCAAGATGGTCCCGCCCACATCCAGAGGAGTCCCGTTTCCCCCTCGTAGCTCGAGATGAGGGATCCTTTCCCTGCTTTCAACGGGAAAGAATTCCCGGCGTTCCCGTCGCATCTCAAGAGGAGGCACTCTCAACAGGATAGGCGAGAGGAACTCCATGGTCGTACCACCATTCCAAGAGTCCCCCAGATGTCTCAGTCCATTCCAGAGGAACCTCTTTGCCCTGCATTGGCTCATCTTTCACGCCGAGGATCGACTCACACCACGATGGCACGTCGGACAGCCCTGTGGGAAAGCCTCGAGGGAAAGCCTCGAGGGAAAACCACAGATCCTTTGATCCACTCGACGGGAAGCGTGACATTGCTGCTACAGTCTGGAAGGAAAGCGCACGTGCATGCCCCCACTCGAGACGAGGCCTGAATCCCCTGGGGAGACTCCAGAAGTACCCAAAGATCCATTTCAGCCCCTGAGAGGAATCCTCGGTTCCGGCCCTAACTCCACACAAGGTTTTTGGCCCCGGTATCGACGGGAGAGGAATCCCAAGAGGCCCCCTAGCAACTCGCATGGGGACTGGCCTCTCCTGAGGCCACCAGGGCGGGTCCCTGAGGTACCCGTCGTAACTCGGGAACACCTGCCGCAACTCGAGAAAATCCAGGAAGTTCTCCCTTTCAGGCGAGATGAGGCCTATTTCCGATGAGGCGTCTGGAGACTAATGACACCTAACCTCTGGAACTTCGAAAGGGTCTTTCACACCCTTGCTGCCACTCAAGAAGTTCACCGCCATACCTGTCTCCACTCGAGAGGAAGCACGATGGTCCCGCCCACATCCAGAGGAGCCCCGTTTCCCCCTCGTAGCTCGAGATGAGGGATCCTTTCCCTGCTTTCAACGGGAAAGAATTCCCGGCGTTCCCGTCGCATCTCAAGAGGAGGCACTCTCAACAGGAAAGGCGAGAGGAACTCCATGGTCGTACCACCATTCCAAGAGTCCCCCAGATGTCTCAGTCCATTCCAGAGGAAACTCTTTGCCCTGCACTGGCTCATCTTTCATGCCGAGGATCGACTCACACCACGGTGGCACGTGGGACAGCCCTGTGGGAAAGCCTCGAGGGAAAGCCTCGAGCGAAAAACACAGACCCTTTGATCCACGCGACGAGAAGCGTGACATTGCTGCTACAGCCTGGAAGGAAAGCGCACGTGCATGCCCCCACTCGAGACGTGGCCTGTCTCCCCTGGCGAGACTCCAGAAGTACCCAAAGATCCATATAAGCCCCTGAGAGGAATCCTCGGTTCCGGCCCTGACTCCACACAAGGCTTTTGGCCCCGGTATCGACGGGAGAGGAATCCCGAGAGGCCCCCTAGCAACTCGCATGGGGACTGGCCTCTCCTGAGGCCACCAGGGCGGGTCCCTGAGGTCCCCGTCGTAACTCGGGATAACCTGCCGCAACTCGAGAAAATCCAGGAAGTTCTCCCTTCCAGGCGAGATGAGGCCTATTTCCGATGAGGCGTCTGGAGACTAATGACACCTAACCTCTGGAACTTCGAAAGGGTCTTTCACACCTTTGCTGCAACTCAAGAAGTTCACCGCCATACCCGTCTCCACTCGAGAGGAAGCACGATGGTCCCGCCCACATCCAGAGGAGCCCCGTTTCCCCCTCGGAGCTCGAGATGAGGGATCCTTTCCCTGCATTCAACGGGAAAGAATTCCCGGCGATCCCGTCGCATCTCAAGAGGAGGCACTCTCCACAGGAAAGCCGAGAGGAACTCCATGGTCGTACCACCATTCCAAGAGTCCCCCAGATGTCTCAGTCCATTCCAGAGGAACCTCTTTGCCCTGCACTGGCTCATCTTTCACGCCGAGGATCGATTCACACCACGGTGGCACGTGGGACAGCCCTGTGGGAAAGCCTCGAGGGAAAGCCTCGAGGGAAAACCACAGATCCTTTGATCCACGCGACGGGAAGCGTGACATTGCTGTTACAGCCTGGAAGGAAAGCGCACGTGCATGCCACCACTCGAGACGAGGCCTGACTCCCCTGGGGAGACTCCAGAAGTACCCAAAGATCCATGTCAGCCCCTGAGAGGAATCCTCGGTTCCGGCCCTGACTCCAAAAAATTCTTTTGGCCCCGGTATCGACGGGAGAGGAATCCCGAGAGGCCCCCTAGCAACTCGCATGGGGACTGGCCTCTCCTGAGGCCACCAGGGCGAGTCCCTGAGGTCCCCGTCGTAACTCGAGAACACCTGCCGCAACTCGAGAAAATCCAGGAAGTTCTCCCTTCCAGGCGAGATGAGGCCTATTTCCGATGAGGCGTCTGGAGACTAATGACACCTAACCTCTGGAACTTCGAAAGGGTCTTTCACACCCTTGCTGCAACTCAAGAAGTTCACCGCCATACCCGTCTCCACTCGAGAGGAAGCACGATGGTCCCGCCCACATCCAGAGGAGCCCCGTTTCTCCCTCGGAGCTCGAGATGAGGGATCCTTTCCCTGCTTTCAACGGGAAAGAATTCCCGGCGATCCCGTCACATCTCAAGAGGAGGAACTCTCCACAGGAAAGCCGAGAGGAACTCCATGGTCGTACCACCATTCCAAGAGTCCCCCAGATGTCTCAGTCCATTCCAGAGGAACCTCTTTGCCCTGCACTGGCTCATCTTTCACGCCGAGGATCGACTCACACCACGGTGGCACGTGGGACAGCCCTGTGGGAAAGCCTCGAGGGAAAGCCTCGAGGGAAAACCACAGATCCTTTGATCCAGGCCACGGGAAGCGTGACATTGCTGCTACAGCCTGGAAGGAAAGCGCACGTGTATGCCCCCACTCGAGACGAGGCCTGAATCCCCTGGGGAGACTCCAGAAGTACCCAAAGATCCATGTCAGCCCCTGAGAGGAATCCTCGGTTCCGGCCCTGACTCCACACAAGGTTTTTGGCCCCGGTATCGACGGGAGAGGAATCCCGAGAGGCCCCCTAGCAAGTCTCATGGGGACTGGCCTCTCCTGAGGCCACCAGGGCGGGTCCCTGAGGTCCCCGTCGTAACTCGGGATAACCTGCCGCAACTCGAGAAAATCCAGGAAGTTCTCCCTTCCAGGCGAGATGAGGCCTATTTCCGATGAGGCGTCTGGAGACTAATGACACCTAACCTCTGGAACTTCGAAAGGGTCTTTCACACTCTTGCTGCAACTCAAGAAGTTCACCGCCATACCCGTCTCCACTCTAGAGGAAGCACGATGGTCCCGCCCACATCTAGAGGAGCCCCGTTTCCCCCTCGGAGCTCGAGATGAGGGATCCTTTCCCTGCTTTCAACGGGAAAGAATTCCCGGCGATCCCGTCGCATCTCAAGAGGAGGCACTCTCCACAGGAAAGCCGAGAGGAACTCCATGGTCGTACCACCATTCCAAGAGTCCCCCAGATGTCTCAGTCCATTCCAGAGGAACCTCTTTGCCCTGCACTGGCTCATCTTTCACGCCGAGGATCGACTCACACCACGGTGGCACGTGGGACAGCCCTGTGGGAAAGCCTCGAGGGAAAGCCTCGAGGGAAAACCACAGATCCTTTGATCCACGCGACGGGAAGCGTGACATTGCTGCTACAGCCTGGAAGGAAAGCGCAAGTGCATGCCCCCACACGAGACGAGGCCTGACTCCCCTGGGGAGACTCCAGAAGTACCCAAAGATCCATGTCAGCCCCTGAGAGGAATCCTCGGTTCCGGCCCTGACTCCACACAAGGTTTTTGGCCCCGGTATCGACGGGAGAGGAATCCCGAGAGGCCCCCTAGCAACTCGCATGGGGACTGGCCTCTCCTGAGGCCACCAGGGCGGGTGCCTGAGGTCCCCGTCGTAACTCGAGAACACCTGCCGCAACTCGAGAAAATCCAGGAAGTTCTCCCTTCCAGGCGAGATGAGGCCTATTTCCGATGAGGCGTCTGGAGACTAATGACACCTAACCTCTGGAACTTCGAAAGGGTATTTCACACCCTTGCTGCAACTCAAGAAGTTCACCGCCATACCCGTCTCCACTCGAGAGGAAGCACGATGGTCCCGCCCACATCCAGAGGAGCCCCGTTTCCCCCTCGGAGCTCGAGATGAGGGATCCTTTCCCTGCTTTCAACGGGAAAGAATTCCCGGCGATCCCGTCGCATCTCAAGAGGAGGCACTCTCCACAGGAAAGCCGAGAGGAACTCCATGGTCGTACCACCATTCCAAGAGTCCCCCAGATGTCTCAGTCCATTCCAGAGGAACCTCTTTGCCCTGCACTGGCTCATCTTTCACGCCGAGGATCGACTCACACCACGGTGGCACGTTGGACAGCCCTGTGGGAAAGCCTCGAGGGAAAGCCTCGAGGGAAAACCACAGATCCTTTGATCCACGCGACGGGAAGCGTGACATTGCTGCTACAGCCTGGAAGGAAAGCGCACGTGCATGCCCCCACTCGAGACGAGGCCTGTCTCCCCTGGCGAGACTCCAGAAGTACCCAAAGATCCATATCAGCCCCTGAGAGGAATCCTCGGTTCCGGCCCTGACTCCACACAAGGTTTTTGGCCCCGGTATCGACGGGAGAGGAATCCCGAGAGGCCCCCTAGCAACTCGCATGGGGACTGGCCTCTCCTGAGGCCACCAGGGCGGGTCCCTGAGGTCCCCGTCGTAACGCGGGATAACCTGCCGCAACTCGAGAAAATCCAGGAAGTTCTCCCTTCCAGGCGAGATGAGGCCTATTTCCGATGAGGCGTCTGGAGACTAATGACACCTAACGTCTGGAACTTCGAAAGGGTCTTTCACACCCTTGCTGTAACTCAAGAAGTTCACCGCCATACCTGTCTCCACTCGAGAGGAAGCACGATGGTCCCGCCCACATCCAGAGGAGCCCCGTTTCCCCCTCGGAGCTCGAGATGAGGGATCCTTTCCCTGCTTTCAACGGGAAAGAATTCACGGCGTTCCCGTCGCATCTCAAGAGGAGGCACTCTCAACAGGAAAGGCGAGAGGAACTCCATGGTCGTACCACCATTCCAAGAGTCCCCCAGATGTCTCAGTCCATTCCAGAGGAAACTCTTTGCCCTGCACTGGCTCATCTTTCACGCCGAGGATCGACTCACACCACGGTGGCACGTGGGACAGCCCTGTGGGAAAGCCTCGAGGGAAAGCCTCGAGGGAAAACCACAGACCCTTTGATCCACGCGACGGGAAGCGTGACATTGCTGCTACAGCCTGGAAGGAAAGCGCACGTGCATGCCCCCACTCGAGACGAGGCCTGTCTCCCCTGGCGAGACTCCAGAAGTACCCAAAGATCCATATCAGCCCCTGAGAAGAATCCTCGGTTCCGGCCCTGAGTCCACACAAGGTTTTTGGCCCCGGTATCGACGGGAGAGGAATCCCGAGAGGCCCCCTAGCAACTCGCATGGGGACTGGCCTCTCCTGAGGCCACCAGGGCGGGTCCCTGAGGTCCCCGTCGTATCTCGGGATTACCTGCCGCAACTCGAGGAAATCCAGGAAGTTCTCCCTTCCAGGCGAGATGAGGCCTATTTCCGATGAGGCGTCTGGAGACTAATGACACCTAACCTCTGGAACTTCGAAAGGGTCTTTCACACCCTTGCTGCAACTCAAGAAGTTCACCGCCATACCCGTCTCCACTCGAGAGGAAGCACGATGGACCCGCCAACATCCAGAGGAGCCCCGTTTCCCCCTCGGAGCTCGAGATGAGGGATCCTTTCCCTGCTTTCAACGGGAAAGAATTCCCGGCGTTCCCGTCGCATCTCAAGAGGAGGCACTCTCAACAGGAAAGGCGAGAGGAACTCCATGGTCGTACCACCATTCCAAGAGTCCCCCAGATGTCTCAGTCCATTCCAGAGGAACCTCTTTGCCCTGCACTGGCTCATCTTTCACGCCGAGGATCGACTCACACCACGGTGGCACGTGGGACAGCCCTGTGGGAAAGCCTCGAGGGAAAGCCTCGAGGGAAAACCACAGATCCTTTGATCCACGCGACGGGAAGCGTGACATTGCTGCTACAGCCTGGAAGGAAAGCGCACGTGCATGCCCCGACTCGAGACGAGGCCTGACTCCCTTGGGGACACTCAAGAAGTACCCAAAGATCCATGTCAGCCCCTGAGAGGAATCCTCGGTTCCGGCCCTGACTCCAAAAAATGTTTTTGGGTCCGGTATCGACGGGAGAGGAATCCCGAGAGGCCCCCTAGCAACTCGCATGGGGACTGGCCTCTCCTGAGGCCACCAGGGCGGGTCCCTGAGGTCCCCGTCGTAACTCGGGATAACCTGCCGCAACTCGAGAAAATCCAGGAAATTCTCCCTTCCAGGCGAGATGAGGCCTATTTCCGATGATGCGTCTGGAGATAAATGACACCTAACTTCTGGAACTTCGAAAGGGTCTTTCACACCCTTGCTTCAACTCAAGAAGTTCACCGCCATACCCGTCTCCACTCGCCAGGAAGCAAGATGGTCCCGCCCACATCCAGAGGAGTCCCGTTTCCCCCTCGTAGCTCGAGATGAGGGATCCTTTCCCTGCTTTCAACGGGAAAGAATTCCCGGCGTTCCCGTCGCATCTCAAGAGGAGGCACTCTCAACAGGATAGGCGAGAGGAACTCCATGGTCGTACCACCATTCCAAGAGTCCCCCAGATGTCTCAGTCCATTCCAGAGGAACCTCTTTGCCCTGCATTGGCTCATCTTTCACGCCGAGGATCGACTCACACCAGGATGGCACGTCGGACAGCCCTGTGGGAAAGCCTCGAGGGAAAGCCTCGAGGGAAAACCACAGATCCTTTGATCCACGCGACGGGAAGCGTGACATTGCTGCTACAGCCTGGAAGGAAAGCGCACGTGCATGCCCCCACTCGAGACGAGGCCTGAATCCCCTGGGGAGACTCCAGAAGTACCCAAAGATCCATTTCAGCCCCTGAGAGGAATCCTCGGTTCCGGCCCTAACTCCACACAAGGTTTTTGGCCCCGGTATCGACGGGTGAGGAATCCCAAGAGGCCCCCTAGCAACTCGCATCGGGACTGGCCTCTCCTGAGGCCACCAGGGCGGGTCCCTGAGGTCCCCGTCGTAACTCGGGAACACCTGCCGCAACTCGAGAAAATCCAGGAAGTTCTCCCTTTCAGGCGAGATGAGGCCTATTTCCGATGAGGCGTCTGGAGACTAATGACACCTAACCTCTGGAACTTCGAAAGGGTCTTTCACACCCTTGCTGCAACTCAAGAAGTTCACCGCCATACCTGTCTCCACTCGAGAGGAAGCACGATGGTCCCGCCCACATCCAGAGGAGCCCCGTTTCCCCCTCGTAGCTCGAGATGAGGGATCCTTTCCCTGGTTTCAACGGGAAAGAATTCCCGGCGTTCCCGTCGCATCTCAAGAGGAGGCACTCTCAACAGGAAAGGCGAGAGGAACTCCATGGTCGTACCACCATTCCAAGAGTCCCCCAGATGTCTCAGTCCATTCCAGAGGAAACTCTTTGCCCTGCACTGGCTCATCTTTCACGCCGAGGATCGACTCACACCACGGTGGCACGTGGGACAGCCCTGTGGGAAAGCCTCGAGGGAAAGCCTCGAGCGAAAAACACAGACCCTTTGATCCACGCGACAAGAAGCGTGACATTGCTGCTACAGCCTGGAAGGAAAGCGCACGTGCATGCCGCCACTCGAGACGTGGCCTGTCTCCCCTGGCGAGACTCCAGAAGTACCCAAAGATCCATATTAGCCCCTGAGAGGAATCCTCGGTTCCGGCCCTGACTCCACACAAGGCTTTTGGCCCCGGTATCGACGGGAGAGGAATCCCGAGAGGCCCCCTAGCAACTCGCATGGGGACTGGCCTCTCCTGAGGCCACCAGGGCGGGTCCCTGAGGTCCCCGTCGTAATTCGGGATAACCTGCCGCAACTCGAGAAAATCCAGGAAGTTCTCCCTTCCAGGCGAGATGAGGCCTATTTCCGATGAGGCGTCTGGAGACTAATGACACCTAACCTCTGGAACTTCGAAAGGGTCTTTCACACCTTTGCTGCAACTCAAGAAGTTCACCGCCATACCCGTCTCCACTCGAGAGGAAGCACGATGGTCCCGCCCACATCCAGAGGAGCCCCGTTTCCCCCTCGGAGCTCGAGATGAGGGATCCTTTCCCTGCTTTCAACGGGAAAGAATTCCCGGCGATCCCGTCGCATCTCAAGAGGAGGCACTCTCCACAGGAAAGCCGAGAGGAACTCCATGGTCGTACCACCATTCCAAGAGTCCCCCGGATGTCTCAGTCCATTCCAGAGGAACCTCTTTGCCCTGCACTGGCTCATCTTTCACGCCGAGGATCGACTCACACCACGGTGGCACGTGGGACAGCCCTGTGGGAAAGCCTCGAGGGAAAGCCTCGAGGGAAAACCACAGATCCTTTGATCCAGGCCACGGGAAGCGTGACATTGCTGCTACAGCCTGGAAGGAAAGCGCACGTGCATGCCCCCACTCGAGACGAGGCCTGAATCCCCTGGGGAGACTCCAGAAGTACCCAAAGATCCATGTCAGCCCCTGAGAGGAATCCTCGGTTCCGGCCCTGACTCCAAAAAATGTTTTTGGGCCCAGTATCGACGGGAGAGGAATCCCGAGAGGCCCCCTAGCAACTCGCATGGGGACTGGCCTCTCCTGAGGCCACCAGGGCGGGTCCCTGAGGTCCCCGTCGTAATGCGGGATAACCTGACGCAACTCGAGAAAATCCAGGAAGTTCTCCCTTCCAGGCGAGATGAGGCCTATTTCCGATGAGGCGTCTGGAGACTAATGACACCTAACCTCTGGAACTTCGAAAGGGTCTTTCACACCCTTGCTGCAACTCAAGAAGTTCACCGCCATACCTGTCTCCACTCGAGAGGAAGCACGATGGTCCCGCCCACATCCAGAGGAGCCCCGTTTCCCCCTCGGAGCTCGAGATGAGGGATCCTTTCCCTGCTTTCAACGGGAAAGAATTCCCGGCGTTCCCGTCGCATCTCAAGAGGAGGCACTCTCAACAGGAAAGGCGAGAGGAACTCCATGGTCGTACCACCATTCCAAGAGTCCCCCAGATGTCTCAGTCCATTCCAGAGGAACCTCTTTGCCCTGCACTGGCTCATCTTTCACGCCGAGGATCGACTCACACCACGGTGGCACGTGGGACAGCCCTGTGGGAAAGCCTCGAGGGAAAGCCTCGAGGGAAAACCACAGATCCTTTGATCCACGCGACGGGAAGCGTGACATTGCTGCTACAGCCTGGAAGGAAAGCGCACGTGCATGCCCCGACTCGAGACGAGGCCTGACTCCCTTGGGGACACTCAAGAAGTACCCAAAGATCCATGTCAGCCCCTGAGAGGAATCCTCGGTTCCGGCCCTGACTCCAAAAAATGTTTTTGGGTCCGGTATCGACGGGAGAGGAATCCCGAGAGGCCCCCTAGCAACTCGCATGGGGACTGGCCTCTCCTGAGGCCACCAGGGCGGGTCCCTGAGGTCCCTGTCGTAACTCGGGATAACCTGCCGCAACTCGAGAAAATCCAGGAAGTTCTCCCTTCCAGGCGAGATGAGGCCTATTTCCGATGATGCGTCTGGAGATAAATGACACCTAACTTCTGGAACTTCGAAAGGGTCTTTCACACCCTTGCTGCAACTCAAGAAGTTCACCGCCATACCCGTCTCCACTCGCCAGGAAGCAAGATGGTCCCGCCCACATCCAGAGGAGTCCCGTTTCCCCCTCGTAGCTCGAGATGAGGGATCCTTTCCCTGCTTTCAACGGGAAAGAATTCCCGGCGTTCCCGTCGCATCTCAAGAGGAGGCACTCTCAACAGGATAGGCGAGAGGAACTCCATGGTCGTACCACCATTCCAAGAGTCCCCCAGATGTCTCAGTCCATTCCAGAGGAACCTCTTTGCCCTGCATTGGCTCATCTTTCACGCCGAGGATCGACTCACACCAGGATGGCACGTCGGACAGCCCTGTGGGAAAGCCTCGAGGGAAAGCCTCGAGGGAAAACCACAGATCCTTTGATCCACACGACGGGAAGCGTGACATTGCTGCTACAGCCTGGAAGGAAAGCGCACGTGCATGCCCCCACTCGAGACGAGGCCTGAATCCCCTGGGGAGACTCCAGAAGTACCCAAAGATCCATTTCAGCCCCTGAGAGGAATCCTCGGTTCCGGCCCTAACTCCACACAAGGTTTTTGGCCCCGGTATCGACGGGAGAGGAATCCCAAGAGGCCCCCTAGCAACTCGCATGGGGACTGGCCTCTCCTGAGGCCACCAGGGCGGGTCCCTGAGGTCCCCGTCGTAACTCGGGAACACCTGCCGCAACTCGAGAAAATCCAGGAAGTTCTCCCTTTCAGGCGAGATGAGGCCTATTTCCGATGAGGCGTCTGGAGACTAATGACACCTAACCTCTGGAACTTCGAAAGGGTCTTTCACACCCTTGCTGCAACTCAAGAAGTTCACCGCCATACCTGTCTCCACTCGAGAGGAAGCACGATGGTCCCGCCCACATCCAGAGGAGCCCCGTTTCCCCCTCGTAGCTCGAGATGAGGGATCCTTTCCCTGGTTTCAACGGGAAAGAATTCCCGGCGTTCCCGTCGCATCTCAAGAGGAGGCACTCTCAACAGGAAAGGCGAGAGGAACTCCATGGTCGTACCACCATTCCAAGAGTCCCCCAGATGTCTCAGTCCATTCCAGAGGAAACTCTTTGCCCTGAACTGGCTCATCTTTCACGCCGAGGATCGACTCACACCACGGTGGCACGTGGGACAGCCCTGTGGGAAAGCCTCGAGGGAAAGCCTCGAGCGAAAAACACAGACCCTTTGATCCACGCGACGAGAAGCGTGACATTGCTGCTACAGCCTGGAAGGAAAGCGCACGTGCATGCCGCCACTCGAGACGTGGCCTGTCTCCCCTGGCGAGACTCCAGAAGTACCCAAAGATCCATATTAGCCCCTGAGAGGAATCCTCGGTTCCGGCCCTGACTCCACACAAGGCTTTTGGCCCCGGTATCGACGGGAGAGGAATCCCGAGAGGCCCCCTAGCAACTCGCATGGGGACTGGCCTCTCCTGAGGCCACCAGGGCGGGTCCCTGAGGTCCCCGTCGTAATTCGGGATAACCTGCCGCAACTCGAGAAAATCCAGGAAGTTCTCCCTTCCAGGCGAGATGAGGCCTATTTCCGATGAGGCGTCTGGAGACTAATGACACCTAACCTCTGGAACTTCGAAAGGGTCTTTCACACCTTTGCTGCAACTCAAGAAGTTCACCGCCATACCCGTCTCCACTCGAGAGGAAGCACGATGGTCCCGCCCACATCCAGAGGAGCCCCGTTTCCCCCTCGGAGCTCGAGATGAGGGATCCTTTCCCTGCTTTCAACGGGAAAGAATTCCCGGCGATCCCGTCGCATCTCAAGAGGAGGCACTCTCCACAGGAAAGCCGAGAGGAACTCCATGGTCGTACCACCATTCCAAGAGTCCCCCGGATGTCTCAGTCCATTCCAGAGGAACCTCTTTGCCCTGCACTGGCTCATCTTTCACGCCGAGGATCGACTCACACCACGGTGGCACGTGGGACAGCCCTGTGGGAAAGCCTCGAGGGAAAGCCTCGAGGGAAAACCACAGATCCTTTGATCCAGGCCACGGGAAGCGTGACATTGCTGCTACAGCCTGGAAGGAAAGCGCACGTGCATGCCCCCACTCGAGACGAGGCCTGAATCCCCTGGGGAGACTCCAGAAGTACCCAAAGATCCATGTCAGCCCCTGAGAGGAATCCTCGGTTCCCGCCCTGACTCCACACAAGGTTTTTGGCCCCGGTATCGACGGGAGAGGAATCCCGAGAGGCCCCCTAGCAACTCGCATGGGGACTGGCCTCTCCTGAGGCCACCAGGGCGGGTCCCTGAGGTCCCCGTCGTAATGCGGGATAACCTGACGCAACTCGAGAAAATCCAGGAAGTTCTCCCTTCCAGGCGAGATGAGGCCTATTTCCGATGAGGCGTCTGGAGACTAATGACACCTAACCTCTGGAACTTCGAAAGGGTCTTTCACACCCTTGCTGCAACTCAAGAAGTTCACCGCCATACCTGTCTCCACTCGAGAGGAAGCACGATGGTCCCGCCCACATCCAGAGGAGCCCCGTTTCCCCCTCGGAGCTCGAGATGAGGGATCCTTTCCCTGCTTTCAACGGGAAAGAATTCCCGGCGTTCCCGTCGCATCTCAAGAGGAGGCACTCTCAACAGGAAAGGCGAGAGGAACTCCATGGTCGTACCACCATTCCAAGAGTCCCCCAGATGTCTCAGTCCATTCCAGAGGAAACTCTTTGCCCTGCACTGGCTCATCTTTCATGCCGAGGATCGACTCACACCACGGTGGCACGTGGGACAGCCCTGTGGGAAAGCCTCGAGGGAAAGCCTCGAGGGAAAACCACAGACCCTTTGATCCACGCGACGGGAAGCGTGACATTGCTGCTACAGCCTGGAAGGAAAGCGCACGTGCATGCCCCCACTCTAGACGAGGCCTGACTCCCTTGGGGAGACTGCAGAAGTACCCAAAGATCCATGTCAGCCCCTGAGAGGAATCCTCGCTTCCGGCCCTGACTCCACACAAGGTTTTTGGCCCTGGTATCAACGGGAGAGGAATCCCGAGAGGCCCCCTAGCAACTCGCATGGGGACTGGCCTCCCCTGAGGCCACCAGGGCGGGTCCCTGAGGTCCCCGTCGTAACTCCAGAAAACCTGCCGCAACTCGAGAAAATCCAGGAAGTTCTCCCTTCCAGGCGAGATGAGGCCTATTTCCGATGAGGCGTCTGGAGACTAATGACACCTAACCTCTGGAACTTCGAAAGGGTCTTTCACACCCTTGCTGCAACTCAAGAAGTTCACCGCCATACCCGTCTCCACTCGAGAGGAAGCACGATGGACCCGCCAACATCCAGAGGAGCCCCGTTTCCCCCTCGGAGCTCGAGATGAGGGATCCTTTCCCTGCTTTCAACGGGAAAGAAATCCCGGCGTTCCCGTCGCATCTCAAGAGGAGGCACTCTCAACAGGAAAGGCGAGAGGAACTCCATGGTGGTACCACCATTCCAAGAGTCCCCCAGATGTCTCAGTCCATTCCAGAGGAACCTCTTTGCCCTGCACTGGCTCATCTTTCACGCCGAGGATCGACTCACACCACGGTGGCACGTGGGACAGCCCTGTGGGAAAGCCTCGAGGGAAAGCCTCGAGGGAAAACCACAGATCCTTTGATCCACGCGACGGGAAGCGTGACATTGCTGCTACAGCCTGTAAGGAAAGCGCACGTGCATGCCCCGACTCGAGACGAGGCCTGACTCCCTTGGGGACACTCCAGAAGTACCCAAAGATCCATGTGAGCCCCTGAGAGGAATCCTCGGTTCCGGCCCTGACTCCAAAAAATGTTTTTGGGCCCAGTATCGACGGGAGAGGAATCACGAGAGGCCCCCTAGCAACTCGCATGGGGACTGGCCTCTCCTGAGGCCACCAGGGCGGGTCCCTGAGGTCCCCGTCGTAACTCGAGAACACCTGCCGCAACTCGAGAAAATCCAGGAAGTTCTCCCTTCCATGCGAGATGAGGCCTATTTCCGATGAGGCGTCTGGAGATAAATGACACCTAATTTCTGGAACTTCGAAAGGGTCTTTCACACCCTTGCTGCAACTCAAGAAGTTCACCGCCATACCCGTGTCCACTCGCCAGGAAGCACGATGGACCCGCCCACATCCAGAGGAGTCCCGTTTCCCCCTCGTAGCTCGAGATGAGGGATCCTTTCCCTGCTTTCAACGGGAAAGAATTCCCGGCGTTCCCGTCGCATCTCAAGAGGAGGCACTCTCAACAGGAAAGGCGAGAGGAACTCCATGGTCGTACCACCATTCCAAGAGTCCCCCAGATGTCTCAGTCCATTCCAGAGGAACCTCTTTGCCCTGCACTGGCTCATCTTTCACGCCGAGGATCGACTCACACCACGGTGGCACGTGGGACAGCCCTGTGGGAAAGCCTCGAGGGAAAGCCTCGAGGGAAAACCACAGATCCTTTGATCCAGGCCACGGGAAGCGTGACATTGCTGCTACAGCCTGGAAGGAAAGCGCACGTGCATGCCCCCACTCGAGACGAGGCCTGAATCCCCTGGGGAGACTCCAGAAGTACCCAAAGATCCATGTCAGCCCCTGAGAGGAATCCTCGGTTCCGGCCCTGACTCCACACAAGGTTTTTGGCCCCGGTATCGACGGGAGAGGAATCCCGAGAGGCCCCCTAGCAACTCGCATGGGGACTGGCCTCTCCTGAGGCCACCAGGGCGGGTCCCTGAGGTCCCCGTCGTAATGCGGGATAACCTGACGCAACTCGAGAAAATCCAGGAAGTTCTCCCTTCCAGGCGAGATGAGGCCTATTTCCGATGAGGCGTCTGGAGACTAATGACACCTAACCTCTGGAACTTCGAAAGGGTCTTTCACACCCTTGCTGCAACTCAAGAAGTTCACCGCCATACCTGTCTCCACTCGAGAGGAAGCACGATGGTCCCGCCCACATCCAGAGGAGCCCCGTTTCCCCCTCGGAGCTCGAGATGAGGGATCCTTTCCCTGCTTTCAACGGGAAAGAATTCCCGGCGTTCCCGTCGCATCTCAAGAGGAGGCACTCTCAACAGGAAAGGCGAGAGGAACTCCATGGTCGTACCACCATTCCAAGAGTCCCCCAGATGTCTCAGTCCATTCCAGAGGAACCTCTTTGCCCTGCACTGGCTCATCTTTCACGCCGAGGATCGACTCACACCACGGTGGCACGTGGGACAGCCCTGTGGGAAAGCCTCGAGGGAAAGCCTCGAGGGAAAACCACAGATCCTTTGATCCACGCGACGGGAAGCGTGACATTGCTGCTACAGCCTGGAAGGAAAGCGCACGTGCATGCCCCGACTCGAGACGAGGCCTGACTCCCTTGGGGACACTCAAGAAGTACCCAAAGATCCATGTGAGCCCCTGAGAGGAATCCTCGGTTCCGGCCCTGACTCCAAAAAATGTTTTTGGGTCCGGTATCGACGGGAGAGGAATCCCGAGAGGCCCCCTAGCAACTCGCATGGGGACTGGCCTCTCCTGAGGCCACCAGGGCGGGTCCCTGAGGTCCCCGTCGTAACTCGGGATAACCTGCCGAAACTCGAGAAAATCCAGGAAGTTCTCCCTTCCAGGCGAGATGAGGCCTATTTCCGATGATGCGTCTGGAGATAAATGACACCTAACTTCTGGAACTTCGAAAGGGTCTTTCACACCCTTGCTGCAACTCAAGAAGTTCACCGCCATACCCGTCTCCACTCGCCAGGAAGCAAGATGGTCCCGCCCACATCCAGAGGAGTCCCGTTTCCCCCTCGTAGCTCGAGATGAGGGATCCTTTCCCTGCTTTCAACGGGAAAGAATTCCCGGCGTTCCCGTCGCATCTCAAGAGGAGGCACTCTCAACAGGATAGGCGAGAGGAACTCCATGGTCGTACCACCATTCCAAGAGTCCCCCAGATGTCTCAGTCCATTCCAGAGGAACCTCTTTGCCCTGCATTGGCTCATCTTTCACGCCGAGGATCGACTCACACCAGGATGGCACGTCGGACAGCCCTGTGGGAAAGCCTCGAGGGAAAGCCTCGAGGGAAAACCACAGATCCTTTGATCCACGCGACGGGAAGCGTGACATTGCTGCTACAGCCTGGAAGGAAAGCGCACGTGCATGCCCCCACTCGAGACGAGGCCTGAATCCCCTGGGGAGACTCCAGAAGTACCCAAAGATCCATTTCAGCCCCTGAGAGGAATCCTCGGTTCCGGCCCTAACTCCACACAAGGTTTTTGGCCCCGGTATCGACGGGAGAGGAATCCCAAGAGGCCCCCTAGCAACTCGCATGGGGACTGGCCTCTCCTGAGGCCACCAGGGCGGGTCCCTGAGGTCCCCGTCGTAACTCGGGAACACCTGCCGCAACTCGAGAAAATCCAGGAAGTTCTCCCTTTCAGGCGAGATGAGGCCTATTTCCGATGAGGCGTCTGGAGACTAATGACACCTAACCTCTGGAACTTCGAAAGGGTCTTTCACACCCTTGCTGCAACTCAAGAAGTTCACCGCCATACCTGTCTCCACTCGAGAGGAAGCACGATGGTCCCGCCCACATCCAGAGGAGCCCCGTTTCCCCCTCGTAGCTCGAGATGAGGGATCCTTTCCCTGCTTTCAACGGGAAAGAATTCCCGGCGTTCCCGTCGCATCTCAAGAGGAGGCACTCTCAACAGGAAAGGCGAGAGGAACTCCATGGTCGTACCACCATTCCAAGAGTCCCCCAGATGTCTCAGTCCATTCCAGAGGAAACTCTTTGCCCTGCACTGGCTCATCTTTCACGCCGAGGATCGACTCACACCACGGTGGCACGTGGGACAGCCCTGTGGGAAAGCCTCGAGGGAAAGCCTCGAGCGAAAAACACAGACCCTTTGATCCACGCGACGAGAAGCGTGACATTGCTGCTACAGCCTGGAAGGAAAGCGCACGTGCATGCCGCCACTCGAGACGTGGCCTGTCTCCCCTGGCGAGACTCCAGAAGTACCCAAAGATCCATATTAGCCCCTGAGAGGAATCCTCGGTTCCGGCCCTGACTCCACACAAGGCTTTTGGCCCCGGTATCGACGGGAGAGGAATCCCGAGAGGCCCCCTAGCAACTCGCATGGGGACTGGCCTCTCCTGAGGCCACCAGGGCGGGTCCCTGAGGTCCCCGTCGTAATTCGGGATAACCTGCCGCAACTCGAGAAAATCCAGGAAGTTCTCCCTTCCAGGCGAGATGAGGCCTATTTCCGATGAGGCGTCTGGAGACTAATGACACCTAACCTCTGGAACTTCGAAAGGGTCTTTCACACCTTTGCTGCAACTCAAGAAGTTCACCGCCATACCCGTCTCCACTCGAGAGGAAGCACGATGGTCCCGCCCACATCCAGAGGAGCCCCGTTTCCCCCTCGGAGCTCGAGATGAGGGATCCTTTCCCTGCTTTCAACGGGAAAGAATTCCCGGCGATCCCGTCGCATCTCAAGAGGAGGCACTCTCCACAGGAAAGCCGAGAGGAACTCCATGGTCGTACCACCATTCCAAGAGTCCCCCGGATGTCTCAGTCCATTCCAGAGGAACCTCTTTGCCCTGCACTGGCTCATCTTTCACGCCGAGGATCGACTCACACCACGGTGGCACGTGGGACAGCCCTGTGGGAAAGCCTCGAGGGAAAGCCTCGAGGGAAAACCACAGATCCTTTGATCCAGGCCACGGGAAGCGTGACATTGCTGCTACAGCCTGGAAGAAAAGCGCACGTGCATGCCCCCACTCGAGACGAGGCCTGAATCCCCTGGGGAGACTCCAGAAGTACCCAAAGATCCATGTCAGCCCCTGAGAGGAATCCTCGGTTCCGGCCCTGACTCCACACAAGGTTTTTGGCCCCGGTATCGACGGGAGAGGAATCCCGAGAGGCCCCCTAGCAACTCGCATGGGGACTGGCCTCTCCTGAGGCCACCAGGGCGGGTCCCTGAGGTCCCCGTCGTAATGCGGGATAACCTGACGCAACTCGAGAAAATCCAGGAAGTTCTCCCTTCCAGGCGAGATGAGGCCTATTTCCGATGAGGCGTCTGGAGACTAATGACACCTAACCTCTGGAACTTCGAAAGGGTCTTTCACACCCTTGCTGCAACTCAAGAAGTTCACCGCCATACCTGTCTCCACTCGAGAGGAAGCACGATGGTCCCGCCCACATCCAGAGGAGCCCCGTTTCCCCCTCGGAGCTCGAGATGAGGGATCCTTTCCCTGCTTTCAACGGGAAAGAATTCCCGGCGTTCCCGTCGCATCTCAAGAGGAGGCACTCTCAACAGGAAAGGCGAGAGGAACTCCATGGTCGTACCACCATTCCAAGAGTCCCCCAGATGTCTCAGTCCATTCCAGAGGAAACTCTTTGCCCTGCACTGGCTCATCTTTCATGCCGAGGATCGACTCACACCACGGTGGCACGTGGGACAGCCCTGTGGGAAAGCCTCGAGGGAAAGCCTCGAGGGAAAACCACAGACCCTTTGATCCACGCGACGGGAAGCGTGACATTGCTGCTACAGCCTGGAAGGAAAGCGCACGTGCATGCCCCCACTCTAGACGAGGCCTGACTCCCTTGGGGAGACTGCAGAAGTACCCAAAGATCCATGTCAGCCCCTGAGAGGAATCCTCGCTTCCGGCCCTGACTCCACACAAGGTTTTTGGCCCTGGTATCAACGGGAGAGGAATCCCGAGAGGCCCCCTAGCAACTCGCATGGGGACTGGCCTCCCCTGAGGCCACCAGGGCGGGTCCCTGAGGTCCCCGTCGTAACTCCAGAAAACCTGCCGCAACTCGAGAAAATCCAGGAAGTTCTCCCTTCCAGGCGAGATGAGGCCTATTTCCGATGAGGCGTCTGGAGACTAATGACACCTAACCTCTGGAACTTCGAAAGGGTCTTTCACACCCTTGCTGCAACTCAAGAAGTTCACCGCCATACCCGTCTCCACTCGAGAGGAAGCACGATGGACCCGCCAACATCCAGAGGAGCCCCGTTTCCCCCTCGGAGCTCGAGATGAGGGATCCTTTCCCTGCTTTCAACGGGAAAGAAATCCCGGCGTTCCCGTCGCATCTCAAGAGGAGGCACTCTCAACAGGAAAGGCGAGAGGAACTCCATGGTGGTACCACCATTCCAAGAGTCCCCCAGATGTCTCAGTCCATTCCAGAGGAACCTCTTTGCCCTGCACTGGCTCATCTTTCACGCCGAGGATCGACTCACACCACGGTGGCACGTGGGACAGCCCTGTGGGAAAGCCTCGAGGGAAAGCCTCGAGGGAAAACCACAGATCCTTTGATCCACGCGACGGGAAGCGTGACATTGCTGCTACAGCCTGTAAGGAAAGCGCACGTGCATGCCCCGACTCGAGACGAGGCCTGACTCCCTTGGGGACACTCCAGAAGTACCCAAAGATCCATGTGAGCCCCTGAGAGGAATCCTCGGTTCCGGCCCTGACTCCAAAAAATGTTTTTGGGCCCAGTATCGACGGGAGAGGAATCACGAGAGGCCCCCTAGCAACTCGCATGGGGACTGGCCTCTCCTGAGGCCACCAGGGCGGGTCCCTGAGGTCCCCGTCGTAACTCGAGAACACCTGCCGCAACTCGAGAAAATCCAGGAAGTTCTCCCTTCCATGCGAGATGAGGCCTATTTCCGATGAGGCGTCTGGAGATAAATGACACCTAATTTCTGGAACTTCGAAAGGGTCTTTCACACCCTTGCTGCAACTCAAGAAGTTCACCGCCATACCCGTGTCCACTCGCCAGGAAGCACGATGGACCCGCCCACATCCAGAGGAGTCCCGTTTCCCCCTCGTAGCTCGAGATGAGGGATCCTTTCCCTGCTTTCAACGGGAAAGAATTCCCGGCGTTCCCGTCGCATCTCAAGAGGAGGCACTCTCAACAGGAAAGGCGAGAGGAACTCCATGGTCGTACCACCATTCCTAGAGTCCCCCAGATGTCTCAGTCCATTCCAGAGGAACCTCTTTGCCCTGCACTGGCTCATCTTTCACGCCGAGGATCGACTCACACCACGGTGGCACGTGGGACAGCCCTGTGGGAAAGCCTCGAGGGAAAGCCTCGAGGGAAAACCACAGACCCTTTGATAAACGCTACGGGAAGCGTGACATTGCTGCTACAGCCTGGAAGAAAAGCGCACGTGCATGCCCCCACTCGAGAAGAGGCCTGTGTACCCTGGCGAGACTCCAGAAGTACCCAAAGATCCATATCAGCCCCTGAGAGGAATCCTCGGTTCCGGCCCTGACTCCACACAAGGTTTTTGGCGCCGGTATCGACGGGAGAGGAATCCCGAGAGGCCCCCTAGCAACTCGCATGGGGACTGGCCTCTCCTGAGGCCACCAGGGCGGGTCCCTGAGGTCCCCGTCGTAACTCGGGATAACCTGCCGAAACTCGAGAAAATCCAGGAAGTTCTCCCTTCCAGGCGAGATGAGGCCTATTTCCAATGAGGCGTCTGGAGACTAATGACACCTAACCTCCGGAACTTCGAAAGGGTCTTTCACACCCTTGCTGCAACTCAAGAAGTTCACCGCCATAACCGTCTCCACTCGAGAGGAAGCACGATGGTCCCGCCCACATCCAGAGGAGCCCCGTTTTCCCCTCGGAGCTCGAAATGGGGGATCCTTTCCCTGCTTTCAACGGGAAAGAATTCCCGGCGTTCCCGTCGCATCTCAAGAGGAGGCACTCTCAACAGGAAAGGCGAGAGGAACTCCATGGTCGTACCACCATTCCAAGAGTCCCCCAGATGTCTCAGTCCATTCCAGAGGAACCTCTTTGCCCTGCACTGGCTCATCTTTCACGCCGAGGATCGACTCACACCACGGTGGCACGTGGGACAGCCCTGTGGGAAAGCCTCGAGGGAAAGCCTCGAGGGAAAACAACAGACCCTTTGATAAACGCTACGGGAAGCGTGACATTGCTGCTACAGCCTGGAAGAAAAGTGCACGTGCATGCCCCCACTCGAGAAGAGGCCTGTGTACCCTGGCGAGACTCCAGAAGTACCCAAAGATCCATATCAGCCCCTGAGAGGAATCCTCGGTTCCGGCCCTGACTCCACACAAGGTTTTAGGCCCCGGTATCGACGGGAGAGGAATCCCGAGAGGCCCCCTTGCAACTCGCATGGGGACTGGCCTCTCCTGAGGCCACCAGGGCGGGTCCCTGAGGTCCCCGTCGTAACTCGGGATAACCTGCCGCAACTCGAGAAAATCCAGGAAGTTCTCCCTTCCAGGCGAGATGAGGCCTATTTCCGATGAGGCGTCTGGAGACTAATGACACCTAACCTCTGGAACTTCGAAAGGGTCTTTCACACCCTTGCTGCAACTCAAGAAGTTCACCGCCATACCCGTCTCCACTCGAGAGGAAGCACGATGGTCCCGCCCACATCCAGAGGAGCCCCGTTTCCCCCTCGGAGCTCGAGATGAGGGATCCTTTCCCTGCTTTCAACGGGAAAGAATTCCCGGCGATCCCGTCGCATCTCAAGAGGAGGCACTCTCAACAGGAAAGCCGAGAGGAACTCCATGGTCGTACCACCATTCCAAGAGTCCCCCAGATGTCTCAGTCCATTCCAGAGGAACCTCTTTGCCCTGCACTGGCTCATCTTTCACGCAGAGGATCGACTCACACCACGGTGGCACGTGGGACAGCCCTGTGGGAAAGCCTCGAGGGAAAGCCTCGAGGGAAAACCACAGATCCTTTGATCCACGCGACGGGAAGCGTGACATTGCTGCTACAGCCTGGAAGGAAAGCGCAAGTGCATGCCTCCACACGAGACGAGGCCTGACTCCCCAGGGGAGACTCCAGAAGTACCCAAAGATCCATGTCAGCCCCTGAGAGGAATCCTCGGTTCCGGCCCTGACTCCACACAAGGTTTTTGGCCCCGGTTTCAACGGGAGAGGAATCCCGAGAGGCCCCCTAGCAACTCGCATGGGGACTGGCCTCTCCTGAGGGCACCAGGGCGGGTGCCTGAGGTCACCGTCGTAACTCGAGAACACCTGCCGCAACTCGAGAAAATCCAGGAAGTTCTCCCTTCCAGGCGAGATGAGGCCTATTTCCGATGAGGCGTCTGGAGACTAATGACACCTAACCTCTGGAACTTCGAAAGGGTCTTTCACACCCTTGCTGCAACTCAAGAAGTTCACCGCCATACCCGTCTCCACTCGAGAGGAAGCACGATGGTCCCGCCCACATCCAGAGGAGCCCCGTTTCCCCCTCAGAGCTCGAGATGAGGGATCCTTTCCCTGCTTTCAACGGGAAAGAATTCCCGGCGATCCCGTCGCATCTCAAGAGGAGGCACTCTCCACAGGAAAGCCGAGAGGAACTCCATGGTCGTACCACCATTCCAAGAGTCCGCCAGATGTCTCAGTCCATTCCAGAGGAACCTCTTTGCCCTGCACTGGCTCATCTTTCACGCCGAGGATCGACTCACACCACGGTGTCACGTGGGACAGCCCTGTGGGAAAGCCTCGAGGGAAAGCCTCGAGGGAAAACCACAGATCCTTTGATCCACGCGACGGGAAGCGTGACATTGCTGCTACAGCCTGGAAGGAAAGCGCACGTGCATGCCCCCACTCGAGACGAGGCCTGACTCCCCTGGGGAGACTCCAGAAGTACCCAAAGATCCATGTCAGCCCCTGAGAGGAATCCTCGGTTCCGGCCCTGACGCCACACAAGGTTTTTGGCCCCGGTATCGACGGGAGAGGAATCCCGAGAGGCCCCCTAGCAACACGCATGGGGACTGGCCTCTCCTGAGGCCACCAGGGCGGGTCCCTGAGGTCCCCGTCGTAACTCGGGAACACCTGCCGCAACTCGAGAAAATCCAGGAAGTTCTCCCTTGCAGGCGAGATGAGGCCTATTTCCGATGAAGCGTCTGGAGACTAATGACACCTAAATTCTGGAACTTCGAAAGGGTCTTTCACACCCTTGCTGCAACTCAAGAAGTTCACCGCCATACCCGTCTCCACTCGAGAGGAAGCACGATGGTCCCGCCCACATCCAGAGGAGCCCCGTTTCCCCCTCGTAGCTCGAGATGAGGGATCCTTTCCCTGCTTTCAAGGGGAAAGAATTCCCGGCGTTCCCGTCTCTCTTCAATAGGAGGCACTCTCAACAGGAAAGGCGAGAGGAACTCCATGGTCGTACCACCATTCCTAGAGTCCCCCAGATGTCTCAGTCCATTCCAGAGGAACCTCTTGGCCCTGCACTGGCTCATCTTTCACGCCGAGGTTCGACTCACACCACGGTGGCACGTGGGACAGCCCTGTGGGAAAGCCTCAAGGGAAAGCCTCGAGGGAAAACCACAGATCGTTTGATCCAGGCCACGGGAAGCGTGACATTGCTGCTACAGCCTGGAAGGAAAGTGCACGTGCATGCCCCCACTCGAGACGAGGCCTGACTCCCCTGGGGAGACTCCACAAGTACCCAAAGATCCATGTCAGCCCCTGAGAGGAATCCTCGGTTCCGGCCCTGACTCCAAAAAATGTTTTTGGGCCCAGTATCGACGGGAGAGGAATCCCGAGAGGCCCCCTAGCAACTCGCATGGGGACTGGCCTCTCCTGAGGCCACCAGGGCGGGTCCCTGAGGTCCCCGTCGTTACTCGAGAACACCTGCCTCAACTCGAGAAAATCCAGGAAGTTCTCCCTTCCAGGCGAGATGAGGCCTATTTCCGATGAGGCGTCTGGAGATAAATGACACCTAACTTCTGGAACTTCGAAAGGGTCTTTCACACCCTTGCTGCAACTCAAGAAGTTCACCGCCATACCCGTGTCCACTCGCCAGGAAGCACGATGGTCCCGCCCACATCCAGAGGAGTCCCGTTTCCCCCTCGTAGCTCGAGATGAGGGATCCTTTCCCTGCTTTCAACGGGAAAGAATTCCCGGCGATCCCGTCACATCTCAAGAGGAGGCACTCTCCACAGGAAAGCCGAGAGGAACTCCATGGTCGTACCACCATTCCAAGAGTCCCCCAGATGTCTCAGTCCATTCCAGAGGAACCTCTTTGCCCTGCACTGGCTCATCTTTCACGCCGAGGATCGACTCACACCACGGTGGCACGTGGGACAGCCCTGTGGGAAAGCCTCGAGGGAAAGCCTCGAGGGAAAACCACAGATCCTTTGATCCAGGCCACGGGAAGCGTGACATTGCTGCTACAGCCTGGAAGGAAAGCGCACGTGCATGCCCCCACTCGAGACGAGGCCTGAATCCCCTGGGGAGACTCCAGAAGTACCCAAAGATCCATGTCAGCCCCTGAGAGGAATCCTCGGTTCCAGCCCTGACTCCACACAAGGTTTTTGGCCCCGGTATCGACGGGAGAGGAATCACGAGAGGCCCCCTAGCAACTCGCATGGGGACTGGCCTCTCCTGAGGCCACCAGGGCGGGTCCCTGAGGTCCCCGTCGTAACTCGGGAACACCTGCCGCAACTCGAGAAAATCCAGGAAGTTCTCCCTTCCAGGCGAGATGAGGCCTATATTCGATGAGGCGTCTGGAGACTAATGACACCTAACCTCTGGAACTTCGAAAGGGTCTTTCACACCATTGCTGCAACTCAATAGTTCACCGCCATAACCGTCTCCACTCGAGAGGAAGCACGATGGTCCCGCCCACATCCAGAGGAGCCCCGTTTTCCCCTCGGAGCTCGAAATGGGGGATCCTTTCCCTGCTTTCAACGGGAAAGAATTCCCGGCGTTCCCATCGCATCTCAAGAGGAGGCACTCTCAACAGGAAAGGCGAGAGGAACTCCATGGTCGTACCACCATTCCAAGAGTCCCCCAGATGTCTCAGTCCATTCCAGAGGAAACTCTTTGCCGTGCACTGGCTCATCTTTCATGCCGAGGATCGACTCACACCACGGTGGCACGTGGGACAGCCCTGTGGGAAAGCCTCGAGGGAAAGCCTCGAGGGAAAACAACAGACCCTTTGATAAACGCTACGGGAAGCGTGACATTGCTGCTACAGCCTGGAAGGAAAGCGCACGTGCATGCCCCCACTCGAGACGAGGCCTGTGTCCCCTGGCGAGACTCCAGAAGTACCCAAAGATCCATATCAGCCCCTGAGAGGAATCCTCGGTTCCGGCCCTGACTCCACACAAGGTTTTAGGCCCCGGTATCGACGGGAGAGGAATCCCGAGAGGCCCCCTAGCAACTCGCATGGGGACTGGCCTCTCCTGAGGCCACGAGGGCGGGTCCCTGAGGTCCCCGTCGTAACTCAGGATAACCTGCCGCAACTCGAGAAAATCCAGGAAGTTCTCCCTTCCAGGCGAGATGAGGCCTATTTCCGATGAGGCGTCTGGAGACTAATGACACCTAACCTCTGGAACTTCGAAAGTGTCTTTCACACCCTTGCTGCAACTCAAGAAGTTCACCGCCATACCCGTCTCCACTCGAGAGGAAGCACGATGGTCCCGCCCACATCCAGAGGAGGCCGTTTCCCCCTCGGAGCTCGAGATGAGGGATCCTTTCCCTGCTTTCAAGGGGAAAGAATTCCCGGCGATCCCGTCGCATCTCAAGAGGAGGCACTCTCAACAGGAAAGCCGAGAGGAACTCCATGGTCGTACCACCATTCCAAGAGTCCCCCAGATGTCTCAGTCCATTCCAGAGGAAACTCTTTGCCCTGCACTGGCTCATCTTTCACGCCGAGGATCGACTCACACCACGGTGGCACGTGGGACAGCCCTGTGGGAAAGCCTCGAGGGAAAGCCTCGAGGTAAAACCACAGATCCTTTGATCCACGCGACGGGAAGCGAGACATTGCTGCTACAGCCTGGAAGGAAAGCGCACGTGCATGCCTCCACACGAGACGAGGCCTGATTCCCCTGGGGAGACACCAGAAGTACCCAAAGATCCATGTCAGCCCCTGAGAGGAATCCTCGGTTCCGGCCCTGACTCCACACAAGGTTTTTGGCCCCGGTTTCGACGGGAGAGGAATCCCGAGAGGCCCCCTAGCAACTCGCATGGGGACTGGCCTCTCCTGAGGCCACCAGGGCGGGTGCCTGAGGTCCCCGTCGTAACTCGAGAACACCTGCCGCAACTCGAGAAAATCCAGGAAGTTCTCCCTTCCAGGCGAGATGAGGCCTATTTCCGATGAGGCGTCTGGAGACTAATGACACCTAACCTCTGGAACTTCGAAAGGGTCTTTCACACCCTTGCTGCAACTCAAGAAGTTCACCGCCATACCCGTCTCCACTCGAGAGGAAGCACGATGGTCCCGCCCACATCCAGAGGAGCCCCGTTTCCCCCTCGGAGCTCGAGATGAGGGATCCTTTCCCTGCTTTCAACGGGAAAGAATTCCCGGCGATCCCGTCGCATCTCAAGAGGAGGCACTCTCCACAGGAAAGGCGAGAGGAACTCCATGGTCGTACCACCATTCCAAGAGTCCGCCAGATGTCTCAGTCCATTCCAGAGGAACCTCTTGGCCCTGCACTGGCTCATCTTTCACGCCGAGGTTCGACTCACACCACGGTGGCACGTGGGACAGCCCTGTGAAAAAGCCTCAAGGGAAAGCCTCGAGGGAAAAACACAGATCGTTTGATCCAGGCCACGGGAAGCGTGACATTGCTGCTACAGCCTGCAAGGAAAGTGCACGTGCATGCCCCCACTCGAGACGAGGCCTGACTCCCCTGGGGAGACTCCACAAGTACCCAAAGATCCATGTCAGCCCCTGAGAGGAATCCTCGGTTACGGCCCTGACTTCACACAAGGTTTTTGGCGCCGGTATCGACGGGAGAGGAATCCCGAGAGGCCCCCTAGCACCTCGCATGGGGACTGGCCTCTCCTGAGGCCACCAGGGCGGGTCCCTGAGGTCCCCGTCGTAACTCGAGAACACCTGCCGCAACTCAAGAAAATGCAGGAAGTTCTCCCTTCCAGGCGAGATGAGGCCTATTTCCGATAAGGCGTCTGGAGACTAATGACACCTAACCTCTGGAACTTCGAAAGGGTCTTTCACACCCTTGCTGCAACTCAAGAAGTTCACCGCCATACCCGTCTCCACTCGAGAGGAAGCACGATGGTCCCGCCCACATCCAGAGGAGCCCCGTTTCCCCCTCGTAGCTCGAGATGAGGGATCCTTTCCCTGCTTTCAAGGGGAAAGAATTCCCGGCGTTCCCGTCTCTTCTCAATAGGAGGCACTCTCAATAGGAAAGGCGAGAGGAACTCCATGGTCGTACCACCATTCCAAGAGTCCCCCAGATGTCTCAGTCCATTCCAGAGGAACCTCTTGGCCCTGCACTGGCTCATCTTTCACGCCGAGGTTCGACTCACACCACGGTGGCACGTGGGACAGCCCTGTGGGAAAGCCTCAAGGGAAAGCCTCGAGGGAAAACCACAGATCGTTTGATCCAGGCCACGGGAAGCGTGACATTGCTGCTACAGCCTGGAAGGAAAGTGCACGTGCATGCCCCCACGCGAGACGAGGCCTGACTCCCCTGGGGAGACTCCACAAGTACCCAAAGATCCATGTCAGCCCCTGAGAGGAATCCTCGGTTACGGCCCTGACTTCACACAAGGTTTTTGGCCCCGGTATCGACGGGAGAGGAATCCCGAGAGGCCCCCTAGCACCTCGCATGGGGACTGGCCTCTCCTGAGGCCACCAGGGCGGGTCCCTGAGGTCCCCGTCGTAACTCGAGAACACCTGCCGCAACTCAAGTAAATGCAGGAAGTTCTCCCTTCCAGGCGAGATGAGGCCTATTTCCGATAAGGCGTCTGGAGACTAATGACACCTAACCTCTGGAACTTCGAAAGGGTCTTTCACACCCTTGTTGCAACTCAAGAAGTTCACCGCCATACCCGTCTCCACTCGAGAGGAAGCACGATGGTCCCGCCCACATCCAGAGGAGCCCCGTTTCCCCCTCGTAGCTCGAGATGAGGGATCCTTTCCCTGCTTTCAACGGGAAAGAATTCCCGGCGTTCCCGTCGCATCTCAAGAGGAGGCACTCTCAACAGGAAAGGCGAGAGGAACTCCATGGTCGTACCACCATTCCAAGAGTCCCCCAGATGTCTCAGTCCATTCCAGAGGAACCTCTTTGCCCTGCACTGGCTCATCTTTCACGCCGAGGATCGACTCACACCACGGTGGCACGTGGGACAGCCCTGTGGGAAAGCCTCGAGGGAAAGCCTCGAGGGAAAACCACAGATCCTTTGATCCACGCCACGGGAAGCGTGACATTGCTGCTACAGCCTGGAAGGAAAGCGCACGTGCATGCCCCCACTCGAGACGAGGCCTGACTCCCTTGGGGAGACTGCAGAAGTACCCAAAGATCCATGTCAGCCCCTGAGAGGAATCCTCGCTTCCGGCCCTGACTCCACAAAAGGTTTTTGGCCCTGGTATCAACGGGAGAGGAATCCCGAGAGGCCCCCTAGCAACTCGCATGGGGACTGGCCTCTCCTGAGGCCACCAGGGCGGGTCCCTGAAGTCCCTGTCGTTACTCGAGAACACCTGCCGCAACTCGAGAAAATCCAGGAAGTTCTCCCTTCCAGGCGAGATGAGGCCTATTTCCGATGAGGCGTCTGGAGACTAATGACACCTAACCTCTGGAACTTCGAAAGGGTCTTTCACACCCTTGCTGCAACTCAAGAAGTTCACCGCCATACCCGTCTCAACTCGGGAGGAAGCACGATGGTCCCGCCCACATCCAGAGGAGTCCCGTTTCCCCCTCGTAGCTCGAGATGAGGGATCCTTTCCCTGCTTTCAACGGGAAAGAATTCCCGGCGTTCCCGTCGCATCTCAAGAGGAGGCACTCTCAACAGGAAAGGCGAGAGGAACTCCATGGTCGTACCACCATTCCAAGAGTCCCCCAGATGTCTCAGTCCATTCCAGAGGAACCTCTTTGCCCTGCACTGGCTCATCTTTCACGCCGAGGATCGACTCACACCACGGTGGCACGTGGGACAGCCCTGTGGGAAAGCCTCGAGGGAAAGCCTCGAGGGAAAACCACAGATCCTTTGATTCTCGCGACGGGAAGCATGACATTGCTGCTACAGCCTGGAAGGAAAGCGCAATTGCATTCCCCCACACGAGACGAGGCCTGACTCCCCTGGGGAGACTCCAGAAATACCCAAAGATCCATGTCAGCACCTGAGAGGAATCCTCGGTTCCGGCCCTGACTCCACACAAGGTTTTTGGACCCGGTATCGACGGGAGAGGAATCCCGAGAGGCCCCCTAGCAACTCGCATGGGGACTGGCCTCTCCTGAGGCCACCAGGGCGGGTCCCTGAGGTCCCCGTCGTAACTCGAGAACACCTGCCGCAACTCGAGAAAATCCAGGAAGTTCTCCCTTCCAGGCGAGATGAGGCCTATTTCCGATGAGGCGTCTGGAGACTAATGACACCTAACCTCTGGAACTTCGAAAGGGTCTTTCACACCCTTGCTGCAACTCAAGAAGTTTACCGCCATACCCGTCTCCAATCGAGAGGAAGCACGATGGTCCCGCCCACATCCAGAGGAGCCCCGTTTCCCCCTCGGAGCTCGAGATGAGGGATCCTTTCCCTGCTTTCAACGGGAAAGAATTCCCGGCGTTCCCGTCGCATCTCAAGAGGAGGCACTCTCAACAGGAAAGGCGAGAGGAACTCCATGGTCGTACCACCATTCCAAGAGTCCCCCAGATGTCTCAGTCCATTCCAGAGGAACCTCTTTGCCCTGAACTGGCTCATCTTTCACGCCGAGGATCGACTCACACCACGGTGGCACGTGGGACAGCCCTGTGGGAAAGCCTCTAGGGAAAGCTTCGAGGGAAAACCACAGATCCTTTGATCCACGCGACGGGAAGAATGACATTGCTGCTATAGCCTGGAAGAAAAGCGCACGTGCATGCCCCCACTCGAGACGAGGCCTGACTCCCCTGGGGAGACTCCAGAAGTACCCAAAGATCCATGTCAGCCCCTGAGAGGAATCCTCGGTTCCGGCCCTGACGCCACACAAGGTTTTTGGCCCCGGTATCGACGGGAGAGGAATCCCGATAGGCCCCCTAGCAACTCGCATGGGGACTGGCCTCTCCTGAGGCCACCAGGGCGGGTCCCTGAGGTCCCCGTCGTAACTCGAGAACACCTGCCGCAACTCGAGAAAATCCAGGAAGTTCTCCCTTCCAGGCGAGATGAGGCCGATTTCCGATGAAGCGTCTGGAGACTAATGACACCTAACCTCTGGAACTTCGAAAGGGTCTTTCACATCCTTGCTGCAACTCAAGAAGTTCACCGCCATACCCGTCTCCACTCGAGAGGAAGCACGATGGTCCCGCCCACATCCAGAGGAGCCCCGTTTCCCCCTCGGAGCTCGAGATGAGGGATCCTTTCCCTGCTTACAACGGGAAAGAATTCCCGGCGTTCCAGTCGCATCTCAAGTGGAGGCACTCTCAACAGGAAAGGCGAGAGGAACTCCATGGTCGTACCACCATTCCAAGAGTCCCCCAGATGTCTCAGTCCATTCCAGAGGAACCTCTTTGCCCTGCACTGGCTCATCTTTCACGCCGACGATCGACTCACACCACGGTGGCACGTGGGACAGCCCTGTGGGAAAGCCTCGAGGGAAAGCCTCGAGGGAAAACCACAGATCCTTTGATCCACGCGACGGGAAGCGTGACATTGCTGCTACAGCCTGGAAGGAAAGCGCACGTGCATGCCCCCACTCGAGACGAGGCCTGACTCCCCTGGGGAGACTCCACAAGTACCCAAAGATCCATGTCAGCCCCTGAGAGGAATCCTCGGTTCCGGCCCTGACTTCACACAAGGTTTTTGGCGCCGGTATCGACGGGAGAGGAATCCCGAGAGGCCCCCTAGCACCTCGCATGGGGACTGTCCTCTCCTGAGGCCACCAGGGCGGGTCCCTGAGGTCCCCGTCGTAACTCGAGAACACCTGCCGCAACTCGAGAAAATCCAGGAAGTTCTCCCTTCCAGGCGAGATGAGGCCTATTTCCGATAAGGCGTCTGGAGACTAATGACATCTAACCTCTGGAACTTCGAAAGGGTCTTTCACACCCTTGCTGCAACTCAAGAAGTTCACCGCCATACCCGTCTCCACTCGAGAGGAAGCACGATGGTCCCGCCCACATCCAGAGGAGCCCCGTTTCCCCCTCGTAGCTCGAGATGAGGGATCCTTTCCCTGCTTTCAACGGGAAAGAATTCCCGGCGTTCCCGTCGCATCTCAAGAGGAGGCACTCTCAACAGGAAAGGCGAGAGGAACTCCATGGTCGTACCACCATTCCAAGAGTCCCCCAGATGTCTCAGTCCATTCCAGAGGAACCTCTTTGCCCTGCACTGGCTCATCTTTCACGCCGAGGATCGACTCACACCACGGTGGCACGTGGGACAGCCCTGTGGGAAAGCCTCGAGGGAAAGCCTCGAGGGAAAACCACAGATCCTTTGATCCACGAGACGGGAAGCGTGACATTGCTGCTACAGCCTGGAAGGAAAGCGCACGTGCATGCCCCCATTCGAGACGAGGCCTGACTCCCTTGGGGAGACTGCAGAAGTACCTAAAGATCCATGTCAGCCCCTGAGAGGAATCCTCGGTTCCCGCCCTGACTCCAAAAAATGTTTTTCGGCCCGGTATCGACGGGAGAGGAATCCCGAGAGGCCCCCTAGCAACTCGCATGGGGACTGGCCTCTCCTGAGGCCACCAGGGCGGGTCCCTGAGGTCCCCGTCGTAACTCGAGAACACCTGCCGCAACTCGAGAAAATCCAGGAAGTTCTCCCTTCCAGGCGAGATGAGGCCTATTTCCGATGAGGCGTCTGGAGACTAATGACACCTAACCTCTGGAACTTCGAAAGGGTCTTTCACACACTTGCTGCAACTCAAGAAGTTTACCGCCATACCCGTCTCCACTCGAGAGGAAGCACGATGGTCCCGCCCACATCCAGAGGAGCCCCGTTTCCCCCTCGTAGCTCGAGATGAGGGATCCTTTCCCTGCTTTCAACGGGAAAGAATTCCCGGCGTTCCCGTCGCATCTCAAGAGGAGGCACTCTCAACAGGAAAGGCGAGAGGAACTCCATGGTCGTACCACCATTCCAAGAGTCCCCCAGATGTCTCAGTCCATTCCAGAGGAACCTCTTTGCCCTGCACTGGCTCATCTTTCACGCCGAGGATCGACTCACACCACGGTGGCACGAGGGACAGCCCTGTGGGAAAGCCTCTAGGGAAAGCTTCGAGGGAAAACCACAGATCCTTTGATCCACGCGACGGGATGAATGACATTGCTGCTACAGCCTGGAAGGAAAGCGCACGTGCATGCCCCCACTCGAGACGAGGCCTGACTCCCCTGTGGAGACTCCAGAAGTACCCAAAGATCCATGTCAGCCCCTGAGAGGAATCCTCGGTTCCGGCCCTGACGCCACACAAGGTTTTTGGCCCCGGTATCGACGGGAGAGGAATCCCGATAGGCCCCCTAGCAACTCGCATGGGGACTGGCCTCTCCTGAGGCCACCAGGGCGGGTCCCTGAGGTCCCCGTCGTAACTCGAGAACACCTGCCGCAACTCGAGAAAATCCAGGAAGTTCTCCCTTCCAGGCGAGATGAGGCCTATTTCCGATGAAGCGTCTGGAGACTAATGACACCTAACCTCTGGAACTTCGAAAGGTTCTTTCACATCCTTGCTGCAACTCAAGAAGTTCACCGCCATACCCGTCTCCACTCGAGAGGAAGCACGATGGTCCCGCCCACATCCAGAGGAGCCCCGTTTCCCCCTCGGAGCTCGAGATGAGGGATTCTTTCCCTGCTTACAACGGGAAAGAATTCCCGGCGTTCCAGTCGCATCTCAAGTGGAGGCACTCTCAACAGGAAAGGCGAGAGGAACTCCATGGTCGTACCACCATTCCAAGAGTCCCCCAGATGTCTCAGTCCATTCCAGAGGAACCTCTTTGCCCTGCACTGGCTCATCTTTCACGCCGAGGATCGACTCACACCACCGTGGCACGTGGGACAGCCCTGTGGGAAAGCCTCGAGGGAAAGCCTCGAGGGAAAACCACAGATCCTTTGATCCACGCGACGGGAAGCGTGACATTGCTGCTACAGCCTGGAAGGAAAGTGCACGTGCATGCCCCGACTCGAGACGAGGCCTGTCTCCCCTGGCGAGACTCCTGATGTACCCAAAGATCCATATCAGCCCCTGAGAGGAATCCTCGGTTCCGGCCCTGACTCCACACAAGGTTTTTGGCCCCGGTATCGACGGGAGAGGAATCCCGAGAGGCCCCTTAGCAACTCACATGGGGAATGGCCTCTCCTGAGGCCACCAGGGCGGGTCCCTGAGGTCCCCGTCGTAACTCGAGAACACCTGCCGCAACTCGAGAAAATCCAGGAAATTCTCCCTTCCAGGCGAGATGAGGCCTATTTCCAATGAGGCGTCTGGAGACTAATGACACCTAACCTCTGGAACTTCGAAAGGGTCTTTCACACCCTTGCTGCAACTCAAGAAGTTCACCGCCATACCCGTGTCCACTCAAGAGGAAGCACGATGGTCCCGCCCACATCCAGAGGAGCACCGTTTCCCCCTCGTAGCTCGAGATGAGGGATCCTTTCCCTGCTTTCAACGGGAAAGAATTCCCGGCGTTCCCGTCGCATCTCAAGAGGAGGCACTCTCAACAGGAAAGGCGAGAGGAACTCCATGGTCGTACCACCATTCCAAGAGTCCCCCAGATGTCTCAGTCCATTCCAGAGGAACCTCTTTGCCCTGCACTGGCTCATCTTTCACGCCGAGGATCGACTCACACCACGGTGGCACGTGGGACAGCCCTGTGGGAAAGCCTCGAGGGAAAGCCTCAAGGGAAAACCACAGATCCTTTGATCCACGCCACGGGAAGCGTGACATTGCTGCTACAGCCTGGAAGGAAAGCGCACGTGCATGCCCCCACTCGAGACGAGGCCTGACTCCCCTGGGGAGACTCCAGAAGTACCCAAAATCCATGTCAGCCCCTGAGAGGAATCCTCGGTTCCGGCCCTGACTCCACCAAAGGGTTTTGGCCCCGGTATCGACGGAAGAGTAATCCCGAGAAGCCCCCTAGCAACTCGCATGGGGACTGGCCTCTCCTGAGGCCACCAGGGCGGGTCCCTGAGGTCCCCGTCGTAACTCGAGAACACCTGCCGCAACTCGAGAAATCCAGGAAGTTCTCCCTTCCAGGCGAGATGAGGCCTATTTCCGATGAGGCGTCTGGAGACTAATGACACCTAAACTCTGGAACTTCGAAAGGGTCTTTCACACCCTTGCTGCAACTCAAGAAGTTCACCGCCATACCCGTGTCCACTCAAGAGGAAGTACGATGGTCCCGCCCACATCGAGAGGAGCACCGTTTCCCCCTCGTAGCTCGAGATGAGGGATCCTTTCCCTGCTTTCAACGGGAAAGAATTCCCGGCGTTCCCGTCGCATCTCAAGAGGAGGCACTCTCAGCAGGAAAGGCGAGAGGAACTCCATGGTCTTACCACCATTCCAAGAGTCCCCCAGATGTCTCAGTCCATTCCAGAGGAACCTCTTTGCCCAGCACTGGCTCATCTATCACGCCGAGGATCGACTCACACCATGGTGGCACGTGGGACAGCCCTGTGGGAAAGCCTCGATGGAAAGCCTCGAGGGAAAACCACAGATCCTTTGATCCACGCCACGGGAAGCGTGACATTCCTGCTACAGCCTGGAAGGAAAGCACACGTGCATGCCCCCAGTCGAGACGAGGCCTGACTCCCCTGGGGAGACTCCAGAAGTACTCAAAGATCCATGTCAGCCCATGAGAGGAATCCTCGGTTCCGGCCCTGACTCCACCAAAGGTTTTTGGCCCCGGTATCGACGGGAGAGGAATCCCGAGAGGCCCCCTAGCAACTCGCATGGGGACTGGCCTCTCCTGAGGCCACCAGGGCGGGTCCCTGAGGTCCCCGTCGTAACTCGAGAACACCTGCAGCAACTGGAGAAAATCCAGGAAGTTCTCCCTTCCAGGCGAGATGAGGCCTATTTCCGATGAGGCGTCTGGAGACTAATGACACCTAACCTCTGGAACTTCGAAAGGGTCTTTCACACCCTTGCTGCGACTCAAGAAGTTCACCGCCATACCCGTGTCCACTCGAGAGGAAGCACGATGGTCCCGCCCACATCCAGAGGTGCACCGTTTCCCCCTCGTAGCTCGAGATGAGGGATCCTTTCCCTGCTTTCAACGGGAAAGAATTCCCGGCGATCCCGTCGCATCTCAAGAGGAGGCACTCTCAACAGGAAAGGCGAGAGGAACTCCATGGTAGTACCACCATTCCAAGAGTCCCCCAGATGTCTCAGTCCATTCCAGAGGAACCTCTTTGCCCTGCACTGGCTCATCTTTCACGCCGAGGATCGACTCACACCACGGTGGCACGTGCGACCGCCCTGTGGGAAAGCCTCGAGGGAAAACCACAGATCCTTTGATCCACGCCACGGGAAGCGTGACATTGCTGCTACAGCCTGGAAGGAAAGCGCACGTGCATGCCCCCACTCGAGACGAGGCCTGACTCCACTGGGGAGACTCCAGAAGTACCCAAAGATCCATGTCAGCCCCTGAGAGGAATCCTCGGTTCCGGCCCTGACTCCACACAAGGTTTTTGGCCCCGGTATCGACGGGAGAGGAATCCCGAGAGGCCCCCTAGCAACTCGCATGGGGACTGGCCTCTCCGGAGGCCACCAGGGCGGGTCCCTGAGGTCCCCGTCGTAACTCGAGAACACCTGCCGGAACTCGAGAAAATCCAGGAAGTTCTCCCTTCCAGGCGAGATGAGGCCTATTTCCGATGAGGCCTCTGGAGACTAATGACACCAAACCTCGGGAACTTCGAAAGGGTCTTTCACACCCTTGCTGCAACTCAAGAAGTTCACCGCCATACCCGTCTCCACTCGAGAGGAAGCACGATGGTCCCGCCCACATCCAGAGGAGCCCCGTTTCCCCCTCGTAGCTAGAGATGAGGGATCCTTTCCCTGGTTTCAACGGGAAAGTATTCCCGGCGTTCCCGTCGCATCTCAAGAGGAGGCACTCTCAACAGGAAAGGCGAGTGGAACTCCATGGTCGTACCACCATTCCAAGAGTCCCCCAGATGTCTCAGTCCATTCCAGAGGAACCTCTTTGCCCTGCACTGGCTCATCTTTCACGCCGAGGATCGACTCACAACACGGTGGCACGTGGGACAGCCCTGTGGGAAAGCCTCGAGGGAAAGCCTCGAGGGAAAACCACAGATCCTTTGATCCACGCGACGGGAAGCGTGACATTGCTGCTACAGCCTGGAAGGAAAGCGCACGTGCATGCCCCCACTCGAGACGAGGCCTGACTCCCCTGGGGAGACTCCAGAAGTACCCAAAGATCCATGTCAGCCCCTGAGAGGAATCCTCGGTTCCGGCCCTGACTCCACACAAGCTTTTTGGCCCCGGTATCGACGGGAGAGGAATCCCGAGAGGCCCCCTAGCAACTCGCATGGGGACTGGCCTCTCCTGAGGCCACCAGGGCGGGTCCCTGAGGTCCCCGTCGTAACTCGAGAACACCTGCCGCAACTCGAGAAAATCCAGGAAGTTCTCCCTTCCAGGCGAGATGAGGCCTATTTCCGATGAGGCCTCTGGAGACTAATGACACCTAACCTCTGGAACTTCGAAAGGGTCTTTCACACCCTTGCTGCAACTCAAGAAGTTCACCGCCATACCCGTCTCCACTCGAGAGGAAGCACGATGGTCCCGCCCACATCCAGAGGAGCCCCGTTTCCCCCTCGTAGCTCGAGATGTGGGATCCTTTCCCTGCTTTCAACGGGAAAGTATTCCCGGCGTTCCCGTCGCATCTCAAGAGGAGGCACTCTCAACAGGAAAGGCGAGAGGAACTCCATGGTCGTACCACCATTCCAAGAGTCCCCCAGATGTCTCAGTCAATTCCAGAGGAACCTCTTTGCCCTGCACTGGCTCATCTTTCACGCCGAGGATCGACTCACAACACGGTGGCACGTGGGACAGCCCTGTGGGAAAGCCTCGAGGGAAAGCCTCGAGGGAAAACCACAGATCCTTTGATCCACGCGACGGGAAGCGTGACATTGCTGCTACAGCCTGGAAGGAAAGCGCACGTGCATGCCCCCACTCGAGACGAGGCCTGACTCCACTGGGGAGACTCCAGAAGTACCCAAAGATCCATGTCAGCCCCTGAGAGGAATCCTCGGTTCCGGCCCTGACTCCACACAAGGTTTTTGGCCCCGGTATCGACGGGAGAGGAATCCCGAGAGGCCCCCTAGCAACTCGCATGGGGACTGGCCTCTCCTGAGGCCACCAGGGCGGGTCCCGGAGGTCCCCGTCGTAACTCGAGAACACCTGCCGGAACTCGAGAAAATCCTGGAAGTTCTCCCTTCCAGGCGAGATGAGGCCTATTTCCGATGAGGCCTCTGGAGACTAATGACACCAAACCTCGGGAACTTCGAAAGGGTCTTTCACACCCTTGCTGCAACTCAAGAAGTTCACCGCCATACCCGTCTCCACTCGAGAGGAAGCACGATGGTCCCGCCCACATCCAGAGGAGCCCCGTTTCCCCCTCGTAGCTAGAGATGAGGGATCCTTTCCCTGGTTTCAACGGGAAAGTATTCCCGGCGTTCCCGTCGCATCTCAAGAGGAGGCACTCTCAACAGGAAAGGCGAGAGGAACTCCATGGTCGTACCACCATTCCAAGAGTCCCCCAGATGTCTCAGTCCATTCCAGAGGAACCTCTTTGCCCTGCACTGGCTCATCTTTCACGCCGAGGATCGACTCACAACACGGTGGCACGTGGGACAGCCCTGTGGGAAAGCCTCGAGGGAAAGCCTCGAGGGAAAACCACAGATCCTTTGATCCACGCGACGGGAAGCGTGACATTGCTGCTACAGCCTGGAAGGAAAGCGCACGTGCATGCCCCCACTCGAGACGAGGCCTGACTCCCCTGGGGAGACTCCAGAAGTACCCAAAGATCCATGTCAGCCCCTGAGAGGAATCCTCGGTTCCGGCCCTGACTCCACACAAGCTTTTTGGCCCCGGTATCGACGGGAGAGGAATCCCGAGAGGCCCCCTAGCAACTCGCATTGGGACTGGCCTCTCCTGAGGCCACCAGGGCGGGTCCCTGAGGTCCCCGTCGTAACTCGAGAACACCTGTCGCAACTCGAGAAAATCCAGGAAGTTCTCCCTTCCAGGCGAGATGAGGCCGATTTCCGATGAGGCCTCTGGAGACTAATGACACCAAACCTCGGGAACTTCGAAAGGGTCTTTCACACCCTTGCTGCAACTCAAGAAGTTCACCGCCATACCCGTCTCCACTTGAGAGGAAGCACGATGGTCCCGCCCACATCCAGAGGAGCCCCGTTTCCCCCTCGTAGCTCGAGATGAGGGATCCTTTCCCTGGTTTCAACGGGAAAGTATTCCCGGCGTTCCCGTCGCATCTCAAGAGGAGGCACTCTCAACAGGAAAGGCGAGAGGAACTCCATGGTCGTACCACCATTCCAAGAGTCCCCCAGATGTCTCAGTCCATTCCAGAGGAACCTCTTTGCCCTGCACTGGCTCATCTTTCACGCCGAGGATCGACTCACAACACGGTGGCACGTGGGACAGCCCTGTGGGAAAGCCTCGAGGGAAAGCCTCGAGGGAAAACCACAGATCCTTTGATCCACGCGACGGGAAGCGTGACATTGCTGCTACAGCCTGGAAGGAAAGCGCACGTGCATGCCCCCACTCGAGACGAGGCCTGACTCCCCTGGGGAGACTCCAGAAGTACTCAAAGATCCATGTCAGCCCCTGAGAGGAATCCTCGGTTCCGGCCCTGACTCCACCAAAGGTTTTTGGCCCCGGTATCGACGGGAGAGGAATCCCGAGAGGCCCCCTAGCAACTCGCATGGGGACTGGCCTCTCCTGAGGCCACCAGGGCGGGTCCCTGAGGTCCCCGTCGTAACTCGAGAACACCTGCCGCAACTCGAGAAAATCCAGGAAGTTCTCCCTTCCAGGCGAGATGAGGCCTATTTCCGATGAGGCGTCTGGAGACTAATGACACCTAACCTCTGGAACTTCGAAAGGGTCTTTCACACCCTTGCTGCGACTCAAGAAGTTCACCGCCATACCCGTGTCCACTCGAGAGGAAGCACGATGGTCCCGCCCACATCCAGAGGAGCCCCGTTTCCCCCTCGTAGCTCGAGATGAGGGAACCTTTCCATGCTTTCAACGGGAAAGAATTCCCGGCGTTCCCGTCGCATCTCAAGAGGAGGCACTCTCAACAGGAAAGGCGAGAGGAACTCCATGGTCGTACCACCATTCCAAGAGTCCCCCAGATGTCTCAGTCCATTCCAGAGGAACCTCTTTGCCCTGCACTGGCTCATCTTTCACGCCGAGGATCGACTCACACCATGGTGGCACGTGGGACAGCCCTGGGGGAAAGCCTCTAGGGAAAGCCTCGAGGGAAAACCACAGATCATTTGATCCACGCGACGGGAAGCGTGACATTGCTGCTACAGCCTGGAAGGAAAGTGCACGTGCATGCCCCGACTCAAGTCGAGGCCTGTCTCCCCTGGCGAGACTCCAGATGTACCCAAAGATCCATATCAGCCCCTGAGAGGAATCCTCGGTTCCGGCCCTGACTCCACACAAGGTTTTTGGCCCCGGTATCGACGGGAGAGGAATCCCGAGAGGCCCCCTAGCAACTCGCATGGCGACTGGCGTCTCCTGAGGCCACCAGGGCGGGTCCCTGAGGTCCCCGTCGTAACTCGAGAACACCTGCCACAACTCGAGAAAATCCAGGAAGTTCTCCCTTCCAGGCGAGATGAGGCCTATTTCCGATGAGGCGTCTGGAGACTAATGACACCTAACCTCTGGAACTTCGAAAGGGTCTTTCATACCCTTGCTGCAACTCAAGAAGTTCACCGCCATACCCGTGTCCACTCAAGAGGAAGCACGATGGTCCCGCCCACATCCAGAGGAGCACCGTTTCCCCCTCGTAGCTCGAGATGAGGGATCCTTTCCCTGCTTTCAACGGGAAAGAATTCCCGGCGTTCCCCTCGCATCTCAAGAGCAGGCACTCTCAACAGGAAAGGCCAGAGGAACTCCATGGTCGTACCACCATTCCAAGAGTCCCCCAGATGTCTCAGTCCATTCCAGAGGAACCTCTTTGCCATGCACTGGCACATCTTTCACGCCGAGGATCGAATCACACCACGGTGGCACGTGGGACAGCCCTGTGGGAAAGCCTCGAGGGAAAGCCTCGAGGGAAAACCACAGATCGTTTGATCCACGCCACGGGAAGTGTGACATTGCTGCTACAGCCTAGAAGGAAAGCGCATGAGCATGCCCCCACTCGAGACGAGGCCTGACTCCCCTGGGGAGACTCCAGAAGTACTCAAAGATCCATGTCAGCCCCTGAGAGGAATCCTCGGTTCCGGCCCTGACTCCACCAAATGTTTTTGGCCCCGGTATGGACGGGAGAGGAATCCCGAGAGGCCTCCTAGCAACTCGCATGGGGACTGGCCTCTCCTGAGGCCACCAGGGCGGGTCCCTGAGGTCCCCGTCGTAACTCGAGAACACCTGCCGCAACTCGAGAAAATCCAGGAAGTTCTCCCTTCCAGGCGAGATGAGGCCTATTTCCGATGAGGCGGCTGGAGACTAATGACACCTAAACTCTGGAACTTCGAAAGGGTCTTTCACTCCCTTGCTGCAACTCAAGAAGTTCACCGCCATACCCGTCTCCACTCGAGAGGAAGCACGATGGTCCCGCCCACATCCAGAGGAGCCCCGTTTCCCCCTCGTAGCTCGAGATGAGGGATCCTTTCCCTGCTTTCAACGGGAAAGAATTCCCGGCGTTCCCGTCGCATCTCAAGAGGAGGCACTCTCAACAGGAAAGGCGAGAGGAACGCCATGGTCGTACCACCATTCCAAGAGTCCCCCAGATGTCTCAGTCCATTCCAGAGGAACCTCTTTGCCCTGCACTGGCTCATCTTTCACGCCGAGGATCGACTCACAACACGGTGGCACGTGGGACAGCCCTGTGGGAAAGCCTCGAGGGAAAGCCTCGAGGGAAAACCACAGATCCTTTGATCCACGCGACGGGAAGCGTGACATTGCTGCTACAGCCTGGAAGGAAAGCGCACGTGCATGCCCCCACTCGAGACGAGGCCTGACTCCCCTGGGGAGACTCCAGAAGTACTCAAAGATCCATGTCAGCCCCTGAGAGGAATCCTCGGTTCCGGCCCTGACTCCACCAAAGGTTTTTGGCCCCGGTATCGACGGGAGAGGAATCCCGAGAGGCCCCCTAGCAACTCGCATGGGGACTGGCCTCTCCTGAGGCCACCAGGGCGGGTCCCTGAGGTCCCCGTCGTAACTCGAGAACACCTGCCGCAACTCGAGAAAATCCAGGAAGTTCTCCCTTCCAGGCGAGATGAGGCCTATTTCCGATGAGGCGTCTGGAGACTAATGACACCTAACCTCTGGAACTTCGAAAGGGTCTTTCACACCCTTGCTGCAACTCAAGAAGTTCACCGCCATACCCGTGTCCACTCGAGAGGAAGCACGATGGTCCCGCCCACATCCAGAGGAGCCCCGTTTCCCCCTCGTAGCTCGAGATGAGGGAACCTTTCCATGCTTTCAACGGGAAAGAATTCCCGGCGTTCCCGTCGCATCTCAAGAGGAGGCACTCTCAACAGGAAAGGCGAGAGGAACTCCATGGTCGTACCACCATTCCAAGAGTCCCCCAGATGTCTCAGTCCATTCCAGAGGAACCTCTTTGCCCTGCACTGGCTCATCTTTCACGCCGAGGATCGACTCACACCATGGTGGCACGTGGGACAGCCCTGTGGGAAAGCCTCGAGGGAAAGCCTCAAGGGAAAACCACAGATCCTTTGATCCACGCGACGGGAAGCGTGACATTGCTGCTACAGCCTGGAAGGAAAGCGCACGTGCATGCCCCCACTCGAGACGAGGCCTGACTCCCCTGGGGAGACTCCAGAAGTACCCAAAATCCATGTCAGCGCCTGAGAGGAATCCTCGGTTCCGGCCCTGACTCCACCAAAGGGTTTTGGCCCCGGTATCGACGGAAGAGTAATCCCGAGAAGCCCCCTAGCAACTCGCATGGGGACTGGCCTCTCCTGAGGCCACCAGGGCGGGTCCCTGAGGTCCCCGTCGTAACTCGAGAACACCTGCCGCAACTCGAGAAATCCAGGAAGTTCTCCCTTCCAGGCGAGATGAGGCCTATTTCCGATGAGGCGTCTGGAGACTAATGACACCTAAACTCTGGAACTTCGAAAGGGTCTTTCACACCCTTGCTGCAACTCAAGAAGTTCACCGCCATACCCGTGTCCACTCAAGAGGAAGCACGATGGTCCCGCCCACATCCAGAGGAGCACCGTTTCCCCCTCGTAGCTCGAGATGAGGGATCCTTTCCCTGCTTTCAACGGGAAAGGATTCCCGGCGTTCCCGTCGCATCTCAAGAGGAGGCACTCTCAGCAGGAAAGGCGAGAGGAACTCCATGGTCTTACCACCATTCCAAGAGTCCCCCAGATGTCTCAGTCCATTCCAGAGGAACCTCTTTGCCCAGCACTGGCTCATCTATCACGCCGAGGATCGACTAACACCATGGTGGCACGTGGGACAGCCCTGTGGGAAAGCCTCGATGGAAAGCCTCGAGGGAAAACCACAGATCCTTTGATCCACGCCACGGGAAGCGTGACATTCCTGCTACAGCCTGGAAGGAAAGCACACGTGCATGCCCCCAGTCGAGACGAGGCCTGACTCCCCTGGGGAGACTCCAGAAGTACTCAAAGATCCATGTCAGCCCATGAGAGGAATCCTCGGTTCCGGCCCTGACTCCACCAAAGGTTTTTGGCCCCGGTATCGACGGGAGAGGAATCCCGAGAGGCCCCCTAGCAACTCGCATGGGGACTGGCCTCTCCTGAGGCCACCAGGGCGGGTCCCTGAGGTCCCCGTCGTAACTCGAGAACACCTGCAGCAACTGGAGAAAATCCAGGAAGTTCTCCCTTCCAGGCGAGATGAGGCCTATTTCCGATGAGGCGTCTGGAGACTAATGACACCTAACCTCTGGAACTTCGAAAGGGTCTTTCACACCCTTGCTGCGACTCAAGAAGTTCACCGCCATACCCGTGTCCACTCGAGAGGAAGCACGATGGTCCCGCCCACATCCAGAGGTGCACCGTTTCCCCCTCGTAGCTCGAGATGAGGGATCCTTTCCCTGCTTTCAACGGGAAAGAATTCCCGGCGTTCCCGTCGCATCTCAAGAGGAGGCACTCTCAACAGGAAAGGCGAGAGGAACTCCATGGTCGTACCACCATTCCAAGAGTCCCCCAGATGTCTCAGTCCATTCCAGAGGAACCTCTTTGCCCTGCACTGGCTCATCTTTCACGCCGAGGATCGACTCACACCACGGTGGCACGTGCGACCGCCCTGTGGGAAAGCCTCGAGGGAAAACCACAGATCCTTTGATCCACGCCACGGGAAGCGTGACATTGCTGCTACAGCCTGGAAGGAAAGCGCACGTGCATGCCCCCACTCGAGACGAGGCCTGACTCCACTGGGGAGACTCCAGAAGTACCCAAAGATCCATGTCAGCCCCTGAGAGGAATCCTCGGTTCCGGCCCTGACTCCACACAAGGTTTTTGGCCCCGGTATCGACGGGAGAGGAATCCCGAGAGGCCCCCTAGCAACTCGCATGGGGACTGGCCTCTCCTGAGGCCACCAGGGCGGGTCCCTGAGGTCCCCGTCGTAACTCGAGAACACCTGCCGGAACTCGAGAAAATCCAGGAAGTTCTCCCTTCCAGGCGAGATGAGGCCTATTTCCGATGAGGCCTCTGGAGACTAATGACACCAAACCTCGGGAACTTCGAAAGGGTCTTTCACACCCTTGCTGCAACTCAAGAAGTTCACCGCCATACCCGTCTCCACTCGAGAGGAAGCACGATGGTCCCGCCCACATCCAGAGGAGCCCCGTTTCCCCCTCGTAGCTAGAGATGAGGGATCCTTTCCCTGGTTTCAACGGGAAAGTATTCCCGGCGTTCCCGTCGCATCTCAAGAGGAGGCACTCTCAACAGGAAAGGCGAGAGGAACTCCATGGTCGTACCACCATTCCAAGAGTCCCCCAGATGTCTCAGTCCATTCCAGAGGAACCTCTTTGCCCTGCACTGGCTCATCTTTCACGCCGAGGATCGACTCACAACACGGTGGCACGTGGGACAGCCCTGTGGGAAAGCCTCGAGGGAAAGCCTCGAGGGAAAACCACAGATCCTTTGATCCACGCGACGGGAAGCGTGACATTGCTGCTACAGCCTGGAAGGAAAGCGCACGTGCATGCCCCCACTCGAGACGAGGCCTGACTCCCCTGGGGAGACTCCAGAAGTACCCAAAGATCCATGTCAGCCCCTGAGAGGAATCCTCGGTTCCGGCCCTGACTCCACACAAGCTTTTTGGCCCCGGTATCGACGGGAGAGGAATCCCGAGAGGCCCCCTAGCAACTCGCATGGGGACTGGCCTCTCCTGAGGCCACCAGGGCGGGTCCCTGAGGTCCCCGTCGTAACTCGAGAACACCTGCCGCAACTCGAGAAAATCCAGGAAGTTCTCCCTTCCAGGCGAGATGAGGCCTATTTCCGATGAGGCGTCTGGAGACTAATGACACCAAACCTCGGGAACTTCGAAAGGGTCTTTCACACCCTTGCTGCAACTCAAGAAGTTCACCGCCATACCCGTCTCCACTTGAGAGGAAGCACGATGGTCCCGCCCACATCCAGAGGAGCCCCGTTTCCCCCTCGTAGCTCGAGATGAGGGATCCTTTCCCTGGTTTCAACGGGAAAGTATTCCCGGCGTTCCCGTCGCATCTCAAGAAGAGGCACTCTCAACAGGAAAGGCGAGAGGAACTCCATGGCCGTACCACCATTCCAAGAGTCCCCCAGATGTCTCAGTCAATTCCAGAGGAACCTCTTTGCCCTGCACTGGCTCATCTTTCACGCCGAGGATCGACTCACAACACGGTGGCACGTGGGACAGCCCTGTGGGAAAGCCTCGAGGGAAAGCCTCGAGGGAAAACCAGAGATCCTTTGATCCACGCGACGGGAAGCGTGACATTGCTGCTACAGCCTGGAAGGAAAGCGCACGTGCATGCACCCACTCGAGACGAGGCCTGACTCCCCTGGGGAGACTCCAGAAGTACCCAAAGATCCATGTCAGCCCCTGAGAGGAATCCTCGGTTCCGGCCCTGACTCCACCAAAGGGTTTTGGCCCCGGTATCGACGGAAGAGTAATCCCGAGAAGCCCCCTAGCAACTCGCATGGGGACTGGCCTCTCCTGAGGCCACCAGGGCCGGTCCCTGAGGTCCCCGTCGTAACTCGAGAACACCTGCCGCAACTCGAGAAATCCAGGAAGTTCTCCCTTCCAGGCAAGATGAGGCCTATTTCCGATGAGGCGTCTGGAGACTAATGACACCTAAACTCTGGAACTTCGAAAGGGTCTTTCACACCCTTGCTGCAACTCAAGAAGTTCACCGCCATACCCGTGTCCACTCAAGAGGAAGCACGATGGTCCCGCCCACATCCAGAGGAGCACCGTTTCCCCCTCGTAGCTCGAGATGAGGGATCCTTTCCCTGCTTTCAACGGGAAAGAATTCCCGGCGTTCCCGTCGCATCTCAAGAGGAGGCACTCTCAGCAGGAAAGGCGAGAGGAACACCATGGTCTTACCACCATTCCAAGAGTCCCCCAGATGTCTCAGTCCATTCCAGAGGAACCTCTTTGCCCAGCACTGGCTCATCTATCACGCCGAGGATCGACTCACACCATGGTGGCACGTGGGACAGCCCTGTGGGAAAGCCTCGATGGAAAGCCTCGAGGGAAAACCACAGATCCTTTGATCCACGCCACGGGAAGCGTGACATTCCTGCTACAGCCTGGAAGGAAAGCACACGTGCATGCCCCCAGTCGAGACGAGGCCTGACTCCCCTGGGGAGACTCCAGAAGTACTCAAAGATCCATGTCAGCCCATGAGAGGAATCCTCGGTTCCGGCCCTGACTCCACCAAAGGTTTTTGGCCCCGGTATCGACGGGAGAGGAATCCCGAGAGGCCCCCTAGCAACTCGCATGGGGACTGGCCTCTCCTGAGGCCACCAGGGCGGGTCCCTGAGGTCCCCGTCGTAACTCGAGAACACCTGCAGCAACTGGAGAAAATCCAGGAAGTTCTCCCTTCCAGGCGAGATGAGGCCTATTTCCGATGAGGCGTCTGGAGACTAATGACACCTAACCTCTGGAACTTCGAAAGGGTCTTTCACACCCTTGCTGCGACTCAAGAAGTTCACCGCCATACCCGTGTCCACTCGAGAGGAAGCACGATGGTCCCGCCCACATCCAGAGGTGCACCGTTTCCCCCTCGTAGCTCGAGATGAGGGATCCTTTCCCTGCTTTCAACGGGAAAGAATTCCCGGCGTTCCCGTCGCATCTCAAGAGGAGGCACTCTCAACAGGAAAGGCGAGAGGAACTCCATGGTCGTACCACCATTCCAAGAGTCCCCCAGATGTCTCAGTCCATTCCAGAGGAACCTCTTTGCCCTGCACTGGCTCATCTTTCACGCCGAGGATCGACTCACACCACGGTGGCACGTGCGACCGCCCTGTGGGAAAGCCTCGAGGGAAAACCACAGATCCTTTGATCCACGCCACGGGAAGCGTGACATTGCTGCTACAGCCTGGAAGGAAAGCGCACGTGCATGCCCCCACTCGAGACGAGGCCTGACTCCCCTGGGGAGACTCCAGAAGTACCCAAAGATCCATGTCAGCCCCTGAGAGGAATCCTCGGTTCCGGCCCTGACTCCACACAAGGTTTTTGGCCCCGGTATCGACGGGAGAGGAATCCCGAGAGGCCCCCTAGCAACTCGCATGGGGACTGGCCTCTCCTGAGGCCACCAGGGCGGGTCCCTGAGGTCCCCGTCGTAACTCGAGAACACCTGCCGGAACTCGAGAAAATCCAGGAAGTTCTCCCTTCCAGGCGAGATGAGGCCTATTTCCGATGAGGCCTCTGGAGACTAATGACACCTAACCTCTGGAACTTCGAAAGGGTCTTTCACACCCTTGCTGCAACTCAAGAAGTTCACCGCCATACCCGTCTCCACTCGAGAGGAAGCACGATGGTCCCGCCCACATCCAGAGGAGCCCCGTTTCCCCCTCGTAGCTCGAGATGTGGGATCCTTTCCCTGCTTTCAACGGGAAAGTATTCCCGGCGTTCCCGTCGCATCTCAAGAGGAGGCACTCTCAACAGGAAAGGCGAGAGGAACTCCATGGTCGTACCACCATTCCAAGAGTCCCCCAGATGTCTCAGTCAATTCCAGAGGAACCTCTTTGCCCTGCACTGGCTCATCTTTCACGCCGAGGATCGACTCACAACACGGTGGCACGTGGGACAGCCCTGTGGGAAAGCCTCGAGGGAAAGCCTCGAGGGAAAACCACAGATCCTTTGATCCACGCGACGGGAAGCGTGACATTGCTGCTACAGCCTGGAAGGAAAGCGCACGTGCATGCCCCCACTCGAGACGAGGCCTGACTCCACTGGGGAGACTCCAGAAGTACCCAAAGATCCATGTCAGCCCCTGAGAGGAATCCTCGGTTCCGGCCCTGACTCCACACAAGGTTTTTGGCCCCGGTATCGACGGGAGAGGAATCCCGAGAGGCCCCCTAGCAACTCGCATGGGGACTGGCCTCTCCTGAGGCCACCAGGGCGGGTCCCGGAGGTCCCCGTCGTAACTCGAGAACACCTGCCGGAACTCGAGAAAATCCTGGAAGTTCTCCCTTCCAGGCGAGATGAGGCCTATTTCCGATGAGGCCTCTGGAGACTAATGACACCAAACCTCGGGAACTTCGAAAGGGTCTTTCACACCCTTGCTGCAACTCAAGAAGTTCACCGCCATACCCGTCTCCACTCGAGAGGAAGCACGATGGTCCCGCCCACATCCAGAGGAGCCCCGTTTCCCCCTCGTAGCTAGAGATGAGGGATCCTTTCCCTGGTTTCAACGGGAAAGTATTCCCGGCGTTCCCGTCGCATCTCAAGAGGAGGCACTCTCAACAGGAAAGGCGAGAGGAACTCCATGGTCGTACCACCATTCCAAGAGTCCCCCAGATGTCTCAGTCCATTCCAGAGGAACCTCTTTGCCCTGCACTGGCTCATCTTTCACGCCGAGGATCGACTCACAACACGGTGGCACGTGGGACAGCCCTGTGGGAAAGCCTCGAGGGAAAGCCTCGAGGGAAAACCACAGATCCTTTGATCCACGCGACGGGAAGCGTGACATTGCTGCTACAGCCTGGAAGGAAAGCGCACGTGCATGCCCCCACTCGAGACGAGGCCTGACTCCCCTGGGGAGACTCCAGAAGTACCCAAAGATCCATGTCAGCCCCTGAGAGGAATCCTCGGTTCCGGCCCTGACTCCACACAAGCTTTTTGGCCCCGGTATCGACGGGAGAGGAATCCCGAGAGGCCCCCTAGCAACTCGCATTGGGACTGGCCTCTCCTGAGGCCACCAGGGCGGGTCCCTGAGGTCCCCGTCGTAACTCGAGAACACCTGTCGCAACTCGAGAAAATCCAGGAAGTTCTCCCTTCCAGGCGAGATGAGGCCGATTTCCGATGAGGCCTCTGGAGACTAATGACACCAAACCTCGGGAACTTCGAAAGGGTCTTTCACACCCTTGCTGCAACTCAAGAAGTTCACCGCCATACCCGTCTCCACTTGAGAGGAAGCACGATGGTCCCGCCCACATCCAGAGGAGCCCCGTTTCCCCCTCGTAGCTCGAGATGAGGGATCCTTTCCCTGCTTTCAACGGGAAAGAATTCCCGGCGTTCCCCTCGCATCTCAAGAGCAGGCACTCTCAACAGGAAAGGCCAGAGGAACTCCATGGTCGTACCACCATTCCAAGAGTCCCCCAGATGTCTCAGTCCATTCCAGAGGAACCTCTTTGCCATGCACTGGCACATCTTTCACGCCGAGGATCGAATCACACCACGGTGGCACGTGGGACAGCCCTGTGGGAAAGCCTCGATGGAAAGCCTCGAGGGAAAACCACAGATCCTTTGATCCACGCCACGGGAAGCGTCACATTGCTGCTACAGCCTGGAAGGAAAGCGCACGTGCATGCCCCCAGTCGAGACGAGGCCTCACTCCCCTAGGGAGACTCCAGAAGTACTCAAAGATCCATGTCAGCCCCTGAGAGGAATCCTCGGTTCCGGCCCTGACTCCACCAAAGGTTTTTGGCCCCGGTATCGACGGGAGAGGAATCCCGAGAGGCCCCCTAGCAACTCGCATGGGGACTGGCCTCTCCTGAGGCCACCAGGGCGGGTCCCTGAGGTCCCCGTCGTAACTCGAGAACACCTGCCGCAACTCGAGAAAATCCAGGAAGTTCTCCCTTCCAGGCGAGATGAGGCCTATTTCCGATGAGGCGTCTGGAGACTAATGACACCTAACCTCTGGAACTTCGAAAGGGTCTTTCACACCCTTGCTGCGACTCAAGAAGTTCACCGCCATACCCGTGTCCACTCGAGAGGAAGCACGATGGTCCCGCCCACATCCAGAGGAGCACCGTTTCCCCCTCGTAGCTCGAGATGAGGGAACCTTTCCATGCTTTCAACGGGAAAGAATTCCCGGCGTTCCCGTCGCATCTCAAGAGGAGGCACTCTCAACAGGAAAGGCGAGAGGAACTCCATGGTCGTACCACCATTCCAAGAGTCCCCCAGATGTCTCAGTCCATTCAAGAGGAACCTCTTTGCCCTGCAGTGGCTCATCTTTCACGCCGAGGATCGACTCACACCACGGTGGCACGTGGGACAGCCCTGTGGGAAAGCCTCGAGGGAAAGCCTCGAGGGAAAACCACAGATCCTTTGATCCACGCGACGGGAAGCGTGACATTGCTGCTATAGCCTGGAAGGAAAGTGCACGTGCATGCCCCGACTCGAGACGAGGCCTGTCTCCCCTGGCGAGACTCCAGATGTACCCAAAGATCCATATCAGCCCCTGAGAGGAATCCTCGCTTCGGGCCCTGACTCCACACAAGGTTTTTGGCCCCGGTATCGACGGGAGAGGAATCCCGAGAGGCCCCCTAGCAACTCACATGGGGACTGGCGTCTACTGAGGCCACCAGGGCGGGTTCCTGAGGTCCCCGTCGTAACTCGAGAACACCTGCCGCAACTCGAGAAAATCCAGGAAATTCTCCCTTCCAGGCGAGATGAGGCCTATTTCCAATGAGGCGTCTGGAGACTAATGACACCTAACCTCTGCAAGTTCGAAAGGGTCTTTCACACCCTTGCTGCAACTCAAGAAGTTCACCGCCATACCCGTGTCCACTCAAGAGGAAGCACGATGGTCCCGCCCACATCCAGAGGAGCACCGTTTCCCCCTCGTAGCTCGAGATGAGGGATCCTTTCCCTGCTTTCAACGGGAAAGAATTCCCGGCGTTCCCGTCGCATCTCAAGAGGAGGCACTCTCAACAGGAAAGGCGAGAGGAACTCCATGGTCGTACCACCATTCCAAGAGTCCCCCAGATGTCTCAGTGCATTCCAGAGGAATCTCTTTGCCCTGCACTGGCTCATCTTTCACGCCGAGGATCGACTCACACCACGGTGGCACATGGGACAGCCCTGTGGGAAAGCCTCGAGGGAAAGCCTCGAGGGAAATCCACAGATCCTTTGATCCACGCGACGGGAAGCGTGACATTGCTGCTACAGCCTGGAAGGAAAGCGCACGTGCATGCCCCCACTCGAGACCAGGCCTGACTCCCCTGGGGAGACTCCAGAAGTACCCAAAGATCCATGTCAGCCCCTCAGAGGAATCCTCGGTTCCGGCCCTGACTCCACCAAAGGCTTTTGGCCCCGGTATCGACGGAAGAGTAATCCCGAGAGGCCCCCTAGCAACTCGCATGGGGACTGGCCTCTCCTGAGGCCACCAGGGCGGGTCCCTGAGGTCCCCGTCGAAACTCGAGAACACCTGCCGCAACTCGAGAAATCCAGGAAGTTCTCCCTTCCAGGCGAGATGAGGCCTATTTCCGATGAGGCGTCTGGAGACTAATGACACCTAAACTCTGGAACTTCGAAAGGGTCTTTCACACCCTTGCTGCAACTCAAGAAGTTCACCGCCATACCCGTGTCCACTCAAGAGGAAGCACGATGGTCCCGCCCACATCCAGAGGAGCACCGTTTCCCCCTCGTAGCTCGAGATGAGGGATCCTTTCCCTGCTTTCAACGGGAAAGAATTCCCGGCGTTCCCGTCGCATCTCAAGAGGAGGCACTCTCAGCAGGAAAGGCGAGAGGAACTCCATGGTCGTACCACCATTCCAAGAGTCCCCCAGATGTCTCAGTCCATTCCAGAGGAACCTCTTTGCCCTGCACTGGCTCATCTATCACGCCGAGGATCGACTCACACCATGGTGGCACGTGGGACAGCCCTGTGGGAAAGCCTCGATGGAAAGCCTCGAGGGAAAACCACAGATCCTTTGATCCACGCCACGGGAAGCGTGACATTGCTGCTACAGCCTGGAAGGAAAGCGCACGTGCATGCCCCCAGTCGCGACGAGGCCTGACTCCCCTGGGGAGACTCCAGAAGTACCCAAAGATCCATGTCAGCCCCTCAGAGGAATCCTCGGTTCCGGCCCTGACTCCACCAAAGGCTTTTGGCCCCGGTATCGACGGAAGAGTAATCCCGAGAGGCCCCCTAGCAACTCGCATGGGGACTGGCCTCTCCTGAGGCCACCAGGGCGGGTCCCTGAGGTCCCCGTCGAAACTCGAGAACACCTGCCGCAACTCGAGAAATCCAGGAAGTTCTCCCTTCCAGGCGAGATGAGGCCTATTTCCGATGAGGCGTCTGGAGACTAATGACACCTAAACTCTGGAACTTCGAAAGGGTCTTTCACACCCTTGCTGCAACTCAAGAAGTTCACCGCCATACCCGTGTCCACTCAAGAGGAAGCACGATGGTCCCGCCCACATCCAGAGGAGCACCGTTTCCCCCTCGTAGCTCGAGATGAGGGATCCTTTCCCTGCTTTCAACGGGAAAGAATTCCCGGCGTTCCCGTCGCATCTCAAGAGGAGGCACTCTCAGCAGGAAAGGCGAGAGGAACTCCATGGTCGTACCACCATTCCAAGAGTCCCCCAGATGTCTCAGTCCATTCCAGAGGAACCTCTTTGCCCTGCACTGGCTCATCTATCACGCCGAGGATCGACTCACACCATGGTGGCACGTGGGACAGCCCTGTGGGAAAGCCTCGATGGAAAGCCTCGAGGGAAAACCACAGATCCTTTGATCCACGCCACGGGAAGCGTGACATTGCTGCTACAGCCTGGAAGGAAAGCGCACGTGCATGCCCCCAGTCTCGACGAGGCCTGACTCCCCTGGGGAGACTCCAGAAGTACTCAAAGATCCATGTCAGCCCCTGAGAGGAATCCTCGGTTCCGGCCCTGACTCCACCAAAGGTTTTTGGCCCCGGTATCGACGGGAGAGGAATCCCGAGAGGCCCCCTAGCAACTCGCATGGGGACTGGCCTCTCCTGAGGCCACCAGGGCGGGTCCCTGAGGTCCCCGTCGTAACTCGAGAACACCTGCCGCAACTCGAGAAAATCCAGGAAGTTCTCCCTTCCAGGCGAGATGAGGCCTATTTCCGATGAGGCGTCTGGAGACTAATGACACCTAACCTCTGGAACTTCGAAAGGGTCTTTCACACCCTTGCTGCGACTCAAGAAGTTCACCGCCATACCCGTGTCCACTCGAGAGGAAGCACGATGGTCCCGCCCACATCCAGAGGAGCCCCGTTTCCCCCTCGTAGCTCAAGATGAGGGATCCTTTCCCTGCTTTCAACGGGAAAGAATTCCCGGCGTTCCTGTCGCATCTCAAGAGGAGGCACTCTCAGCAGGAAAGGCGAGAGGAACTTCATGGTCGTACCACCATTCCAAGAGTCCCCCAGATGTCTCAGTCCATTCCAGAGGAACCTCCTTGCCCTGCACTGGCTCATCTATCACGCCGAGGATCGACTCACACCATGGTGGCACGTGGGACAGCCCTGTGGGAAAGCCTCGATGGAAAGCCTCGAGGGAAAACCACAGATCCTTTGATCCACGCCACGGGAAGCGTGACATTGCTGCTACAGCCTGGAAGGAAAGCGCACGTGCATGCCCCCAGTCGAGACGAGGCCTGACTCCCCTAGGGAGACTCCAGAAGTACTCAAAGATCCATGTCAGCCCCTGAGAGGAATCCTCGGTTCCGGCCCTGACTCCACCAAAGGTTTTTGGCCCCGGTATCGACGGGAGAGGAATCCCGAGAGGCCCCCTAGCAACTCGCATGGGGACTGGCCTCTCCTGAGGCCACCAGGGCGGGTCCCTGAGGTCCCCGTCGTAACTCGAGAACACCTGCCACAACTCGAGAAAATCCAGGAAGTTCTCCCTTCCAGGCGAGATGAGGCCTATTTCCGATGAGGCGTCTGGAGACTAATGACACCTAACCTCTGGAACTTCGAAAGGGTCTTTCACACCCTTGCTGCGACTCAAGAAGTTCACCGCCATACCCGTCTCCACTCGAGAGGAAGCACGATGGTCCCGCCCACATCCAGAGGAGCACCGTTTCCCCCTCGTAGCTCGAGATGAGGGAACCTTTCCATGCTTTCAACGGGAAAGAATTCCCGGCGTTCCCGTCGCATCTCAAGAGGAGGCACTCTCAACAGGAAAGGCGAGAGGAACTCCATGGTCGTACCACCATTCCAAGAGTCCCCCAGATGTCTCAGTCCATTCTAGAGGAACCTCTTTGCCCTGCACTGGCTCATCTTTCACGCCGAGGATCGACTCACACCATGGTGGCACGTGGGACAGCCCTGTGGGAAAGCCTCGAGGGAAAGCCTCGAGGGAAAACCACAGATCCTTTGATCCACGCGACGGGAAGCGTGACATTGCTGCTACAGCCTGGAAGGAAAGTGCACGTGCATGCCACGACTCGAGACGAGGCCTGTCTCCCCTGGCGAGACTCCAAATGTACACAAAGATCCATATCAGCCCATGAAAGTAATCCTCGGTTCCGGCCCTGACTCCACACAAGGTTTTTGGCCCCGGTATCGACGGGAGAGGAATCCCGAGAGGCCCCCTAGCAACTCGCATGGGGACTGGCCTCTCCTGAGGCCACCAGGGCGGGTCCCTGAGGTCCCCGTCGTAACTCGAGAACACCTGCCGCAACTCGAGAAAATCCAGGAAGTTCTCCCTTCCAGGCGAGATGAGGCCTATTTCCGATGAGGCATCTGGAGACTAATGACACCTAACCTGTGGAACTTCGAAAGGGTCTTTCACACCCTTGCTGCGAATCAAGAAGTTCACCGCCATACCCGTCTCCACTCGAGAGGAAGCACGATGGTCCCGCCCACATCCAGAGGAGCCCCGTTTCCCCGTCGTAGCTCGAGATGAGGGATCCTTTCCCTGCTTTCAACGGGAAAGAATTCCCGGCGTTCCCGTCGCATCTCAAGAGGAGGCACTCTCAACAGGAAAGGCGAGAGGAACTCCATGGTCGTACCACTATTCCAAGAGTCCCCCAGATGTCTCCGTCCACTCCAGAGGAACCTCTTTGCCCTGCACTGGCTCATCTTTCACGCCGAGGATCGACTCACACCACGGTGGCACGTGGGACAGCCCTGTGGGAAAGCCTCAAGGGAAAGCCTCGAGGGAAAACCACAGATCCTTTGATCCACGCGACGGGAAGCGTGACATTGCTGCTACAGCCTGGAAGGAAAGTGCACGTGCATGCCCCGACTCGAGACGAGGCCTGTCTCCCCTGGCGAGACTCCAGATGTACCCAAAGATCCATATCAGCCCCTGAGAGGAATCCTCGGTTCCGGCCCTGACTCCACACAAGGTTTTTGGCCCCGGTATCGACGGGAGAGGAATCCCGAGAGGCCCCCTAGCAACTCGCATGGGGACTGGCGTCTCCTGAGGCCACCAGGGCGGGTCCCTGAGGTCCCCGTCGTAATTCGAGAACACCTGCCGCAACTCGAGAAAATCCAGGAAGTTCTCCCTTCCAGGCGAGATGAGGCCTATTTCTGATGAGGCGTCTGAAGACTAATGACACCTAACCTCTGGAACTTCGAAAGAGTCTTTCACACCCTTGCTGCAACTCAACAAGTTCACCGCCATACCCGTGTCCACTCAAGAGGAAGCACGATGGTCCCGCCCACATCCAGAGGAGCACCGTTTCCCCCTCGTAGCTCGAGATGAGGGATCCTTTCCCTGCTTTCAACGGGAAAGAATTCCCGGCGTTCCCGTCGCATCTCAAGAGCAGGCACTCTCAACAGGAAAGGCGAGAGGAACTCCATGGTCGTACCACCATTCCAAGAGTCCCCCAGATGTCTCAGTCCATTCCAGAGGAACCTCTTTGCCCTGCACTGGCTCATCTTTCACGCCGAGGATCGACTCACACCACGGTGGCACGTGGGACAGCCCTGTGGGAAAGCCTCGAGGGAAAGCCTCGAGGGAAAACCACAGATCCTTTGATCCACGCGACGGGAAGCGTGACATTGCTGCTACAGCCTGGAAGGAAAGCGCAGGTGCATGCCCCCACTCGAGACCAGGCCTGACTCCCCTGGGGAGACTCCAGAAGTACTCAAAGATCCATGTCAGCCCCTCAGAGGAATCCTCGGTTCCGGCCCTGACTCCACCAAAGGCTTTTGGCCCCGGTATCGACGGAAGAGTAATCCCGAGAGGCCCCCTAGCAACTCGCATGGGGACTGGCCTCTCCTGAGGCCACCAGGGCGGGTCCCTGAGGTCCCCGTCGAAACTCGAGAACACCTGCGGCAACTCGAGAAATCCAGGAAGTTCTCCCTTCCAGGCGAGATGAGGCCTATTTCCGATGAGGCGTCTGGAGACTAATGACACCTAAACTCTGGAACTTCGAAAGGGTCTTTCACACCCTTGCTGCGAATCAAGAAGTTCACCGCCATACCCGTCTCCACTCGAGAGGAAGCACGATGGTCCCGCCCACATCCAGAGGAGCCCCGTTTCGCCCTCGTAGCTCGAGATGAGGGATCCTTTCCCTGCTTTCAACGGGAAAGAATTCCCGGCGTTCCCGTCGCATCTCAAGAGGAGGCACTCTCAGCAGGAAAGGCGAGAGGAACTCCATGGTCATACCACCATTCCAAGAGTCCCCCAGATGTCTCAGTCCATTCCAGAGGAACCTCTTTGCCCTGCACTGGCTCATCTTTCACGCCGAGGATCGACTCACACCACGGTGGCACGTGGGACAGCGCTGTGGGAAAGCCTCGAGGGAAAGCCTCGAGGGAAAACCACAGATCCTTTGATCCACGTGACGGGAAGCGTGACATTGCTGCTACAGCCTGGAAGGAAAGCGCACGTGCATGCCCCCACTCGAGACGAGGCCTGACTCCCCTGGGGAGACTCCAGAAGTACCCAAAGATCCATGTCAGCCCCTGAGAGGAATCCTCGGTTCCGGCCCTGACTCCACACAAGGTTTTTGGCCCCGGTATCGACGGGAGAGGAATCCCGAGAGGCCGCCTAGCAACTCGCATGAGGACTGGCCTCTCCTGAGGCCACCAGGGCGGGTCCCTGTGGTCCCCGTCGTAATTCGAGAACACCTGCCGCAACTCGAGAAAATCCAGGAAGTTCTCCCTTCCAGGCGAGATGAGGCCTATTTCCGATGAGGCGTCTGGAGACTAATGACACCTAAACTCTGGAACTTCGAAAGGGTCTTTCACACCCTTGCTGCGAATCAAGAAGTTCACCGCCATACCCGTCTCCACTCGAGAGGAAGCACGATGGTCCCGCCCACATCCAGAGGAGCCCCGTTTCGCCCTCGTAGCTCGAGATGAGGGTTCCTTTCCCTGCTTTCAACGGGAAAGAATTCCCGGCGTTCCCGTCGCATCTCAAGAGGAGGCACTCTCAGCAGGAAAGGCGAGAGGAACTCCATGGTCGTACCACCATTCCAAGAGTCCCCCAGATGTCTCAGTCCATTCCAGAGGAACCTCTTTGCCCTGCACTGGCTCATCTATCACGCCAAGGATCGACTCACACCATGGTGGCACGTGGGACAGCCCTGTGGGAAAGCCTCGATGGAAAGACTCGAGGGAAAACCACAGATCCTTTGATCCACGCCGCGGGAAGCGTGACATTGCTGCTACAGCCTGGAAGGAAAGCGCACGTGCATGCCCCCAGTCGAGACGAGGCCTGACTCCCCTGGGGAGACTCCAGAAGTACTCAAAGATCCATGTCAGCCCCTGAGAGGAATCCTCGGTTCCGGCCCTGACTCCACCAAAGGTTTTTGGCCCCGGTATCGACGGGAGAGGAATCCCGAGAGGCCCCCTAGCAACTCGCATGGGGACTGGCCTCTCCTGAGGCCACCAGGGCGGGTCCCTGAGGTCCCCGTCGTAACTCGAGAACACCTGCCGCAACTCGAGAAAATCCAGGAAGTTCTCCCTTCCAGGCGAGATGAGGCCTATTTCCGATGAGGCGTCTGGAGACTAATGACACCTAACCTCTGGAACTTCGAAAGGGTCTTTCACACCCTTGCTGCGACTCAAGAAGTTCACCGCCATACCCGTCTCCACTCGAGAGGAAGCACGATGGTCCCGCCCACATCCAGAGGAGCCCCGTTTCCCCCTCGTAGCTCGAGATGAGGGATCCTTTCCCTGCTTTCAACGGGAAAGAATTCCCGGCGTTCCCGTCGCATCTCAAGAGGAGGCACTCTCAACAGGAAAGGCGAGAGGAACTCCATGGTCGTACCACCATTCCAAGAGTCCCCCAGATGTCTCAGTCCATTCCAGAGGAACCTCTTTGCCCTGCACTGGCTCATCTTTCACGCCGAGGATCGACTCACACCACGGTGACACGTGGGACAGCCCTGTGGGAAAGCCTCGAGGGAAAGCCTCGAGGGAAAACCACAGATCCTTTGATCCACGTGACGGGAAGCGTGACATTGCTGCTACAGCCTGGAAGGAAAGCGCACGTGCATGCCCCCACTCGAGACGAGGCCTGACTCCCCTGGGGAGACTCCAGAAGTACCCAAAGATCCATGTCAGCCCCTGAGAGGAATCCTCGGTTCCGGCCCTGAATCCACACAAGGTTTTTGGCCCCGGTATCGACGGGAGAGGAATCCCGAGAGGCCCCCTAGCAACTCGCATGAGGACTGGCCTCTCCTGAGGCCACCAGGGCGGGTCCCTGTGGTCCCCGTCGTAACTCGAGAACACCTGCCGCAACTCGAGAAAATCCAGGAAGTTCTCCCTTCCAGGCGAGATGAGGCCTATTTCCGATGAGGCGTCTGGAGACTAATGACACCTAACCTCTGGAACTTCGAAAGGGTCTTTCACACCCTTGCTGCAACTCAAGAAGTTCACCGCCATACCCGTCTCCACTCGAGAGGAAGCACGATGGTCCCGCCCACATCCAGAGGAGCCCCGTTTCCCCCTCGTAGCTCGAGATGAGGGATCCTTTCCCTGCTTTCAACGGGAAAGAATTCCCGGCGTTCCCGTCGCATCTCAAGAGGAGGCACTCTCAACAGGAAAGGCGAGAGGAACTCCATGGTCGTACCACCATTCCAAGAGTCCCCCAGATGTCTCAGTCCATTCCAGAGGAACCTCTTTGCCCTGCACTGGCTCATCTTTCACGCCGAGGATCGACTCACACCACGGTGACACGTGGGACAGCCCTGTGGGAAAGCCTCGAGGGAAAGCCTCGAGGGAAAACCACAGATCCTTTGATCTACGTGACGGGAAGCGTGACATTGCTGCTACAGCCTGGAAGGAAAGCGCACGTGCATGCCCCCACTCGAGACGAGGCCTGACTCCCCTGGGGAGACTCCAGAAGTACCCAAAGATCCATGTCAGCCCCTGAGAGGAATCCTCGGTTCCGGCCCTGACTCCACACAAGGTTTTTGGCCCCGGTATCGACGGGAGAGGAATCCCGAGAGGCCCCCTAGCAACTCGCATGAGGACTGGCCTCTCCTGAGGCCACCAGGGCGGGTCCCTGAGGTCCCCGTCGTAACTGGAGAACACCTGCCGCAACTCGAGAAAATCCAGGAAGTTCTCCCTTCCAGGCGAGATGAGGCCTATTTCCGATGAGGCGTCTGGAGACTAATGACACCTAACCTCTGGAACTTCGAAAGGGTCTTTCACACCCTTGCTGCAACTCAAGAAGTTCACCGCCATACCCGTCTCCACTCGAGAGGAAGCACGATGGTCCCGCCCACATCCAGAGGAGCCCCGTTTCCCCCTCGTAGCTCGAGATGAGGGATCCTTTCCCTGCTTTCAACGGGAAAGAATTCCCGGCGTTCCCGTCGCATCTCAAGAGGAGGCACTCTCAACAGGAAAGGCGAGAGGAACTCCATGGTCGTACCACCATTCCAAGAGTCCCCCAGATGTCTCAGTCCATTCCAGAGGAACCTCTTTGCCCTGCACTGGCTCATCTTTCACGCCGAGGATCGACTCACACCACGGTGGCACGTGGGACAGCCCTGTGGGAAAGCCTCGAGGGAAAGCCTCGAGGGAAAACCACAGATCCTTTGATCCACGTGACGGGAAGCGTGACATTGCTGCTACAGCCTGGAAGGAAAGCGCACGTGCATGCCCCCACTCGAGACGAGGCCTGACTCCCCTGGGGAGACTCCAGAAGTACCCAAAGATCCATGTCAGCCCCTGAGAGGAATCCTCGGTTCCGGCCCTGACTCCACACAAGGTTTTTGGCCCCGGTATCGACGGGAGAGGAATCCCGAGAGGCCCCCTAGCAACTCGCATGAGGACTGGCCTCTCCTGAGGCCACCAGGGCGGGTCCCTGAGGTCCCCGTCGTAACTCGAGAACACCTGCCGCAACTCGAGAAAATCCAGGAAGTTCTCCCTTCCAGGCGAGATGAGGCCTATTTCCGATGAGGCGTCTGGAGACTAATGACACCTAACCTCTGGAACTTCGAAAGGGTCTTTCACACCCTTGCTGCAACTCAAGAAGTTCACCGCCATACCCGTCTCCACTCGAGAGGAAGCAAGATGGTCCCGCCCACATCCAGAGGAGCCCCGTTTCCCCCTCGTAGCTCGAGATGAGGGATCCTTTCCCTGCTTTCAACGGGAAAGAATTCCCGGCGTTCCCGTCGCATCTCAAGAGGAGGCACTCTCAACAGGAAAGGCGAGAGGAACTCCATGGTCGTACCACCATTCCAAGAGTCCCCCAGATGTCTCAGTCCATTCCAGAGGAACCTCGTTGCCCTGCACTGGCTCATCTTTCACGCCGAGGATCGACTCACACCACGGTGGCACGTGGGACAGCCCTGTGGGAAAGCCTCGAGGGAAAGCCTCGAGGGAAAACCACAGATCCTTTGATCCACGTGACGGGAATCGTGACATTGCTGCTACAGCCTGGAAGGAAAGCGCACGTGCATGCCCCCACTCGAGACGAGGCCTGACTCCCCTGGGGAGACTCCAGAAGTACCCAAAGATCCATGTCAGCCCATGAGAGGAATCCTCGGTTCCGGCCCTGACTCCACACAAGGTTTTAGGCCCCGGTATCGACGGGAGAGGAATCCCGAGAGGCCCCCTAGCAAGTCGCATGGGGACTGGCCTCTCCTGAGGCCACCAGGGCGGGTCCCTAAGTTTCCCGTCGTAACTCGAGAACACCTGCCGCAACTCGAGAAAATCCAGGAAGTTCTCCCTTGCAGTCGAGATGAGGCCTATTTCCGATGAGGCGTCTGGAGACTAATGACACCTAACCTCTGGAACTTCGAAAGGGTCTTTCACACCCTTGCTGCAACTCAAGAAGTTCACCGCCATACCCGACTCCACTCGAGAGGAAGCCCGATGGTCCCGCCCACATCCAGAGGAGCCCCGTATCCCCCTCGTTGCTCGAGATGAGGGATCCTTTCCCTGCTTTCAACGGGAAAGAATTCCCGGCGTTCCCGTCGCATCTCAAGAGGAGGCACTCTCAACAGGAAAGTCGAGAGGAACTCCATGGTCGTACCAACATTCCAAGAGTCCCCCAGATGTCTCAGTCCATTCCAGAGGAACCTCTTTGCCCTGCACTGGCTCATCTTTCACGCCGAGGATCGACTCACACCACGGTGACACGTGGGACAGCCCTGTGGGAAAGGCTCGAGGGAAAGCCTCGAGGGAAAACCACAGATCCTTTGATCCACGTGACGGGAAGCGTGACATTGCTGCTACAGCCTGGAAGGAAAGCGCACGTGCATGCCCCCACTCGAGACGAGGCCTGACTCCCCTGGGGAGACTCCAGAAGTACCCAAAGATCCATGTCAGCCCCTGAGAGGAATCCTCGGTTCCGGCCCTGACTCCACACAAGGTTTTTGGCCCCGGTATCGACGGGAGAGGAATCCCGAGAGGCCCCCTAGCAACTCGCATGAGGACTGGCCTCTCCTGAGGCCACCAGGGCGGGTCCCTGAGGTCCCCGTCGTAACTGGAGAACACCTGCCGCAACTCGAGAAAATCCAGGAAGTTCTCCCTTCCAGGCGAGATGAGGCCTATTTCCGATGAGGCGTCTGGAGACTAATGACACCTAACCTCTGGAACTTCGAAAGGGTCTTTCACACCCTTGCTGCAACTCAAGAAGTTCACCGCCATACCCGTCTCCACTCGAGAGGAAGCACGATGGTCCCGCCCACATCCAGAGGAGCCCCGTTTCCCCCTCGTAGCTCGAGATGAGGGATCCTTTCCCTGCTTTCAACGGGAAAGAATTCCCGGCGTTCCCGTCGCATCTCAAGAGGAGGCACTCTCAACAGGAAAGGCGAGAGGAACTCCATGGTCGTACCACCATTCCAAGAGTCCCCCAGATGTCTCAGTCCATTCCAGAGGAACCTCTTTGCCCTGCACTGGCTCATCTTTCACGCCGAGGATCGACTCACACCACGGTGGCACGTGGGACAGCCCTGTGGGAAAGCCTCGAGGGAAAGCCTCGAGGGAAAACCACAGATCCTTTGATCCACGTGACGGGAAGCGTGACATTGCTGCTACAGCCTGGAAGGAAAGCGCACGTGCATGCCCCCACTCGAGACGAGGCCTGACTCCCCTGGGGAGACTCCAGAAGTACCCAAAGATCCATGTCAGCCCCTGAGAGGAATCCTCGGTTCCGGCCCTGACTCCACACAAGGTTTTTGGCCCCGGTATCGACGGGAGAGGAATCCCGAGAGGCCCCCTAGCAACTCGCATGAGGACTGGCCTCTCCTGAGGCCACCAGGGCGGGTCCCTGAGGTCCCCGTCCTAACTCGAGAACACCTGCCTCAACTCGAGAAAATCCAGGAAGTTCTCCCTTCCAGGCGAGATGAGGCCTATTTCCGATGAGGCGTCTGGAGACTAATGACACCTAACCTCTGGAACTTCGAAAGGGTCTTTCACACCCTTGCTGCAACTCAAGAAGTTCACCGCCATACCCGTCTCCACTCGAGAGGAAGCACGATGGTCCCGCCCACATCCAGAGGAGCCCCGTTTCCCCCTCGTAGCTCGAGATGAGGGATCCTTTCCCTGCTTTCAACGGGAAAGAATTCCCGGCGTTCCCGTCGCATCTCAAGAGGAGGCACTCTCAACAGGAAAGTCGAGAGGAACTCCATGGTCGTACCACCATTCCAAGAGTCCCCCAGATGTCTCAGTCCATTCCAGAGGAACCTCTTTGCCCTGCACTGGCTCATCTTTCACGCCGAGGATCGACTCACACCACGGTGGCACGTGGGACAGCCCTGTGGGAAAGCCTCGAGGGAAAGCCTCGAGGGAAAACCACAGATCCTTTGATCCACGTGACGGGAAGCGTGACATTGCTGCTACAGCCTGGAAGGAAAGCGCACGTGCATGCCCCCACTCGAGACTAGGCCTGACTCCCCTGGGGAGACTCCAGAAGTACCCAAAGATCCATGTTAGCCCCTGAGAGGAATCCTCGGTTCCGGCCCTGACTCCACACAAGGTTTTTGGCCCCGGTATCGACGGGAGAGGAATCCCGAGAGGCCACCTAGCAACTCGCATGAGGACTGGCCTCTCCTGAGGCCACCAGGGCGGGTCCCTGAGGTCCCCGTCGTAACTGGAGAACACCTGCCGCAACTCGAGAAAATCCAGGAAGTTCTCCCTTCCAGGCGAGATGAGGCCTATTTCCGATGAGGCGTCTGGAGACTAATGACACCTAACCTCTGGAACTTCGAAAGGGTCTTTCACACCCTTGCTGCAACTCAAGAAGTTCACCGCCATACCCGTCTCCACTCGAGAGGAAGCACGATGGTCCCGCCCACATCCAGAGGAGCCCCGTTTCCCCCTCGTAGCTCGAGATGAGGGATCCTTTCCCTGCTTTCAACGGGAAAGAATTCCCGGCGTTCCCGTCGCATCTCAAGAGGAGGCACTCTCAACAGGAAAGGCGAGAGGAACTCCATGGTCGTACCACCATTCCAAGAGTCCCCCAGATGTCTCAGTCCATTCCAGAGGAACCTCTTTGCCCTGCACTGGCTCATCTTTCACGCCGAGGATCGACTCACACCACGGTGGCACGTGGGACAGCCCTGTGGGAAAGCCTCGAGGGAAAGCCTCGAGGGAAAACCACAGATCCTTTGATCCACGTGACGGGAAGGGTGACATTGCTGCTACAGCCTGGAAGGAAAGCGCACGTGCATGCCCCTACTCGAGACGAGGCCTGACTCCCCTGGGGAGACTCCAGAAGTACCCAAAGATCCATGTCAGCCCCTGAGAGGAATCCTCGGTTCCGGCCCTGACTCCACACAAGGTTTTTGGCCCCGGTATCGACGGGAGAGGAATCCCGAGAGGCCCCCTAGCAACTCGCATGAGGACTGGCCTCTCCTGAGGCCACCAGGGCGGGTCCCTGAGGTCCCCGTCGTAACTCGAGAACACCTGCCGCAACTCGAGAAAATCCAGGAAGTTCTCCCTTCCAGGCGAGATGAGGCCTATTTCCGATGAGGCGTCTGGAGACTAATGACACCTAACCTCTGGAACTTCGAAAGGGTCTTTCACACCCTTGCTGCAACTCAAGAAGTTCACCGCCATACCCGTCTCCACTCGAGAGGAAGCACGATGGTCCCGCCCACATCCAGAGGAGCCCCGTTTCCCCCTCGTAGCTCGAGATGAGGGATCCTTTCCCTGCTTTCAACGGGAAAGAATTCCCGGCGTTCCCGTCGCATCTCAAGAGGAGGCACTCTCAACAGGAAAGGCGAGAGGAACTCCATGGTCGTACCACCATTCCAAGAGTCCCCCAGATGTCTCAGTCCATTCCAGAGGAACCTCTTTGCCCTGCACTGGCTCATCTTTCACGCCGAGGATCGACTCACACCACGGTGGCACGTGGGACAGCCCTGTGGGAAAGCCTCGAGGGAAAGCCTCGAGGGAAAACCACAGATCCTTTGATCCACGCCACGGGAAGCGTGACATTGCTGCTAGAGCCTGGAAGGAAAGCGCACGTGCATGCCCCCACTCGAGACGAGGCCTGACTCCCCTGGGGAGACTCCAGAAGTACCCAAAGATCCATGTCAGCCCCTGAGAGGAATCCTCGGTTCCGGCCCTGACTCCACACAAGGTTTTTGGCCCCGGTATCGACGGGAGAGGAATCCCGAGAGGCCCCCTAGCAACTCGCATGGGGACTGGCCTCTCCTGAGGCCACCAGGGCGGGTCCCTGAGGTCCCCGTCGTAACTCGAGAACACCTGCCGCAACTCGAGAAATTCCAGGAAGTTCTCCATTCCAGGCGAGATGAGGCCTATTTCCGATGAGGCGTCTGGAGACTAATGACACCTAACCTCTGGAACTTCGAAAGGGTCTTTCACACCCTTGCTGCAACTCAAGAAGTTCACCGCCATACCCGTCTCCACTCGACAGGAAGCACGATGGTCCCGCCCACATCCAGAGGAGCCCCGTTTCCCCCTCGTAGCTCGAGATGAGGGATCCTTTCCCTGCTTTCAACGGGAAAGAATTCCCGGCGTTCCCGTCGCATCTCAAGAGGAGGCACTCTCAACAGGAAAGGCGAGAGGAACTCCATGGTCGTACCACCATTCCAAGAGTCCCCCAGATGTCTCAGTCCATTCCAGAGGAACCTCTTTGCCCTTCACTGGCTCATCTTTCACGCCGAGGATCGACTCACACCACGGTGGCACGTGGGACAGCCCTTTGGGAAAGCCTCGAGGGAAAGCCTCGAGGGAAAACCACAGATCCTTTGATCCACGCCACGGGAAGCGTGACATTGCTGCTACAGCCTGGAAGGAAAGCGCACGTGCATGCCCCCACTCGAGACGAGGCCTGACTCCCCTGGGGAGACTCCAGAAGTACGCGAAGATCCATGTCAGCCCCTGAGAGGAATTCTCGGTTCCGGCCCTGACTCCACACAAGGTTTTTGGCCCCGGTATCGACGGGAGAGGAATCCCGAGAGGCCCCCTAGCAATTCGCATGGGGACTGGCCTCTCCTGAGGCCACCAGGGCGGGTCCCTGAGGTCCCCGTCGTAACTCGAGAACACCTGCCGCAACTCGAGAAAATCCAGGAAGTTCTCCCTTCCAGGCGAGATGAGGCCTATTTCCGATGAGGCGTCTGGAGACTAATGACACCTAACCTCTGGAACTTCGAAAGGGTCTTTCACACCCTTGCTGCAACTCAAGAAGTTCACCGCCATACCCGTCTCCACTCGAGAGGAAGCACGATGGTCCCGCCCACATCCAGAGGAGCCCCGTTTCCCCCTCGTAGCTCGAGATGAGGGATCCTTTCCCTGCTTTCAACGGGAAAGAATTCCCGGCGTTCCCGTCCCATCTCAAGAGGAGGCACTCTCAACAGGAAAGGCGAGAGGAACTCCATGGTCGTACCACCATTCCAAGAGTCCCCCAGATGTCTCAGTCCATTCCAGAGGAACCTCTTTGCCCTGCACTGGCTCATCTTTCACGCCGAGGATCGACTCACACCACGGTGGCACGTGGGACAGCCCTGTGGGAAAGCCTCGAGGGAAAGCCTCGAGGGAAAACCACAGATCCTTTGATCCACGCCACGGGAAGCGTGACATTGCTGCTACAGCCTGGAAGGAAAGCTCACGTGCATGCCCCCACTCGAGACGAGGCCTGACTCCCCTGGGGAGACTCCAGAAGTACCCAAAGATCCATGTCAACCCCTGAGAGGAATCCTCGGTTCCGGCCCTGACTCCACACAAGGTTTTTGGCCCCGGTATCGACGGGAGAGGAATCCCGAGAGGCCCCCTAGCAACTCGCATGGGGACAGGCCTCTCCTGAGGCCACCAGGGCGGGTCCCTGAGGTCCCCGTCGTAACTCGAGAACACCTGCCGCAACTCGAGAAATTCCAGGAAGTTCTCCCTTCCAGGCGAGATGAGGCCTATTTCCGATGAGGCGTCTGGAGACTAATGACACCTAACCTCTGGAACTTCGAAAGGGTCTTTCACACCCTTACTGCAACTCAAGAAGTTCACCGCCATACCCGTCTCCACTCGACAGGAAGCACGATGGTCCCGCCCACATCCAGAGGAGCCCCGTTTCCCCCTTGTAGCTCGAGATGAGGGATCCTTTCCCTGCTTTCAACGGGAAAGAATTCCTGGCGTTCCCGTCGCATCTCAAGAGGAGGCACTCTCAACAGGAAAGGCGAGAGGAACTCCATGGTCGTACCACCATTCCAAGAGTCCCCCAGATGTCTCAGTCCATTCCAGAGGAACCTCTTTGCCCTTCACTGGCTCATCTTTCACGCCGAGGATCGACTCACACCACGGTGGCACGTGGGACAGCCCTTTGGGAAAGCCTCGAGGGAAAGCCTCGAGGGAAAACCACAGATCCTTTGATCCACGCCACGGGAAGCGTGACATTGCTGCTACAGCCTGGAAGGAAAGCGCACGTGCATGCCCCCACTCGAGACGAGGCCTGACTCCCCTAGGGAGACTCCAGAAGTACCCAAAGATCCATGTCAGCCCCTGAGAGGAATCCTCGGTTCCGGCCCTGACTCCACACAAGGTTTTTGGCCCCGGTATCTACGGGAGAGGAATCCCGAGAGGCCCCCTAGCAAGTCGCATGGGGACTGGCCTCTCCTGAGGCCACCAGGGCGGGTCCCTGAGGTCCCCGTCGTAACTCGAGAACACCTGCCGCAACTCGAGAAAATCCAGGAAGTTCTCCCTTCCAGGCGAGATGAGGCCTATTTCCGATGAGGCTTCTGGAGACTAATGACACCTAACCTCTGGAACTTCGAAAGGGTCTTTCACACCCTTGCTGCAACTCAAGAAGTTCACCGCCATACCCGTCTCCACTCGAGAGGAAGCACGATGGTCCCGCCCACATCCAGAGGAGCCCCGTTTCCCCCTCGTACCTCGAGATGAGGGATCCTTTCCCTGCTTTCAACGGGAAAGAATTCCCGGCGTTCCCGTCGCATCTCAAGAGGAGGCACTCTCAACAGGAAAGGCGAGAGGAACTCCATGGTCGTACCACCGTTCCAAGAGTCCCCCAGATGTCTCAGTCCATTCCAGAGGAACCTCTTTGCCCTGCACTGGCACATCTTTAACGCCGAGGATCGACTCACACCACGGTGGCACGTGGGACAGCCCTATGGGAAAGCCTCGAGGGAAAGCCTCGAGGGAAAACCACAGATCCTTTGATCCACGCGACGGAAAGTGTGACATTGCTGCTACAGGCTGGAAGGAAAGCGCACGTGCATGCCCCCACTCTAGACGAGGCCTGACTCCCCTGGGGAGACTCCAGAAGAACCCAAAGATCCATGTCAGCCCCTGAAAGGAATCCTCGGTTCTGGCCCTGACTCGACACAAGGTTTTTGGACCCGGTATCGACGGGAGAGGAATCCCGAGAGGCCCCCTAGCAAGTCGCATGGGGACTGGCCTCTCTTGAGGCCACCAGGGCGGGTCCCTGAGGTCCCGGTCGTATCTGGAGAACACCTGCCGCAACTCGAGAAAATCCAGGAAGTTCTCCCTTCCAGGCGAGATGAGGCCTATTTCCGATGAGGCGTCTGGAGACTAATGACACCTAACCTATGGAACTTCGAAAGGGTCTTTCACACCCTTGCTGCAACTCAAGAAGTTCACCGCCATACCCGTCTCCACTCGAGAGGAAGCACGATGATCCCGCCCACATCCAGAGGAGCCCCGTTTCCCCCTCGTAGCTCGAGATGAGGGATCCTTTCCCTGCTTTCAACGGGAAAGAATTCCCGGCGTTCCCGTCGCATCTCAAGAGGAGGCACTCTCAACAGGAAAGGCGAGAGGAACTCCATGGTCGTACCACCATTCCAAGAGTCCCCCAGATGTCTCAGTCCATTCCAGAGGAACCTCTTTGCCCTGCACTGGCTCATCTTTAACGCCGAGGATCGACTCACACCACGGTGGCACGTGGGACAGCCCTATGGGAAAGCCTCGAGGGAAAGCCTCGAGGGAAAACCACAGATCCTTTGATCCACGCGACGGAAAGTGTGACATTGCTGCTACAGGCTGGAAGGAAAGCGCACGTGCATGCCCCCACTCTAGACGAGGCCTGACTCCCCTGGGGAGACTCCAGAAGAACCCAAAGATCCATGTCAGCCCCTGAGAGGAATCCTCGGTTCTGGCCCTGACTCGACACAAGGTTTTTGGCCCCGGTATCGACGGGAGAGGAATCCCGAGAGGCCCCCTAGCAAGTCGCATGGGGACTGGCCTCTCCTGAGGCCACCAGGGCGGGTCCCTGAGGTCCCGGTCGTATCTGGAGAACACCTGCCGCAACTCGAGAAAATCCAGGAAGTTCTCCCTTCCAGGCGAGATGAGGCCTATTTCCGATGAGGCGTCTGGAGACTAATGACACCTAACCTCTGGAACTTCGAAAGGGTCTTTCACACCCTTGCTGCAACTCAAGAAGTTCACCGCCATACCCGTCTCCACTCGAGAGGAAGCACGATGATCCCGCCCACATCCAGAGGAGCCCCGTTTCCCCCTCGTAGCTCGAGATGAGGGATCCTTTCCCTGCTTTCAACGGGAAAGAATTCCCGGCGTTCCCGTCGCATCTCAAGAGGAGGCACTCTCAACAGGAAAGGCGAGAGGAACTCCATGGTCGTACCACCATTCCAAGAGTCCCCCAGATGTCTCACTCCATTCCAGAGGAACCTCTTTGCCGTGCACTGGCTCATCTTTCACGCCGAGGATCGGCTCACACCACGGTGGCACGTGGGACAGCCCTGTGGGAAAGCCTCGATGGAAAGCCTCGAGGGAAAACCACAGATCCTTTGATCCAGGCGACGGGAAGCGTGACATTGCTGCTACAGCCTGGAAGGAAAGCGCACGTGCATGCCCCCACTCGAGACGAGGCCTGACTCCCCTGGTGAGACTCCAGAAGTACCCAAAGATCCATGTCAGCCCCTGAGAGGAATCCTCGGTTCCGGCCCTGACTCCACACAAGGTTTTTGGCCCCGGTATCGACGGGAGAGGAATCCCGATAGGCCCCCTAGCAACTCGCATGGGGACTGGCCTCTCCTGAGGCCACCAGGGCGGGTCCCTGAGGTCCCGGTCGTATCTGGAGAACACCTGCCGCAACTCGAGAAAATCCAGGAAGTTCTCCCTTCCAGGCGAGATGAGGCCTATTTCCGATGAGGCGTCTGGAGACTAATGACACCTAACCTATGGAACTTCGAAAGGGTCTTTCACACCCTTGCTGCAACTCAAGAAGTTCACCGCCATACCCGTCTCCACTCGAGAGGAAGCACGATGATCCCGCCCACATCCAGAGGAGCCCCGTTTCCCCCTCGTAGCTCGAGATGAGGGATCCTTTCCCTGCTTTCAACGGGAAAGAATTCCCGGCGTTCCCGTCGCATCTCAAGAGGAGGCACTCTCAACAGGAAAGGCGAGAGGAACTCCATGGTCGTACCACCATTCCAAGAGTCCCCCAGATGTCTCAGTCCATTCCAGAGGAACCTCTTTGCCCTGCACTGGCTCATCTTTAATGCCGAGGATCGACTCACACCACGGTGGCACGTGGGACAGCCCTATGGGAAAGCCTCGAGGGAAAGCCTCGAGGGAAAACCACAGATCCTTTGATCCACGCGACGGAAAGTGTGACATTGCTGCTACAGGCTGGAAGGAAAGCGCACGTGCATGCCCCCACTCTAGACGAGGCCTGACTCCCCTGGGGAGACTCCAGAAGAACCCAAAGATCCATGTCAGCCCCTGAGAGGAATCCTCGGTTCTGGCCCTGACTCGACACAAGGTTTTTGGCCCCGGTATCGACGGGAGAGGAATCCCGAGAGGCCCCCTAGCAAGTTGCATGGGGACTGGCCTCTCCTGAGGCCACCAGGGCGGGTCCCTGAGGTCCCGGTCGTATCTGGAGAACACCTGCCGCAACTCGAGAAAATCCAGGAAGTTCTCCCTTCCAGGCGAGATGAGGCCTATTTCCGATGAGGCGTCTGGAGACTAATGACACCTAACCTCTGGAACTTCGAAAGGGTCTTTCACACCCTTGCTGCAACTCAAGAAGTTCACCGCCATACCCGTCTCCACTCGAGAGGAAGCACGATGATCCCGCCCACATCCAGAGGAGCCCCGTTTCCCCCTCGTAGCTCGAGATGAGGGATCCTTTCCCTGCTTTCAACGGGAAAGAATTCCCGGCGTTCCCGTCGCATCTCAAGAGGAGGCACTCTCAACAGGAAAGGCGAGAGGAACTCCATGGTCGTACCACCATTCCAAGAGTCCCCCAGATGTCTCACTCCATTCCAGAGGAACCTCTTTGCCCTGCACTGGCTCATCTTTCACGCCGAGGATCGGCTCACACCACGGTGGCACGTGGGACAGCCCTGTGGGAAAGCCTCGATGGAAAGCCTCGAGGGAAAACCACAGATCCTTTGATCCAGGCGACGGGAAGCGTGACATTGCTGCTAGAGCCTGGAAGGAAAGCGCACGTGCATGCCCCCACACGAGACGAGGCCTGACTCCCCTGGGGAGACTCCAGAAGTACCCAAAGATCCATGTCAGACCCTGAGAGGAATCCTCGGTTCCGGCCCTGACTCCACACAAGGTTTTTGGCCCCGGTATCGACGGGAGAGGAATCCCGAGAGGCCCCCTAGCAACTCGCATGGGGACTGGCCTCTCCTGAGGCCACCAGGGCGGGTCCCTGAGGTCCCGGTCGTATCTGGAGAACACCTGCCGCAACTCGAGAAAATTCAGGAAGTTCTCCCTTCCAGGCGAGATGAGGCCTATTTCCGATGAGGCGTCTGGAGACTAATGACACCTAACCTATGGAACTTCGAAAGGGTCTTTCACACCCTTGCTGCAACTCAAGAAGTTCACCGCCATACCCGTCTCCACTCGAGAGGAAGCACGATGATCCCGCCCACATCCAGAGGAGCCCCGTTTCCCCCTCGTAGCTCGAGATGAGGGATCCTTTCCCTGCTTTCAACGGGAAAGAATTCCCGGCGTTCCCGTCGCATCTCAAGAGGAGGCACTCTCAACAGGAAAGGCGAGAGGAACTCCATGGTCGTACCACCATTCCAAGAGTCCCCCAGATGTCTCAGTCCATTCCAGAGGAACCTCTTTGCCCTGCACTGGCTCATCTTTAACGCCGAGGATCGACTCACACCATGGTGGCACGTGGGACAGCCCTATGGGAAAGCCTCGAGGGAAAGCCTCGAGGGAAAACCACAGATCCTTTGATCCACGCGACGGAAAGTGTGACATTGCTGCTACAGGCTGGAAGGAAAGCGCACGTGCATGCCCCCACTCTAGACGAGGCCTGACTCCCCTGGGGAGACTCCAGAAGAACCCAAAGATCCATGTCAGCCCCTGAGAGGAATCCTCGGTTCTGGCCCTGACTCGACACAAGGTTTTTGGCCCCGGTATCGACGGGAGAGGAATCCCGAGAGGCCCCCTAGCAACTCGCATGGGGACTGGCCTCTCCTGAGGCCACCAGGGCGGGTCCCTGAGGTCCCGGTCGTATCTGGAGAACTCCTGCCGCAACTCGAGAAAATTCAGGAAGTTCTCCCTTCCAGGCGAGATGAGGCCTATTTCCGATGAGGCGTCTGGAGACTAATGACACCTAACCTCTGGAACTTCGAAAGGGTCTTTCACACCCTTGCTGCAACTCAAGAAGTTCACCGCCGTACCCATCTCCACTCGAGAGGAAGCACGATGGTCCCGCCCACATCCAGAGGAGCCCCGTTTCCCCCTCGTAGCTCGAGATGAGGGATCCTTTCCCTGCTTTCAACGGGAAAGAATTCCCAGCGTTCCCGTCGCATCTCAAGAGGAGGCACTCTCAACAGGAAAGGCGAGAGTAACTCCATGGTCGTACCACCATTCCAAGAGTCCCCCAGATGTCTCAGTCCATTCCAGAGAAACCTCTTTGCCCTGCACTGGCTCATCTTTCACGCCGAGGATTGGCTCACACCACGGTGGCACGTGGGTCAGCCCAGTGGGAAAGCCTCGAGGGAAAGCCTCGAGGGAAAACCACAGATCCTTTGATCCACGCGACGGGAAGTGTGACATTGCTGCTACAGCCTGGAAGGAAAGCGCAAGTGCATGCCCCCACTGGAGACGAGGCCTGACTCCCCTGGGGAGACTCCAGAAGTACCCAAAGATCCATGTCAGCCCCTGAGAGGAATCCTCGATTCCGGCCCTGACTCCACACAAGGTTTTTGGCCCCGGAATCGACGGGAGAGGAATCCCGAGAGGCCCCCTAGCAAGTCTCATGGGGACTGGCTTCTCCTGAGGCCACCAGGGCGGGTCCCTGAGGTCCCCGTCGTAACTCGAGAACACCTGCCGCAACTCGAGAAAATCCAGGAAGTTCTCCCTTCCAGGCGAGATGAGGCCTATTTCCGATGAGGCGTCTGGAGACTAATGACACCTAACCTCTGGAACTTCGAAAGGGTCTTTCACACCCTTGCTGCAACTCAAGAAGTTCACCGCCATACCCGTCTCCACTCGAGAGGAAGCACGATGGTCCCGCCCACATCCAGAGGAGCCCCGTTTCCCCCTCGTAGCTCGAGATGAGGGATCCTTTCCCTGCTTTCAACGGGAAAGAATTCCCGGCGTTCCCGTCGCATCTCAAGAGGAGGCACTCTCAACAGGAAAGGCGAGAGGAACTCCATGGTCGTACCACCATTCCAAGAGTCCCCCAGATGTCTCAGTCCATTCCAGAGGAACCTCTTTGCCCTGCACTGGCTCATCTTTCACGCCGAGGATCGACTCACACCACGGTGGCACGTGGGACAGCCCTGTGGGAAAGCCTCGAGGGAAAGCCTCGAGGGAAAACCACAGATCCTTTGATCCACGCCACGGGAAGCGTGACATTGCTGCTACAGCCTGGAAGGAAAGCGCACGTGCATGCCCCCACTCGAGACGAGGCCTGACTCCCCTGGGGAGACTCCAGAAGTACCCAAAGATCCATGTCAGCCCCTGAGAGGAATCCTCGGTTCCGGCCCTGACTCCACACAAGGTTTTTGGCCCCGGTATCGACGGGAGAGGAATGCCGAGAGGCCCCCTAGCAAGTCGCATGGGGACTGGCCTCTCCTGAGGCCACCAGGGCGGGTCCCTGAGGTCCCCGTCGTAACTCGAGAACACCTGCCGCAACTCGAGAAAATCCAGGAAGTTCTCCCTTCCAGGCGAGATGAGGCCTATTTCCGATGAGGCTTCTGGAGACTAATGACACCTAACCTCTGGAACTTCGAAAGGGTCTTTCACACCCTTGCTGCAACTCAGGAAGTTCACCGCCATACCCGTCTCCACTCGAGAGGAAGCACGATGGTCCCGCCCACATCCAGAGGAGCCCCGTTTCCCCCTCGTAGCTCGAGATGAGGGATCCTTTCCCTGCTTTCAACGGGAAAGAATTCCCGGCGTTCCCGTCGCATCTCAAGAGGAGGCACTCTCAACAGGAAAGGCGAGAGGAACTCCATGGTCGTACCACCATTCCAAGAGTCCCCCAGATGTCTCAGTCCATTCCAGAGGAACCTCTTTGCCCTGCACTGGCTCATCTTTCACGCCGAGGATCGACTCACACCACGGTGGCACGTGGGACAGCCCTGTGGGAAAGCCTCGAGGGAAAGCCTCGAGGGAAAACCACAGATCCTTTGATCCACGCGACGGGAAGTGTGACATTGCTGCTACAGGCTGGAAGGAAAGCGCACGTGCATGCCCCCACTCTAGACGAGGCCTGACTCCCCTGGGGAGACTCCAGAAGAACCCAAAGATACATGTCAGCCCCTGAGAGGAATCCTCGGTTCCGGCCCTGACTCCACACAAGGTTTTTGGCCCCGGTATCGACGGGAGAGGAATCCCAAGAGGCCCCCTAGCAACTCGCATGGGGACTGGCCTCTCCTGAGGCCACCAGGGCGGGTCCCTGACGTCCCCGTCGTAACTCGAGAACACCTGCCGCAACTCGAGAAAATCCAGGAAGTTCTCCCTTCCAGGCGAGATGAGGCCTATTTCCGATGAGGCGTCTGGAGACTAATGACACCTAACCTCTGGAACTTCGAAAGGGTCTTTCACACCCTTGCTGCAACTCAAGAAGTTCACCGCCATACCCGTCTCCACTCGAGAGGAAGCACGGTGGTCCCGCCCACATCCAGAGGAGCCCCGTTTCCCCCTCGTAGCTCGATATGAGGGATCCTTTCCCTGCTTTCAACGGGAAAGAATTCCCGGCGTTCCCGTCGCATCTCAAGAGGAGGCACTCTCAACAGGAAAGGCGAGAGGAACTCCATGGTCGTACCACCATTTCAAGAGTCTCCCAAATGTCTCAGTCCATACCAGAGGAACCTCTTTGCCCTGCACTGGCTCATCTTTCACGCCGAGGATCGACTCACACCACGGTGGCACGTGGGACAGCCCTTTGGGAATTCCTCGAGGGAAAGCCTCGAGGGAAAACCACAGATCCTTTGATCCACGCCACGGGAAGCGTGACATTGCTGCTACAGCCTGGAAGGAAAGCGCACGTGCATGCCCCCACTCGAGACGAGGCCTGACTCCCCTGGGGAGACTCCAGAAGTACCCAAAGATCCATGTCAGCCCCTGAGAGGAATCCTCTGTTCCGGCCCTGACTCCACACAAGGTTTTTGGCCCCGGTATCAACGGGAGAGGAATCCCGAGAGGCCCCCTAGCAACTCGCATGAGGACTGGCCTCTCCTGAGGCCACCAGGGCGGGTCCCTGAGGTCCCCGTCGTATCTCGAAAACACCTGCCGCAACTCGAGAAAATCCAGGAAGTTCTCCCTTCCAGGCGAGAAGAGGCCTATTTACGATGAGGCGTCTGGAGACTAATGACACCTAACCTCTGGAACTTCGAAAGGGTCTTTCACACCCTTGCTGAAACTCAAGAAGTTCACTGCCATACCCGTCTCCACTCGAGAGGAAGCACGATGGTCCCGCCCACATCCAGAGGAGCCCCGTTTCCCCCTCGTAGCTCGAGATGAGGGATCCTTTCCCTGCTTTCAACGGGAAAGAATTCCCGGCGTTCCCGTCGCATCTCAAGAGGAGGCACTCTCAACAGGAAAGGCGAGAGGAACTCCATGGTCGTACCACCATTCCAAGAGTCCCCCAGATGTCTCAGTCCATTCCAGAGGAATCTCTTTGCCCTGCACTGGCTCATCTTTCACGCCGAGGATCGACTCACACCACGGTGGCACGTGGGACAGCCCTGTGGGAAAGCCTCGAGGGAAAGCCTCGAGGGAAAACCACAGATCCTTTGATCCACGCGACGGGAAGCGTGACATTGCTGCTACAGCCTGGAAGGAAAGCGCACGTGCATGCCCCCACTGGAGACGAGGCCTGACTCCCCTGGGGAGACTCCAGAAGTACCCAAATATCCATATCAGCACCTGAGAGGAATCCTCGGTTCCGGCCCTGACTCCACACAAGGTTTTTGGCCCCGGTATCGACGGGAGAGGAATCCCGAGAGGCCCCCTAGCAACTCGCATGGGGACTGGCCTCTCCTGAGGCCACCAGGGCGGGTCCCTGAGGTCCCCGTCGTAACTCGAGAACACCTGCCGCAACTCGAGAAAATCCAGGAAGTTCTCCCTTCCAGGCGAGATGAGGCCTATTTCCGATGAGGCGTCTGGAGACTAATGACACCTAACCTCTGGAACTTCGAAAGGGTCTTTCACACCCTTGCTGCAACTCAAGAAGTTCACCGCCATACCCGTCTCCACTCGAGAGGAAGCACGATGGTCCCGCCCACATCCAGAGGAGCCCCGTTTCCCCCTCGTAGCTCGAGATGAGGGATCCTTTCCCTGCTTTCAACGGGAAAGAATTCCCGGCGTTCCCGTCGCATCTCAAGAGGAGGCACTCTCAACAGGAAAGGCGAGAGGAACTCCATGGTCGTACCACCATTCCAAGAGTCCCCCAGATGTCTCAGTCCATTCCAGAGGAACCTCTTTGCCCTGCACTGGCTCATCTTTCACGCCGAGGATCGACTCACACCACGGTGGCACGTGGGACAGCCCTGTGGGAAAGCCTCGAGGGAAAGCCTCGAGGGAAAACCACAGATCCTTTGATCCACGCGGCGGGAAGTGTGACATTGCTGCTACAGGCTGGAAGGAAAGCGCACGTGCATGCCCCCACTCTAGACGAGGCCTGACTCCCCTGGGGAGACTCCAGAAGAACCCAAAGATCCATGTCAGCCCCTGAGAGGAATCCTCGGTTCCGGCCCTGACTCGACACAAGGTTTTTGGCCCCGGTATCGATGGGAGAGGAATCCCGAGAGGCCCCCTAGCAAGTCGCATGGGGACTGGCCTCTCCTGAGGCCACCAGGGCGGGTCCCTGAGGTCCCGGTCGTATCTGGAGAACACCTGCCGCAACTCGAGAAAATCCAGGAAGTTCTCCCTTCCAGGCGAGATGAGGCCTATTTCCGATGAGGCGTCTGGAGACTAATGACACCTAACCTCTGGAACTTCGAAAAGGTCTTTTACACCCTTGCTGCAACTCAAGAAGTTCACCGCCATACCCGTCTCCACTCGAGAGGAAGCACGATGATCCCGCCCACATCCGGAGGAGCCCCGTTTCCCCCTCGTAGCTCGAGATGAGGGATCCTTTCCCTGCTTTCAACGGGAAAGAATTCCCGGCGTTCCCGTCGCATCTCAAGAGGAGGCACTCTCAACAGGAAAGGCGAGAGGAACTCCATGGTCGTACCACCATTCCAAGAGTCCCCCAGATGTCTCACTCCATTCCAGAGGAACCTCTTTGCCCTGCACTGGCTCATCTTTCACGCCGAGGATCGGCTCACACCACGGTGGCACGTGGGACAGCCCTGTGGGAAAGCCTCGAGGGAAAGCCTCGAGGGAAAACCACAGATCCTTTGATCCACGCGACGGGAAGCGTGACATTGCTGCTACAGCCTGGAAGGAAAGCGCAAGTGCATGCCCCCCTCGAGACGAGGCCTGACTCCCCTGGGGAGACTCCACAAGTACCCAAAGATCCATGTCAGCCCCTGAGAGGAATCCTCGGTTCCGGCCCTGACTCCACACAAGGTTTTTGGCCCCGGTATCGACGGGAGAGGAATCCCGAGAGGCCCCCTAGCAACTCGCATGAAGACTGGCCTCTTCTGAGGCCACCAGGGCGGGTCCCTGAGGTCCCCGTCGTAACTCGAGAACACCTGCCGCAACTCGAGAAAATACAGGAAGTTCTCCCTTCCAGGCGAGATGAGGCCTATTTCCGATGAGGCGTCTGGAGACTAATGACACCTAACCTCTGGAACTTCGAAAGGGTCTTTCACACCCTTGCTGCAACTCAAGAAGTTCACCGCCATACCCGTCTCCACTCGAGAGGAAGCACGATGGTCCCGCCCACATCCAGAGGAGCCCCGTTTCCCCATCGTAGCTCGAGATGAGGGATCCTTTCCCTGCTTTCAACGGGAAAGAATTCCCGGCGTTCCCGTCGCATCTCAAGAGGAGGCACTCTCAACAGGAAAGGCGAGAGGAACTCCATGGTCGTACCACCATTCCAAGAGTCCCCCAGATGTCTCAGTCCATTCCAGAGGAACCTCTTTGCCCTGCACTGGCTCATCTTTCACGCCGAGGATCGGCTCACACCACGGTGGCACGTGGGACAGCCCTGTGGGAAAGCCTCGAGGGAAAGCCTCGAGGGAAAACCACAGATCCTTTGATCCACGCCACGGGAAGTGTGACATTGCTGCTACAGCCTGGAAGGAAAGCGCAAGTGCATGCCCCCACTCGAGACGAGGCCTGACTCCCCTGGGGAGACTCCAGAAGTACCCAAAGATCCATGTCAGCCCCTGAGAGGAATCCTCGGTTCCGGCCCTGACTCCACACAAGGTTTTTGGCCCCGGTATCGACGGGAGAGGAATCCCGAGAGGCCCCCTAGCAACTCGCATGGGGACTGGCCTCTCCTGAGGCCACCAGGGCGGGTCCCTGAGGTCCCCGTCGTAACTCGAGAACACCTGCCGCAACTCGAGAAAATCCAGGAAGTTCTCCCTTCCAGGCGAGATGAGGCCTATTTCCGATGAGGCGTCTGGAGACTAATGACACCTAACCTCTGGAACTTCGAAAGGGTCTTTCACACCCTTGCTGCAACTCAAGAAGTTCACCGCCATACCCGTCTCCACTCGAGAGGAAGCACGATGGTCCCGCCCACATCCAGAGGAGCCCCGTTTCCCCCTAGTAGCTCGAGATGAGGGATCCTTTCCCTACTTTCAACGGGAAAGAATTCCCGGCGTTCCCGTCGCATCTCAAGAGGAGGCACTCTCAACAGGAAAGGCGAGAGGAACTCCATGGTCGTACCACCATTCCAAGGGTCCCCCAGATGTCTCAGTCCATTCCAGAGGAACCTCTTTGCCCTGCACTGGCTCATCTTTCACCCCGAGGATCGACTCACACCACGGTGGCACGTGGGACAGCCCTGTGGGAAAGCCTCGAGGGAAAGCCTCGAAGGAAAACCACAGATCCTTTGATCCACGCCACGGGAAGCGTGACATTGCTGCTACAGCCTGGAAGGAGAGCGCACGTGCATGCCCCCACTCGAGACGAGGCCTGACTCCCCTGGGGAGACTCCAGAAGTACCCAAAGATCCATGTCAGCCCCTGAGAGGAATCCTCGGTTCCGGCCCTGACTCCACACAAGGTTTTTGACCCGGTATCAACGGGAGAGGAATCCCGAGAGGCCCCCTAGCAACTCGCATGAGGACTGGCCTCTCCTGAGGCCACCAGGGCGGGTCCCTGAGGTCCCCGTCGTATCTCGAGAACACCTGCCGCAACTCGAGAAAATCCAGGAAGTTCTCCCTTCCAGGCGAGATGAGGCCTATTTCCGATGAGGCGTCTGGAGACTAATGACACCTAACCTCTGGAACTTCGAAAGGGTCTTTCACACCCTTGCTGCAACTCAAGAAGTTCACCGCCATACCCGTCTCCACTCAAGAGGAAGCACGATGGTCCCGCCCACATCCAGAGGAGCCCCGTTTCCCCCTCGTAGCTCGAGATGAGGGATCCTTTCCCTGCTTTCAACGGGAAAGAATTCCCGGCGTTCCCGTCGCATCTCAAGAGGAGGCACTCTCAACAGGAAAGGCGAGAGGAACTCCATGGTCGTACCACCATTCCAAGAGTCCCCCAGATGTCTCAGTCCATTCCAGAGGAATCTCTTTGCCCTGCACTGGCTCATCTTTCACGCCGAGGATCGACTCACACCACGGTGGCACGTGGGACAGCCCTGTGGGAAAGCCTCGAGGGAAAGCCTCGAAGGAAAACCACAGATCCTTTGATCCACGCCCCGGGATGCGTGACATTGCTTCTACAGGCTGGAAGGAAAGCACACGTGCATGCCCCCACTCGAGACGAGGCCTGACTCCCCTGGGGAGACTCCAGAAGTACCCAAAGATCCATGTCAGCCCCTGAGAGGAATCCTCGGTTCCGGCCCTGAATCCACACAAGGTTTTTGGCCCCGCTATCGACGGGAGAGGAATCCCTAGCGGCCCCCTAGCAACTCGCATGAGGACTGGCCTCTCCTGAGGCCACCAGGGCGGGTCCCTGAGGTCCCCGTCGTAACTCGAGAACACCTGCCGCAACTCGAGAAAATCCAGGAAGTTCTCCCTTCCAGGCGAGATGAGGCCTATTTCCGATGAGGCGTCTGGAGACTAATGACACCTAACCTCTGGAACTTCGAAAGGGTCTTTCACACCCTTGCTGCAACTCAAGAAGTTCACCGCCATACCCGTCTCCACTCTAGAGGAAGCACGATGGTCCCGCCCACATCCAGAGGAGCCCCGTTTCCCCCTCGTAGCTCGAGATGAGGGATCCTTTCCCTGCTTTCAACGGGAAAGAATTCCCGGCGTTCCCGTCGCATCTCAAGAGGAGGCACTCTCAACAGGAAAGGCGAGAGGACCTCCATGGTCGTACCACCATTTCAAGAGTCTCCCAGATGTCTCAGTCCATACCAGAGGAACCTCTTTGCCCTGCACTGGCTCATCTTTCACGCCGAGGATCGACTCACACCACGGTGGCACGTGGGACTGCCCTTTGGGAAATCCTCGAGGGAAAGCCTCGAGGGAAAACCACAGATCCTTTGATCCTCGCCACGGGAAGCGTGACATTGCTGCTACAGCCTGGAAGGAAAGCGCACGTGCATGCCCCCACTCGAGACGAGGCCTGACTCCCCTGGGGAGACTCCAGAAGTACCCAAAGATCCATGTCAGCCCCTGAGAGGAATCCTCTGTTCCGGCCCTGACTCCACACAAGGTTTTTGGCCCCGGTATCAACGGGAGAGGAATCCCGAGAGGCCCCCTAGCAACTCGCATGAGGACTGGCCTCTCCTGAGGCCACCAGGGCGGGTCCCTGAGGTCCCCGTCGTATCTCGAAAACACCTGCCGCAACTCGAGAAAATCCAGGAAGTTCTCCCTTCCAGGCGAGAAGAGGCCTATTTACGATGAGGCGTCTGGAGACTAATGACACCTAACCTCTGGAACTTCGAAAGGGTCTTTCACACCCTTGCTGAAACTCAAGAAGTTCACCGCCATACCCGTCTCCACTCGAGAGGAAGCACGATGGTCCCGCCCACATCCAGAGGAGCCCCGTTTCCCCCTCGTAGCTCGAGATGAGGGATCCTTTCCCTGCTTTCAACGGGAAAGAATTCCCGGCGTTCCCGTCGCATCTCAAGAGGAGGCACTCTCAACAGGAAAGGCGAGAGGAACTCCATGGTCGTACCACCATTCCAAGAGTCCCCCAGATGTCTCAGTCCATTCCAGAGGAATCTCTTTGCCCTGCACTGGCTCATCTTTCACGCCGAGGATCGACTCACACCACGGTGGCACGTGGGACAGCCCTGTGGGAAAGCCTCGAGGGAAAGCCTCGAGGGAAAACCACAGATCCTTTGATCCACGCCACGGGAAGCGTGACATTGCTTCTACAGGCTGGAAGGAAAGCACACGTGCATGCCCCCACTCGAGACGAGGCCTGACTCCCCTGGGGAGACTCCAGAAGTACCCAAAGATCCATGTCAGCCCCTGAGAGGAATCCTCGGTTCCGGCCCTGACTCCACACAAGGTTTTTGGCCCCGCTATCGCCGGGAGAGGAATCCCTAGCGGCCCCCTAGCAACTCGCATGAGGACTGGCCTCTCCTGAGGCCACCAGGGCGGGTCCCTGAGGTCCCCGTCGTAACTCGAGAACACCTGCCGCAACTCGAGAAAATCCAGGAAGTTCTCCCTTCCAGGCGAGATGAGGCCTATTTCCGATGAGGCGTCTGGAGACTAATGACACCTAACCTCTGGAACTTCGAAAGGGTCTTTCACACCCTTGCTGCTACTCAAGAAGTTCACCGCCATACCCGTCTCCACTCGAGAGGAAGCACGATGGTCCCGCCCACATCCAGAGGAGCCCCGTTTCCCCCTCGTAGCTCGAGATGAGGGATCCTTTCCCTGCTTTCAACGGGAAAGAATTCCCGGCGTTCCCGTCGCATCTCAAGAGGAGGCACTCTCAACAGGAAAGGCGAGAGGACCTCCATGGTCGTACCACCATTTCAAGAGTCTCCCAGATGTCTCAGTCCATACCAGAGGAACCTCTTTGCCCTGCACTGGCTCATCTTTCACGCCGAGGATCGACTCACACCACGGTGGCACGTGGGACTGCCCTTTGGGAAATCCTCGAGGGAAAGCCTCGAGGGAAAACCACAGATCCTTTGATCCACGCCACGGGAAGCGTGACATTGCTGCTACAGCCTGGAAGGAAAGCGCACGTGCATGCCCCCACTCGAGACGAGGCCTGACTCCCCTGGGGAGACTCCAGAAGTACCCAAAGATCCATGTCAGCCCCTGAGAGGAATCCTCTGTTCCGGCCCTGACTCCACACAAGGTTTTTGGCCCCGGTATCAACGGGAGAGGAATCCCGAGAGGCCCCCTAGCAACTCGCATGAGGACTGGCCTCTCCTGAGGCCACCAGGGCGGGTCCCTGAGGTCCCCGTCGTATCTCGAAAACACCTGCCGCAACTCGAGAAAATCCAGGAAGTTCTCCCTTCCAGGCGAGAAGAGGCCTATTTACGATGAGGCGTCTGGAGACTAATGACACCTAACCTCTGGAACTTCGAAAGGGTCTTTCAGACCCTTGCTGCAACTCAAGAAGTTCACCGCCATACCCGTCTCCACTCGAGAGGAAGCACGATGGTCCCGCCCACATCCAGAGGAGCCCCGTTTCCCCCTCGTAGCTCGATATGAGGGATCCTTTCCCTGCTTTCAACGGGAAAGAATTCCCGGCGTTCCCGTCGCATCTCAAGAGGAGGCACTCTCAACAGGAAAGGCGAGAGGAACTCCATGGTCGTACCACCATTCCAAGAGTCTCCCAGATGTCTCAGTCCATTCCAGAGGAACCTCTTTGCCCTGCACTGGCTCATCTTTCACGCCGAGGATCGACTCACACCACGGTGGCACGTGGAACAGCCCTTTGGGAAAGCCTCGAGGGAAAGCCTCGAGGGAAAACCACAGATCCTTTGATCCACGACACGGGAAGCGTGACATTGCTGCTACAGCCTGGAAGGAAAGCGCACGTGCATGCCCCCACTCGAGACGAGGCCTGACTCCCCTGGGGAGACTCCAGAAGTACCCAAAGATCCATGTCAGCCCCTGAGAGGAATCCTCGGTTCCGGCCCTGACTCCACACAAGGTTTTTGGCCCCGGTATCGACGGGAGAGGAATCCCGAGAGGCCCCCTAGCAACTCGCATGAAGACTGGCCTCTTCTGAGGCCACCAGGGCGGGTCCCTGAGGTCCCCGTCGTAACTCGAGAACACCTGCCGCAACTCGAGAAAATCCAGGAAGTTCTCCCTTCCAGGCGAGATGAGGCCTATTTCCGATGAGGCGTCTGGAGACTAATGACACCTAACCTCTGGAACTTCGAAAGGGTCTTTTACACCCTTGCTGCAACTCAGGAAGTTCACCACCATACCCGTCTCCACTCGAGAGGAAGCACGATGGTCCCGCCCACATCCAGAGAAGCCCCGTTTCCCCCTCGTAGCTCGAGATGAGGGATCCTTTCCCTGCTTTCAACGGGAAAGAATTCCCGGCGTTCCCGTCGCATCTCAAGAGGAGGCACTCTCAACAGGAAAGGCGAGAGGAACTCCATGGTCGTACCACCATTCCAAGAGTCCCCCAGATGTCTCAGTCCATTCCAGAGGAACCTCTTTGCCCTGCACTGGCTCATCTTTCACGCCGAGGATCGGCTCACACCACGGTGGCACGTGGGACAGCCCTGTGGGAAAGCCTCGAGGGAAAGCCTCGAGGGAAAGCCTCGAGGGAAAACCACAGATCATTTGATCCACGCGACGGGAAGTGTGACATTGCTGCTACAGCCTGGAAGGAAAGCGCAAGTGCATGCCCCCACTGGAGACGAGGCCTGACTCCCCTGGGGAGACTCCAGAAGTACCCAAATATCCATGTCAGCCCCTGAGAGGAATCCTCGGTTCCGGCCCTGACTCCACACAAGGTTTTTGGCCCCGGTATCGACGGGAGAGGAATCCCGAGAGGCCCCCTAGCAACTCGCATGGGGACTGGCCTCTCCTGAGGCCACCAGGGCGGGTCCCTGAGGTCCCCGTCGTATCTGGAGAACACCTGCCGCAACTCGAGAAAATCCAGGAAGTTCTCCCTTCCAGGCGAGATGAGGCCTATTTCCGATGAGGCGTCTGGAGACTAATGACACCTAACCTCTGGAACTTCGAAAAGGTCTTTTACACCCTTGCTGCAACTCAAGAAGTTCACCGCCATACCCGTCTCCACTCGAGAGGAAGCACGATGATCCCGCCCACATCCGGAGGAGCCCCGTTTCCCCCTCGTAGCTCGAGATGAGGGATCCTTTCCCTGCTTTCAACGGGAAAGAATTCCCGGCGTTCCCGTCGCATCTCAAGAGGAGGCACTCTCAACAGGAAAGGCGAGAGGAACTCCATGGTCGTACCACCATTCCAAGAGTCCCCCAGATGTCTCACTCCATTCCAGAGGAACCTCTTTGCCCTGCACTGGCTCATCTTTCACGCCGAGGATCGGCTCACACCACGGTGGCACGTGGGACAGCCCTGTGGGAAAGCCTCGAGGGAAAGCCTCGAGGGAAAACCACAGATCCTTTGATCCATGCCACGGGAAGCGTGACATTGCTGCTACAGCCTGGAAGGAAAGCGCAAGTGCATGCCCCCACTCGAGACGAGGCCTGACTCCCCTGGGGAGACTCCACAAGTACCCAAAGATCCATGTCAGCCCCTGAGAGGAATCCTGGGTTCCGGCCCAGACTCCACACAAGGTTTTTGGCCCCGGTATCGACGGGAGAGGAATCCCGAGAGGCCCCCTAGCAACACGCATGAAGACTGGCCTCTTCTGAGGCCACCAGGGCGGGTCCCTGAGGTCCCCGTCGTAACTCGAGAACACCTGCCGCAACTCGAGAAAATCCAGGAAGTTCTCCCTTCCAGGCGAGATGAGGCCTATTTCCGATGAGGCGTCTGGAGACTAATGACACCTAACCTCTGGAACTTCGAAAGGGTCTTTCTCACCCTTGCTGCAACTCAAGAAGTTCACCGCCATACCCGTCTCCACTCGAGAGGAAGCACGATGGTCCCGCCCACATCCAGAGGAGCCCCGTTTCCCCCTCGTAGCTCGAGATGAGGGATCCTTTCCCTGCTTTCAACGGGAAAGAATTCCCGGCGTTCCCGTCGCATCTCAAGAGGAGGCACTCTCAACAGGAAAGGCGAGAGGAACTCCATGGTCGTACCACCATTCCAAGAGTCCCCCAGATGTCTCAGTCCATTCCAGAGGAACCTCTTTGCCCTGCACTGGCTCATCTTTCACGCCGAGGATCGACTCACACCACGGTGGCACGTGGGACCGCCCTTTGGGAAAGCCTCGAGGGAAAGCCTCGAGGGAAAACCACAGATCCTTTGATCCACGCCACGGGAAGCGTGACATTGCTGCTACAGCCTGGAAGGAAAGCGCACGTGCATGCCCCCACTCGAGACGAGGCCTGACTCCCCTGGGGAGACTCCAGAAGTACCCAAAGATCCATGTCAGCCCCTGAGAGGAATCCTCGGTTCCGGCCCTGACTCAACACAAGGTTTTTGGCCCCGGTATCGACGGGAGAGGAATCCCGAGAGGCCCCCTAGCAAGTCGCATGGGGACTGGCCTCTCCTGAGGCCACCAGGGCGGGTCCCTGAGGTCCCCGTCGTAACTGGAGAACACCTGCCGCAACTCGAGAAAATCCAGGAAGTTCTCCCTTCCAGGCGAGATGAGGCCTATTTCCGATGAGGCGTCTGGAGACTAATGACACCTAACCTCTGGAACTTCGAAAGGGTCTTTCACACCCTTGCTGCTACTCAAGAAGTTCATCGCCATACCCGTCTCCACTCGAGAGGAAGCACGATGGTCCCGCCCACATCCAGAGGAGCCCCGTTTCCCCCTCGTAGCTCGAGATGAGGGATCCTTTCCCTGCTTTCAACGGGAAAGAATTCCCGGCGTTCCCGTCGCATCTCAAGAGGAGGCACTCTCAACAGGAAAGGCGAGAGGAACTCCATGTTCGTACCACCATTCCAAGAGTCCCCCAGAAGTCTCAGTCCATTCCAGAGGAACCTCTTTGCCCTGCACTGGCTCATCTTTCACGCCGAGGATCGGCTCACACCACGGTGGCACGTGGGACAGCCGTGTGGGAAAGCCTCGAGGGAAAGCCTCGAGGGAAAACCACAGATCCTTTGATCCACGCCACGGGAAGCGTGACATTGCTGCTACAGCCTGGAAGGAAAGCGCACGTGCATGCCCCCACTCGAGACGAGGCCTGACTCCCCTGGGGAGACTCCAGAAGTACCCAAAGATCCATGTCAGCCCCTGAGAGGAATCCTCGGTTCCGTCCCTGACTCCACACAAGGTTTTTGGCCCCGGTATCGACGGGAGAGGAATCCCGAGAGGCCCCCTAGCAACTCGCATGGGGACTGGCCTCTCCTGAGGCCACCAGGGCGGGTCCCTGAGGTCCCCGTTGTAACTCGAGAACACCTGCCGCAACTCGAGAAAATCCAGGAAGTTCTCCCTTCCAGGCGAGATGAGGCCTATTTCCGATTAGGCTTCTGGAGACTAATGACACCTAACCTCTGGAACTTCGAAAGGGTCTTTCACACCCTTGCTGCAACTCAAGAAGTTCACCGCCATACCCGTCTCCACTCGAGAGGAAGCACGATGGTCCCGCCCACATCCAGAGGAGCCCCGTTTCCCGCTCGTAGCTCGAGATGAGGGATCCATTCCCTGCTTTCAATGGGAAAGAATTCCCGGCGTTCCCGTCGCATCTCAAGAGGAGGCACTCTCAACAGGAAAGGCGAGAGGAACTCCATGGTCGTACCACCATTCCAAGAGTCCCCCAGATGTCTCAGTCCATTCCAGAGGAACCTCTTTGCCCTGCACTGGCTCATCTTTCACGCCGAGGATCGACTCACACCACGGTGGCACGTGGGACAGCCCTGTGGGAAAGCCTCGAGGGAAAGCCTCGAGGGAAAACCACAAATCCTTTGATCCACGCCACGGGAAGCGTGACATTGCTGCTACAGGCTGGAAGGAAAGCGCACGTGCATGCCCCCACTCGAGACGAGGCCTGACTCCCCTGGGGAGACTCCAGAAGTACCCAAAGATCCATGTCAGCACCTGAGAGGAATCCTCGGTTCCGGCCCTGACTCCACACAAGGTTTTTGGCCCCGGTATCGACGGGAGAGGAATCCCGAGAGGCCCCCTAGCAAGTCGCATGGGGACTGGCCTCTCCTGAGGCCACCAGGGCGGGTCCCTGAGGTCCCCGTCGTAACTCGAGAACACCTGCCGCAACTCGAGAAAATCCAGGAAGTTCTCCCTTCCAGGCGAGATGAGGCCTATTTCCGATGAGGCGTCTGGAGACTAATGACACCTAACCTCTGGAACTTCGAAAGGGTCTTTCACACCCTTGCTGCAACTCAAGAAGTTCACCGCCATACCAGTCTCCACTCGAGAGGAAGCACGATGGTCCCGCCCACATCCAGAGGAGCTCCGTTTCCCCCTCGTAGCTCGAGATGAGGGATCCTTTCCCTGCTTTCAACGGGAAAGTATTCCCGGCGTTCCCGTCGCATCTCAAGAGGAGGCACTCTCAACAGGAAAGGCGAGAGGAACTCCATGGTCGTACCACCATTCCAAGAGTCCCCCAGAAGTCTCAGTCCATTCCAGAGGAACCTCTTTGCCCTGCACTGGCTCATCTTTCACGCCGAGGATCGGCTCACACCACGGTGGCACGTGGGACAGCCGTTTGGGAAAGCCTCGAGGGAAAGCCTCGAGGGAAAACCACAGATCCTTTGATCCACGCCACGGGAAGCGGAACATTGCTGCTACAGCTTGGAAGGAAAGCGCACGTGCATGCCCCCACTCGAGACGAGGCCTGACTCCCCTGGGGAGACTCCAGAAGTACCCAAAGATCGATGTCAGCCCCTGAGAGGAATCCTCGGTTCCGGCCCTGAATCCACACAAGGTTTTTGGCCCCGGTATCGACGGGAGAGGAATCCCGAGAGGCCCCCTAGCAACTCGCATGGGGACTGGCCTCTTAGGCCACCAGGGCGGGTCCCTGAGGTCCCCGTCGTAACTCGAGAACACCTGCCGCAACTCGAGAAAATCCAGGAAGTTCTCCCTTCCAGGCGAGATGAGGCCTATTTCCGATGAGGCGTCTGGAGACTAATGACACCTAACCTCTGGAACTTCGAAAGGGTCTTTCACACCCTTGCTGCAACTCAAGAAGTTCACCGCCATACCCGTCTCCACTCGAGAGGAAGCACGATGGTCCCGCCCACATCCAAAGGAGCCCCGTTTCCCCCTCGTAGCTCGATATGAGGGATCCTTTCCCTGCTTTCAACGGGAAAGAATTCCCGGCGTTCCCGTCGCATCTCAAGAGGAGGCACTCTCAACAGGAAAGGCGAGAGGAACTCCATGGTCGTACCACCAATCCAAGAGTCTCCCAGATGTCTCAGTCCATTCCAGAGGAACCTCTTTGCCCTGCACTGGCTCATCTTTCACGCCGAGGATCGACTCACACCACGGTGGCACGTGGAACAGCCCTTTGGGAAAGCCTCGAGGGAAAGCCTCGAGGGAAAACCACAGATCCTTTGATCCACGCCACGGGAAGCGTGATATTGCTGCTACAGCCTGGAAGGAAAGCGCACGTGCATGCCCCCACTCGAGACGAGGCCTGACTCCCCTGGGGAGACTCCAGAAGTACCCAAAGATCCATGTCAGCCCCTGAGAGGAATCCTCGGTTCCGGCCCTGACTCCACACAAGGTTTTTGGCCCCGGTATCGACGGGAGAGGAATCCCGAGAGGCCCCCTAGCAACTCGCATGGGGACTGGCCTCTCCTGAGGCCACCAGGGCGGGTCCCTGAGGTCCCCGTTGTAACTCGAGAACACCTGCCGCAACTCGAGAAAATCCAGGAAGTTCTCCCTTCCAGGCGAGATGAGGCCTATTTCCGATTAGGCTTCTGGAGACTAATGACACCTAACCTCTGGAACTTCGAAAGGGTCTTTCACACCCTTGCTGCAACTCAAGAAGTTCACCGCCATACCCGTCTCCACTCGAGAGGAAGCACGATGGTCCCGCCCACATCCAGAGGAGCCCCGTTTCCCGCTCGTAGCTCGAGATGAGGGATCCATTCCCTGCTTTCAATGGGAAAGAATTCCCGGCGTTCCCGTCGCTTCTCAAGAGGAGGCACTCTCAACAGGAAAGGCGAGAGGAACTCCATGGTCGTACCACCATTCCAAGAGTCCCCCAGATGTCTCAGTCCATTCCAGAGGAACCTCTTTGCCCTGCACTGGCTCATCTTTCACGCCGAGGATCGGCTCACACCACGGTGGCACGTGGGACAGCCCTGTGGGAAAGCCTCGAGGGAAAGCCTCGAGGGAAAACCACAGATCCTTTGATCCACGCCACGGGAAGCGGAACATTGCTGCTACAGCCTGGAAGGAAAGCGCACGTGCATGCCCCCACTCGAGACGAGGCCTGACTCCCCTGGGGAGACTCCAGAAGTACCCAAAGATCGATGTCAGCCCCTGAGAGGAATCCTCGGTTCCGGCCCTGACTCCACACAAGGTTTTTGGCCCCGGTATCGACGGGAGAGGAATCCCGAGAGGCCCCCTAGCAACTCGCATGGGGACTGGCCTCTCCTGAGGCCACCAGGGCGAGTCCCTGAGGTTCCCGTTGTAACTCGAGAACACCTGCCGCAACTCGAGAAAATCCAGGAAGTTCTCCCTTCCAGGCGAGATGAGGCCTATTTCCGATTAGGCTTCTGGAGACTAATGACACCTAACCTCTGGAACTTCGAAAGGGTCTTTCACACCCTTGCTGCAACTCAAGAAGTTCACCGCCATACCCGTCTCCACTCGAGAGGAAGCACGATGGTCCCGCCCACATCCAGAGGAGCCCCGTTTCCCGCTCGTAGCTCGAGATGAGGGATCCATTCCCTGCTTTCAATGGGAAAGAATTCCCGGCGTTCCCGTCGCATCTCAAGAGGAGGCACTCTCAACAGGAAAGGCGAGAGGAACTCCATGGTCGTACCACCATTCCAAGAGTCCCCCAGATGTCTCAGTCCATTCCAGAGGAACCTCTTTGCCCTGCACTGGCTCATCTTTCACGCCGAGGATCGACTCACACCACGGTGGCACGTGGGACAGCCCTGTGGGAAAGCCTTGAGGGAAAGCCTCGAGGGAAAACCACAAATCCTTTGATCCACGCCACGGGAAGCGTGACATTGCTGCTACAGGCTGGAAGGAAAGCGCACGTGCATGCCCCCACTCGAGACGAGGCCTGACTCCCCTGGGGAGACTCCAGAAGTACCCAAAGATCCATGTCAGCCCCTGAGAGGAATCCTCGGTTCCGTCCCTGACTCCACACAAGGTTTTTGGCCCCGGTATCGACGGGAGAGGAATCCCGAGAGGCCCCCTAGCAACTCGCATGGGGACTGGCCTCTCCTGAGGCCACCAGGGCGGGTCCCTGAGGTCCCCGTTGTAACTCGAGAACACCTGCCGCAACTCGAGAAAATCCAGGAAGTTCTCCCTTCCAGGCGAGATGAGGCCTATTTCCGATTAGGCTTCTGGAGACTAATGACACCTAACCTCTGGAACTTCGAAAGGGTCTTTCACACCCTTGCTGCAACTCAAGAAGTTCACCGCCATACCCGTCTCCACTCGAGAGGAAGCACGATGGTCCCGCCCACATCCAGAGGAGCCCCGTTTCCCGCTCGTAGCTCGAGATGAGGGATCCATTCCCTGCTTTCAATGGGAAAGAATTCCCGGCGTTCCCGTCGCATCTCAAGAGGAGGCACTCTCAACAGGAAAGGCGAGAGGAACTCCATGGTCGTACCACCATTCCAAGAGTCCCCCAGATGTCTCAGTCCATTCCAGAGGAACCTCTTTGCCCTGCACTGGCTCATCTTTCACGCCGAGGATCGACTCACACCACGGTGGCACGTGGGACAGCCCTGTGGGAAAGCCTCGAGGGAAAGCCTCGAGGGAAAACCACAAATCCTTTGATCCACGCCACGGGAAGCGTGACATTGCTGCTACAGGCTGGAAGGAAAGCGCACGTGCATGCCCCCACTCGAGACGAGGCCTGACTCCCCTGGGGAGACTCCAGAAGTACCCAAAGATCCATGTCAGCCCCTGAGAGGAATCCTCGGTTCCGGCCCTGACTCCACACAAGGTTTTTGGCCCCGGTATCGACGGGAGAGGAATCCCGAGAGGCCCCCTAGCAAGTCGCATGGGGACTGGCCTCTCCTGAGGCCACCAGGGCGGGTCCCTGAGGTCCCCGTCGTAACTCGAGAACACCTGCCGCAACTCGAGAAAATCCAGGAAGTTCTCCCTTCCAGGCGAGATGAGGCCTATTTCCGATGAGGCGTCTGGAGACTAATGACACCTAACCTCTGGAACTTCGAAAGAGTCTTTCACACCCTTGCTGCAACTCAAGAAGTTCACCGCCATACCAGTCTCCACTCGAGAGGAAGCACGATGGTCCCGCCCACATCCAGAGGAGCCCCGTTTCCCCCTCGTAGCTCGAGATGAGGGATCCTTTCCCTGCTTTCAACAGGAAAGAATTCCCGGCGTTCCCGTCGCATCTCAAGAGGAGGCACTCTCAACAGGAAAGGCGAGAGGAACTCCATGGTCGTACCACCATTCCAAGAGTCCCCCAGATGTCTCAGTCCATTCCAGAGGAACCTCTTTGCCCTGCACTGGCTCATCTTTCACGCCGAGGATCGACTCACACCACGGTGGCACGTGGGACAGCCCTGTGGGAAAGCCTCGAGGGAAAGCCTCGAGGGAAAACCACAAATCCTTTGATCCACGCCACGGGAAGCGTGACATTGCTGCTACAGGCTGGAAGGAAAGCGCACGTGCATGCCCCCACTCGAGACGAGGCCTGACTCCCCTGGGGAGACTCCAGAAGTACCCAAAGATCCATGTCAGCCCCTGAGAGGAATCCTCGGTTCCGGCCCTGACTCCACACAAGGTTTTTGGCCCCGGTATCGACGGGAGAGGAATCCCGAGAGGCCCCCTAGCAAGTCGCATGGGGACTGGCCTCTCCTGAGGCCACCAGGGCGGGTCCCTGAGGTCCCCGTCGTAACTCGAGAACACCTGCCGCAACTCGAGAAAATCCAGGAAGTTCTCCCTTCCAGGCGAGATGAGGCCTATTTCCGATGAGGCGTCTGGAGACTAATGACACCTAACCTCTGGAACTTCGAAAGAGTCTTTCACACCCTTGCTGCAACTCAAGAAGTTCACCGCCATACCAGTCTCCACTCGAGAGGAAGCACGATGGTCCCGCCCACATCCAGAGGAGCCCCGTTTCCCCCTCGTAGCTCGAGATGAGGGATCCTTTCCCTGCTTTCAACAGGAAAGAATTCCCGGCGTTCCCGTCGCATCTCAAGAGGAGGCACTCTCAACAGGAAAGGCGAGAGGAACTCCATGGTCGTACCACCATTCCAAGAGTCCCCCAGAAGTCTCAGTCCATTCCAGAGGAACCTCTTTGCCCTGCACTGGCTCATCTTTCACGCCGAGGAACGGCTCACACCACGGTGGCACGTGGGACAGCGGTTTGGGAAAGCCTCGAGGGAAAGACTCGAGGGAAAACCACAGATCCTTTGATCCACGCCACGGGAAGCGGAACATTGCTGCTACAGCCTGGAAGGAAAGCGCACGTGCATGCCCCCACTCGAGACGAGGCCTGACTCCCCTGGGGAGACTCCAAAAGTACCCAAAGATCGATGTCAGCCCCTGAGAGGAATCCTCGGTTCCGGCCCTGACTCCACACAAGGTTTTTGGCCCCGGTATCGACGGGAGAGGAATCCCGAGAGGCCCCCTAGCAACTCGCATGGGGACTGGCCTCTCCTGAGGCCACCAGGGCGGGTCCCTTTGGTCCCCGTCGTAACTCGAGAACACCTGCCGCAACTGGAGAAAATCCAGGAAGTTCTCCCTTCCAGGTGAGATGAGGACTATTTCCGATGAGGCGTCTGGAGACTAATCACACCGATACTCTGGAACTTCGAAAGGGTCTTTCACACCCTTGCTGCAACTCAAGAAGTTCACTGCCATACCCGTCTCCACTCGAGAGGAAGCACGATGGTCCCGCCCACATCCAGAGGAGTCCCGTTTCCCCCTCGTAGCTCGAGATGAGGGATCCTTTCCCTGCTTTCAACGGGAAAGAATTCCCGGCGTTCCCGTCGCATCTCAAGAGGAGGCACTCTCAACAGGAAAGGCGAGAGGAACTCCATGGTCGTACCACCATTCCAAGAGTCCCCCAGATGTCTCAGTCCATTCCAGAGGAACCTCTTTGCCCTGCCCTGGCTCATCTTTCATGCCGAGGATCGACTCACACCATGGTGGCACGTGGGACAGCCCTGTGGGAAAGCCTCGAGGGAAAGCCTCGAGGGAAAACCACAGATCCTTTGATCCACGCCACGGGAAGCGTGACATTGCTGCTACAGGCTGGAAGGAAAGTGCACGTGCATGCCCCCACACGAGACGAGGCCTGACTCCCCTGGGGAGACTCCAGAAGTACCCAAAGATCCATGTCAGCCCCTGAGATGAATCCTCGGTTCCGGCCCTGACTCAACACAAGGTTTTTGGCCCCGGTATCGACGGGAGAGGAATCTAGAGAGGCCCCCTAGCAACTTGCATTGGGACTGGCCGTTCCTGAGGCCACCAGGGCGGGTCCCTGAGGTCCCCGTCGTAACTCGAGAACACCTGCCGCAACTCGAGAAAATCCAGGAAGTTCTCCCTTCCAGGCGAGATGAGGCCTATTTCCGATGAGGCGCCTGGAGACTAATGACACCTAACCTCTGGAACTTCGAAAGGGTCTTTCACACCCTTGCTGCAACTCAAGAAGTTCACCGCCATACCCGTCTCCACTCGAGAGGAAGCACGATGGTCCCGCCCACATCCAGAGGAGCCCCGTTTCCCCCCCGTAGCTCGAAATGAGGGATCCTTTTCTTGCTTTCAACGGCAAAGAATTCCCGGCGTTCCCGTCGCATCTCAAGAGGAGGCACTCTCAACAGGAAAGGCGAGAGGAACTCTATGGTCGTACCACCATTCCAAGAGTCCCCCAGATGTCTCAGTCCATTCCAGAGGAACCTCTTTGCCCTGCACTGGCTCATCTTTCACGCTGAGGATCGACTCACACCACGTTGGCACGTGGGACAGCCCTGTGGGAAAGCCTCGAGGGAAAACCACACATCCTTTGATCCACGCGACGGGAAGCGTGACATTGCTGCTACAGCCTGGAAGGAAAGCGCACGTGCATGCCCCCACTCGAGACGAGGCCTGACTCCCCTGGGAAGACTCCAGAAGTACCCAAAGATCCATGTCAGCCCCTGAGAGGAATCCTCGGTTCCGGCCGTGACTCCACACAAGGTTTTTGGCCCCGGTATCAACGGGAGAGGAATCCCGAGAGGCCCCCTAGCAACTCGCATGGGGACTGGCCTCTCCAGAGGCCACCAGGGCGGGTCCCTGAGGTCCCCGTCGTAACTCGAGAACACCTGCCGCAACTCGAGAAAATCCAGGAAGTTCTCCCTTCCAGGCGAGATGAGGCCTATTTCCGATGAGGCGTCTGGAGACTAATGACACCTAACCTCTGGAACTTCGAAAGGGTCTTTCACACCCTTGCTGCAACTCAAGAAGTTCACCGCCATACCCGTCTCCACTCGAGAGGAAGCACGATGGTCCCGCCCACATCCAGAGGAGCCCCGTTTCCCCCTCGTAGCTCGAGATGAGGGATCCTTTCCCTGCTTTCAACGGGAAAGAATTCCCGGCATTCCCGTCGCATCTCAAGAGGAGGCACTCTCAACAGGAAAGGCGAGAGGAACTCCATGGTCGTACCACCATTCCAAGAGTCCCCCAGATGTCTCAGTCCATTCCAGAGGAACCTCTTTGTCCTGCACTGGCTCATCTTTCACGCCGAGGATCGACTCACACCACCGTGGCACGTGGGACAGCCCTGTGGGAAAGCCTCGAGGGAAAGCCTCGAGGGAAATCCACAGATCCTTTGATCCACGACACGGGAAGCGTGACATTGCTGCTACAGCCTGGAAGGAAAGCGCACGTGCATGCCCCCACTCGAGACGAGGACTGACTCCCCTGGGGAGACTCCAGAAGTACCCAAAGATCCATGTCAGCCCCTGAGAGGAATCCTCGGTTCCGGCCCTGACTCCACACAAGGTTTTTGGCCCCGGTATCGACGGGAGAGGAATCCCGAGAGGCCCCCTAGCAACTCGCATGGGGACTGGCCTCTCCTGAGGCCACCAGGGCGGGTCCCTGAGGTCCCCGTCGTAACTCGAGAACACCTGACGCAACTCGAGAAAATCCAGGAAGTTCTCCCTTCCAGGCGAGATGAGGCCTATTTCCGGTGAGGCGTCTGGAGACTAATGACACCTAACCTCTGGAACTTCGAAAGGGTCTTTCACACCCTTGCTGCAACTCAAGAAGTTCACCGCCATACCCGTCTCCACTCGAGAGGAAGCACGATGGTCCCGCCCACATCCAGAGGAGCCCCGGTTCCCCCTCGTAGCTCGAGGTGAGGGATCCTTTCCCTGCTTTCAACGGGAAAGAATTCCCGGCGTTCCCGTCGCATCTCAAGAGGAGGCACTCTCAACAGGAAAGGCGAGAGGAACTCCATGGTCGTACCACCATTCCAAGAGTCCCCCAGATGTCTCAGTCCATTCCAGAGGAACCTCTTTGCCCTACACTGGCTCATCTTTCACGCCGAGAATCGACTCACACCACGGTGGCACGTGGGACAGCCCTGTGGGAAAGCCTCGAGGGAAAGCCTCGAGGGAAAACCACAGATCCTTTGATCCACGCCACGGGAAGCGTGACATTGCTGCTACAGCCTGGAAGGAAAGTGCACGTGCATGCCCCCACTCGAGACGAGGCCTGACTCCCCTGGGGAGACTCCAGAAGTACCCAAAGATCCATGTCAGCCCCTGAGAGGAATCCTCGGTTCCGGCCCTGACTCACCACAAGGTTTTTGGCCCCGGTATCGACGGGAGAGGAATCCCGAGAGGCCCCCTAGCAACTCGCATGGGGACTGGCCATTCCTGAGGCCACCAGGGCGGGTCCCTGAGGTCCCCGTCGTAACTCGAGAACACCTGCCGCAACTCGAGAAAATCCAGGAAGTTCTCCCTTCCAGGCGAGATGAGGCCTATTTCCGATGAGGCGTCTGGAGACTAATGACACCTAACCTCTGGAACTTGAAAAGGGTCTTTCACACCCCTGCTGCAACTCAAGAAGTTCACCGCCATACCCGTCTCCACTCGAGAGGAAGCACGATGGTCCCGCCCATATCCAGAGGAGCCCCGTTTCCCCCTCGTAGCTCGAGATGAGGGATCCTTTCCCTGCTTTCAACGGGAAAGAATTCCCGGTGTTCCCTTCGCATCTCAAGAGGAGGCACTCTCAACAGGAAAGGCGAGAGGAACTCCATGGTCGTACCACCATTCCAAGAGTCCCCCAGATGTCAAAGTCCATTACAGAGGAACCTCTTTGCCCTGCACTGGCTCAGCTTTCACGCCGAGGATCGACTCACACCACGGTGGCACGTGGGACAGCCCTGTGGGAAAGCCTCGAGGGAAAGCCTCGAGGGAAAACCACAGATCCTTTGATCCACGCGACGGGAAGCGTGACATTGCTGCTACAGCCTGGAAGGAAAGTGCACGTGCATGCCCCCACTCGAGACGAGGCCTGACTCCCCTGGGGAGACTCCAGAAGTACCCAAAGATCCATGTCAGCCCCTGAGAGGAATCCTGGGTTCCGGCCCTGACTCCACACAAGGTTTTTGGCCCCGGTATCGACGGGAGAGGAATCTCGAGAGGCCCCCTAGCAACTCGCATGGGGACTGGCCGTTCCTGAGGCCACCAGGGCGGGTCCCTGAGGTCCCCGTCGTCACTCGAGAACACCTGCCGCAACTCGAGAAAATCCAGGAAGTTCTCCCTTCCAGGCGAGATGAGGCCTATTTCCGATGAGGCGTCTGGAGACTAATGACACCTAACCTCTGGAACTTCGAAAGGGTCTTTCACACCCTTGCTGCAACTCAAGAAGTTCACCGCCATACCCGTCTCCACTCGAGAGGAAGCACGATGGTCCCGCCCACATCCAGAGGAGCCCCGTTTCCCCCTCGTAACTCGAGATGAGGGATCCTTTCCCTGCTTTCAACGGGAAAGAATTCCCGGCGTTCCCGTCGCATCTCAAGAGGAGGCACTCTCAACAGGAAAGGCGAGAGGAACTCTATGGTCGTACCACCATTCCAAGAGTCCCCCAGATGTCTCAGTCCATTCCAGAGGAACCTCTTTGCCCTGCACTGGCTCATCTTTCACGCCGAGGATCGACTCACACCACGATGGTACGCGGGACAGCCCTGTGGGAAAGCCTCGAGGGAAAACCACAGATCCTTTGATCCACACGACGGGAAGCGTGACATTGCTGTTACAGCCTGGAAGGAAAGCGCACGTGCATGCCCCCACACGAGACGAGACCTGACACCGCTTGGGAGACTCCAGAAGTACCCAAAGATCCATGTCAGCCCCTGAGAGGAATCCTCGGTTCCGGCCCTGACTCCACACAAGGATTTTGGCCCCGGTATCGACGGGAGAGGAATCCCGAGAGGCCCCCTAGCAACTTGCATGGGGACTGGCCGTTCCTGAGGCCACCAGGGCCGGTCCCGGAGGTCCCCGTCCTAACTCGAGAACACATGCCGCAACTCGAGAAAATCCAGGAAGTTCTCCCTTCCAGGCGAGATGAGGCCTATTTCCGATGAGGTGTCTGGAGACTAATGACACCTAACCTCTGGAACTTTGAAAGGGTCTTTCACACCCTTGCTGCAACTCAAGAAGTTCACCGCCAAACCCGTCTCCACTCGAGCGGAAGCACGATGGTCCCGCCCACATCCAGAGGAGCCCCGTTTCCCCCTCGTAGCTCGAGATGAGGGATCCTTTCCCTGCTTTCAACGGTAAAGAATACCCGACGTTCCCGTCGCATCTCAAGAGGAGGCACTCTCAACAGGAAAGGCGAGAGGAACTCCATGGTCGTACCACCATTCCAAGAGTCCCCCAGATGTCTCAGTCCATTCCAGAGGAACCTCTTTGCCCTGCACTGGCTCATCTTTCACGCCGAGGATCGACTCACACCACGATGGCACGCGGGACAGCCCTGTGGGAAAGCCTCGAGGGAAAGCCTCGAGGGAAAACCACAGATCCGTTGATCCACGCGACGGGAAGCGTGAGATTGCTGTTACAGCCTGGAAGGAAAGCGCACGTGCATGCCCCCACTCGAGACGAGGCCTGACTCCCCTGGGGAGACTCCAGAAGTACCCAAAGATCCATGTCAGCCCCTGAGAGGAATCCTCGGTTCCGGCCCTGACTCCACACAAGGTTTTTGGCCCCGGTATCGACGGGAGAGGAATCCCGAGAGGCCCCCTAGAAACTCGCATGGGGACTGGCCTCTCCTGAGGCCACCAGGGCGGGTCCCTGATGTCACCGCCGTAACTCGAGAACTCCTGCCGCAACTCGAGAAAATCCAGGAATTTCTCTCTTCCAGGCGAGATGAGGCCTATTTCCGATGAGCCGTCTGGAGACTAATGACACCTTACCTCTGGAACTTCGAAAGGGTCTTTCACACCCTTGCTGCAACTCAAGAAGTTCACCGCCATACCCGTTTCCACTCGAGAGGAAGCACGATGGTCCCGCCCACATCAAGAGGAGCCCCGTTTCTCCCTCGTAGCTCGAGATGAGGGATCCTTTCCCTGCTTTCAACGGGAAAGAATTCCTGGCGTTCCCGTCGCATCTCAACAGGAGGCATTCTCAACAGGAAAGGCCAGAGGAACTCCATGGTCGTACCACCATTCCAAGAGTCCCCCAGATGTCTCAGTCCATTCCAGAGGAACCTCTTTGCCCTGCACTGGCTCATCTTTCTCGCTGAAGATCGACTCACACCACGGTGACACGTGGGACAGCCCTGTTGGAGAGCCTCGAGGGAAAGCCTCGAGGGAAAACCACAGATCCTTTGATTCACGCCACGGGAAGCGTGACATTGCTGCTACAGCCTAGAAGGAAAGTGCACGTGCATGCCCCCACTCGAGACGAGGCCTGACTCCCCTGGGGAGACTCCACAAGTACCCAAAGATCCATGTCAGCCCCTGAGAGGAATCCTCGGTTCCGGCCCTGACTCCACACAAGGTTTTTGGCCCCGGTAACGACAGGAGAGGAATCCCGAGAGACCCCCTAGCAACTCGCATGGGGATTGGCCTCTCCTGAGGCCACCAGGGCGGGTCCCTTTGGTCCCCGTCGTAACTCGAGAACACCTGCCGCAACTCGAGAAAATCCAGGAAGTTCTCCCTTCCAGGTGAGATGAGGACTATTTCCGATGAGGCGTCTGGAGACTAATCACACCGATACTCTGGAACTTCGAAAGGGTCTTTCACACCCTTGCTGCAACTCAAGAAGTTCACCGCCATACCCGTCTCCACTCGAGAGGAAGCACGATGGTCCCGCCCACATCCAGAGGAGCCCCGTTTCCCCCTCGTAGCTCGAGATGAGGGATCCTTTCCCTGCTTTCAACGGGAAAGAATTCCCGGCGTTACCGTCGCATCTCAAGAGGAGGCACTCTCAACAGGAAAGGCGAGAGGAACGCCATGGTCGTACCACCATTCCAAGAGTCCCCCAGATGTCTCAGTCCATTCCAGAGGAACCTCTTTGCCCTCCACTGGCTCATCTTTCATGCCGAGGATCGACTCACACCACGGTGGCACGTGTGACAGCCCTGTGGGAAAGCCTCGAGGGAAAGCCTCGAGGGAAAACCACAGAGCCTTTGATCCACGCCACGGGAAGCGTGACATTGCTGCTACAGCCTGGAAGGAAAGTGCACGTGCATGCCCCCACACGAGACGAGGCCTGACTCCCCTGGGGAGACTCCAGAAGTACCCAAAGATCCATGTCAGCCCCTGAGAGGAATCCTCGGTTCCGGCCCTGACTCAACACAAGGTTTTTGGCCCCGGTATCGACGGGAGAGGAATCTCGAGAGGCCCCCTAGCAACTTGCATTGGGACTGGCCGTTCCTGAGGCCACCAGGGCGGGTCCCTGAGGTCCCCGTCGTAACTCGAGAACACCTGCCGCAACTCGAGAAAATCCAGGAAGTTCTCCCTTCCAGGCGAGATGAGGCCTATTTCCGATGAGGCGTCTGGAGACTAATGACACCTAACCTCTGGAACTTCGAAAGGGTCTTTCACACCCTTGCTGCAACTCAAGAAGTTCACCGCCATACCCGTCTCCACTCGAGAGGAAGCACGATGGTCCCGCCCACATCCAGAGGAGCCCCGTTTCCCCCTCGTAACTCGAGATGAGGGATCCTTTCCCTGCTTTCAACGGGAAAGAATTCCCGGCGTTCCCGTCGCATCTCAAGAGGAGGCACTCTCAACAGGAAAGGCGAGAGGAACTCCATGGTCGTACCACCATTCCAAGAGTCCCCCAGATGTCTCAGTCCATTCCAGAGGAACCTCTTTGCCCTCCACTGGCTCATCTTTCATGCCGAGGATCGACTCACACCACGGTGGCACGTGTGACAGCCCTGTGGGAAAGCCTCGAGGGAAAGCCTCGAGGGAAAACCACAGATCCTTTGATCCACGCCACGGGAAGCGTGACATTGCTGCTACAGCCTGGAAGGAAAGTGCACGTGCATGCCCCCACACGAGACGAGGCCTGACTCCCCTGGGGAGACTCCAGAAGTACCCAAAGATCCATGTCAGCCCCTGAGAGGAATCCTCGGTTCCGGCCCTGACTCAACACAAGGTTTTTGGCCCCGGTATCGACGGGAGAGGAATCTCGAGAGGCCCCCTAGCAACTTGCATTGGGACTGGCCGTTCCTGAGGCCACCAGGGCGGGTCCCTGAGGTCCCCGTCGTAACTCGAGAACACCTGCCGCAACTCGAGAAAATCCAGGAAGTTCTCCCTTCCAGGCGAGATGAGGCCTATTTCCGATGAGGCGTCTGGAGACTAATGACACCTAACCTCTGGAACTTCGAAAGGGTCTTTCACACCCTTGCTGCAACTCAAGAAGTTCACCGCCATACCCGTCTCCACTCGAGAGGAAGCACGATGGTCCCGCCCACATCCAGAGGAGCCCCGTTTCCCCCTCGTAACTCGAGATGAGGGATCCTTTCCCTGCTTTCAACGGGAAAGAATTCCCGGCGTTCCCGTCGCATCTCAAGAGGAGGCACTCTCAACAGGAAAGGCGAGAGGAACTCTATGGTCGTACCACCATTCCAAGAGTCCCCCAGATGTCTCAGTCCATTCCAGAGGAACCTCTTTGCCCTGCACTGGCTCATCTTTCACGCCGAGGATCGACTCACCCCACGTTGGCACGTGGGACAGCCCTGTGGGAAAGCCTCGAGGGAAAACCACAGATTCTTTGATCCACGCGACGGGAAGCGTGACATTGCTGCTACAGCCTGGAAGGAAAGCGCACGTGCATGCCCCCACTCGAGACGAGGCCTGACTCCCCTGGGAAGACTCCAGAAGTACCCAAAGATCCATGTCAGCCCCTGAGAGGAATACTCGGTTCCGGCCCTGACTCCACACAAGGATTTTGGCCCAGGTATCGACGGGAGAGGAATCCCGAGAGGCCCCCTAGCAACTTGCATGGGGACTGGCCGTTCCTGAGGCCACCAGGGCCGGTCCCGGAGGTCCCCGTCCTAACTCGAGAACACCTGCCGCAACTCGAGAAAATCCAGGAAGTTCTCCCTTCCAGGCGAGATGAGGCCTATTTCCGATGAGGCGTCTGGAGACTAATGACACCTAACCTCTGGAACTTAGAAAGGGTCTTTCACACCCTTGCTGCAACTCAAGAAGTTCACCGCCATACCCGTCTCCAATCGAGAGGAAGCAAGATGGTCCCGCCCACATCCAGAGGAGCCCCGTTTCCCCCTCGTAGCTCGATATGAGGGATCCTTTCCCTGCTTTCAACGGTAAAGAATTCCCGGCGTTCCCGTCGCATCTCAAGAGGAGGCACTCTCAACAGGAAAGGCGAGAGGAACTCCATGGTCGTACCACCATTCCAAGAGTCCCCCAGATGTCTCAGTCCATTCCAGAGGAACCTCTTTGCCCTGCACTGGCTCATTTTTCACGCCGAGGATCGACTCACACCACGATGGCACGCGGGACAGCCCTGTGTGAAAGCCTCGAGGGAAAGCCTCGAGGGAAAACCACAGATCCGTTGATCCACGACACGGGAAGCGTGACATTGCTGTTACAGCCTGGAAGGAAAGCGCACGTGCATGCCCCCACTCGAGACGAGGCCTGACTCCCCTGGGGAGACTCCAGAAGTACCCAAAGATCCATGTCAGACCCTGAGAGGAATCCTCGGTTCCGGCCCTGACTCCACACAAGGTTTTTGGCCCCGGTATCGACGGGAGAGGAATCCCGAGAGGCCCCCTAGCAACTCGCATGGGGACTGGCCTCTCCTGAGGCCACCAGGGCGGGTCCCTGATGTCACCGTCATAACTCGAGAACACCTGCCGCAACTCGAGAAAATCCAGGAATTTCTCTCTTCCAGGCGAGATGAGGCCTATTTCCGATGAGGCGTCTTGAGACTAATGACACCTAACCTCTGGAACTTAGAAAGGGTCTTTCACACCCTTGCTGCAACTCAAGAAGTTCACCGCCATACCCGTTTCCACTCGAGAGGAAGCACGATGGTCCCGCCCACATCAAGAGGAGCCCCGTTTCCCCCTCGTAGCTCGAGATGAGGGATCCTTTCACTGCTTTCAACGGGAAAGAATTACCGGCGTTCCCGTCGCATCTCAACAGGAGGCATTCTCAACAGGAAAGGCCAGAGGAACTCCATGGTCGTACCACCATTCCAAGAGTCCCCCAGATGTCTCAGTCCATTCCAGAGGAACCTCTTTGCCCTGCACTGGCTCATCTTTCACGCCGAAGATCGACTCACACCACGGTGGCACGTGGGACAGCCCTGTGGGAAAGCCTCGAGGGAAAGCCTCGAGGGAAAACCACAGATCCTTTGATCCACGCCACGGGAAGCGTGACATTGCTGCTACAGCCTGGAAAGAAAGCGCACGTGCATGCCCCCACTCGAGACGAGGCCTGACTCCCCTGGGAAGACTCCAGAAGTACCCAAAGATCCATGTCAGCCCCTGAGAGGAATCCTCTGTTCCGGCCCTGACTCCACACAAGGTTTTTGGCCATGGTATCAACGGGAGAGGAATCCCGAGAGGCCCCCTAGCAACTCGCATGGGGACTGGCCTCTCCAGAGGCCACCAGGGCGGGTCCCTGAGGTCCCCGTCGTAACTCGAGAACACCTGCCGCAACTCGAGAAAATCCAGGAAGTTCTCCCTTCCAGGCGAGATGAGGCCTATTTCCGATGAGGCGTCTGGAGACTAATGACACCTAACCTCTGGAACTTCGAAAGGGTCTTTCACACCCTTGCTGCAACTCAAGAAGTTCACCGCCATACTCGTCTCCACTCGAGAGGAAGCACGATGGTCCCGCCCACATCCAGAGGAGCCCCGTTTCCCCCTCGTAGCTCGAGATGAGGGATCCTTTCCCTGCTTTCAACGGGAAAGAATTCCCGGCGTTCCCGTCGCATCTCAAGAGGAGGCCCTCTCAACAGGAAAGGCGAGAGGAACTCCATGGTCGTACCACCATTCCAAGAGTCCCCCAGATGTCTCAATCCATTCCAGAGGAACCTCTTTGCCCTGCACTGGCTCATCTTTCACGCCGAGGATCGACTCACACCACCGTTGCACGTGGGACAGCCCTGTGGGAAAGCCTCGAGGGAAAGCCTCGAGGGAAAACCACAGATCCTTTGATCGACGACACGGGAAGCGTGACATTGCTGTTACAGCCTGGAAGGAAAGCGCACGTGCATGCCCCCACTCGAGACGAGGCCTGACTCCCCTGGGGAGACTCCAGAAGTACCCAAAGATCCATGTCAGCCCCTGAGAGGAATCCTCGGTTCCGGCCCTGACTCAACACAAGGCTTTTGGCCTCGGTATCGACGGGAGAGGAATCACGAGAGGCCCCCTAGCAACTCGCATGGGGACTGGCCATTCCTGAGGCCACCAGGGCGGGTCCCTGAGGTCCCCGTCCTAACTCGAGAACACCTGCCACAACTCGAGAAAATCCAGGAAGTTCTCCCTTCCAGGCGAGATGAGGCCTATTTCCGATGAGGCGTCTGGAGACTAATGACACCTAACCTCTGGAACTTCAAAAGGGTCTTTCACACCCTTGCTGCAACTCAAGAAGTTCACCGCCATACCCGTCTCCACTCGAGAGGAAGCAAGATAGTCCCGCCCATATCCAGAGGAGCCCCGTTTCCCCCCCGTAGCTCGAAATGAGGGATCCTTTTCTTGCTTTCAACGGCAAAGAATTCCCGGCGTTCCCGTCGCATCTCAAGAGGAGGCACTCTCAACAGGAAAGGCGAGAGGAACTCCATGGTCGTACCACCATTCCAAGAGCCCCCCAGATGTCTCAGTCCATTCCAGAGGAAACTCTTTGCCCTGCACTGGCTCATCTTTAACGCCGAGGATCGACTCACACCACGGTGGCACGTGGGACAGCCCTGTGGGAAAGCCTCGAGGGAAAACCACAGATCCTTTGATCCACGCCACGGGAAGCGTGACATTGCTGCTACAGCCTGGACGGAAAGCGCACGTGGATGCCCCCACTCGAGACGAGGCCTGACTCCCCTGGGGAGACTCCAGAAGTACCCAAAGATCCATGTCAGCCCCTGAGAGTAATCCTCGGTTCCGGCCCTGACAGCACACAAGGTTTTTGGCCCCGGTATCGACGGGAGAGGAATCCCGAGAGGCCTCCTAGCAACTCGCATGGGGACTGGCCTCTCCTGAGGCCACCAGGGCGTGTCCCTGAGGTCCCCGTCGTAACTCGAGAACACCTGCCGCAACTCGAGAAAATCCAGGAAGTTCTCCCTTCCAGGCGAGATGAGGCCTATTTCCGATGAGGTGTCAGGAGACTAATGACACCTAACCTCAGGAACTTCGAAAGGGTCTTTCACACCCTTGCTGCAACTCAAGATGTTCACCGCCATACCCGTCTCCACTCGAGAGGAAGCACGATGGTCCCGCCCACATCCAGAGGAGCCCCGTTTCCCCCTCGGAGCTCGAGATGAGGGATCCTTTCCCTGCTTTCAACGGGAAAGAATTCCCGGCGTTTCCGTCGCATCTCAAGAGGAGGCACTCTCAACAGGAAAGGCGAGAGGAACTCCATGGTCGTACCACCATTCCAAGAGTCCCCCAGATGTCTCAGTCCATTCCAGAGGAACCTCTTTGCCCTGCACTGGCTCATCTTTCACGCCGAGGATCGACTCACACCACGGTGGCACGTGGGACAGCCCTGTGGGAAAGCCTCGAGGGAAAGCCTCGAGGGAAAACCACAGATCCTTTGATCCATGCCACGGGAAGCGTGATATTGCTGCTACAGCCTGGACGGAATGCGCACGTGGATGCCCCAACTCGAGACGAGGCCTGACTCCCCTGGGGAGACTCCAGAAGTACCCAAAGTTCCATGTCAGCCCCTGAGAGGAATCCTCGGTTCCGGCCCTGACTGCACACAAGGTTTTTGGCCCCGGTATCGACGGGAGAGGAATCCCGAGAGGCCCTCTAGCAACTCGCATGGGGACTGGCCTCTCCTGAGGCCACCAGGGCGGGTCCCTGAGGTCCCCGTCGTAACTCGAGAACACCTGCCGCAACTCGAGAAAATCCAGGAAGTTCTCCCTTCCAGGCGAGATGAGGCCTATTTCCGATGAGGCGTCTGGAGACTAATGACACCTAACCTCTGGAACTTCGAAAGGGTCTTTCACACCCTTGCTGCAACTCAAGAAGTTCACCGCCATACCCGTCTCCACTCGAGAGGAAGCACGATGGTCCCGCCCACATCCAGAGGAGCCCCGTTTCCCCCTCGTGACTCGAGATGAGGGATCCTTTCCCTGCTTTCAACGGGAAAGAATTCCCGGCGTTCCCGTCGCATCTCAAGAGGAGGCACTCTCAACAGGAAAGGCGAGAGGAACTCCATGGTCGTACCACCATTCCAAGAGTCCCCCAGATGTCTCAGTCCATTCCAGAGGAACCTCTTTGCCCTGACTGGCTCATCTTTCATGCCGAGGATCGACTCACACCACGGTGGCACGTGGGACAGCCCTGTGGGAAAGCCTCGAGGGAAAGCCTCGAGGGAAAACCACAGATCCTTTATTCTACGCGACGGGAAGGGTGACATTGCTGCTACAGCCTGGAAGGAAAGCACACGTGCATGCCCCCACTCGAGACGAGGCCTGACTCCCCTGGGGAGACTCCAGAAGTACCCAAAGATCCATGTCAGCCCCTGAGAGGAATCCTCGCTTCCGGCCCTGACTCCACACAAGGCTTTCGCCCCGGTATCGACGGGAGAGGAATCCCGAGAGGCCCCCTAGCAACTCGCATGGGGACTGGCCTCTCCTGAGGCCACCAGGGCGGGTCCCTGAGGTCCCCGTCGTAACTCGAGAACACCTGCCGCAACTCGAGAAAATCCAGGAAGTTCTCCCTTCCAGGCGAGATGAGGCCTATTTCCGATGAGGCGTCTGGAGACTAATGACACCTAACCTCTGGAACTTCGAAAGGGTCTTTCACACCCTTGCTGCAACTCAAGAAGTTCACCGCCATACCCGTCTCCACTCGAGAGGAAGCACGATGGTCCCGCCCACATCCAGAGGAGCCCCGTTTCCCCCTCGGAGCTCGAGATGAGGGATCCTTTCCCTGCTTTCAACGGGAAAGAATTCCCGGCGTTCCCGTCGCATCTCAAGAGGAGGCACTCTCAACAGGAAAGGCGAGAGGAACTCCATGGTCGTACCACCATTCCAAGAGTCCCCCAGATGTCTCAGTCCATTCCAGAGGAACCTCTTTGCCCTGCACTGGCTCATCTTTCACGCCGAGGATCGACTCACACCACGGTGGCACGTGGGACAGCCCTGTGGGAAAGCCTCGAGGGAAAGCCTCGAGGGAAAACCACAGATCCTTTGATCCACGCGACGGGAAGCGTGACATTGCTGCTACAGCCTGGAAGGAAAGCGCACGTGCATGCCCCCACTCGAGACGAGGCCTGACTCCCCTGGGGAGACTCCAGAAGTACCCAAAGATCCATGTCAGCCCCTGAGAGGAATCCTCGGTTCCGGCCCTGACTCCACACAAGGCTTTGGCCCCGGTATCGATGGGAGAGGAATCCCGAGAGGCCCCCTAGCAAGTCGCAAGGGGACTGGCCTCTCCTGAGGCCACCAGGGCGGGTCCCTGAGGTCCCCGTCGTAACTCGAGAACACCTGCCGCAACTCGAGAAAATCCAGGAAGTTCTCCCTTCCAGTCGAGATGAGGCCTATTTCCGATGAGGCGTATGGAGACTAATGACACCTAACCTCTGGAACTTCGAAAGGGTCTTTCACACCCTTGCTGCAACTCAAGAAGTTCACCGCCATACCCGTCTCCACTCGAGAGGAAGCACGATGGTCCCGCCCACATCCAGAGGAGCCCCGTTTCCCCCTCGGAGCTCGAGATGAGGGATCCTTTCCCTGCTTTCAACGGGAAAGAATTCCCAGCGTTCCCGTCGCATCTCAAGAGGAGGCACTCTCAACAGGAAAGGCGAGAGGAACTCCATGGTCGTACCACCATTCCAAGAGTCCCCCAGATGTCTCAGTCCATTCCAGAGGAACCTCTTTGCCCTGCACTGGCTCATCTTTCACGCCGAGGATCGACTCATACCACGGTGGCACGTGGGACAGCCCTGTGGGAAAGCCTCGAGGGAAAGCCTCGAGGGAAAACCACAGATCCTTTGATCCACGCGACGGGGAGCGTGACATTGCTGCTACAGCCTGGAAGGAAAGCGCACGTGCATGCCCCCACTCGAGACGAGGCCTGACTCCCCTGGGGAGACTCCAGAAGTACCCAAAGATCCATGTCAGCCCCTGAGAGGAATCCTCGGTTCCGGCCCTGACTCCACACAAGGCTTTGGCCCCGGTATCGACGGGAGAGGAATCCCGAGAGGCCCCCTAGCAACTCGCATGGGGACTGGCCTCTCCTGAGGCCACCAGGGCGGGTCCCTGAGGTCCCCGTCGTAACTCGAGAACACCTGCCGCAACTCGAGAAATCCAGGAAGTTCTCCCTTCCAGGCGAGATGAGGCCTATTTCCGATGAGGCGTCTGGAGGCTAATGACA